>NC_091825.1:63575357-63914642 GCF_038994185.2 Dermacentor albipictus | reverse complement strand
GCTCCTTTCGCTGCATGTCGCAATGCCAGCAGGGCAAAAGCTATCCAGTGGTCACCTGACGAGGAACAATGGTACCAACATGACGGGAACTACCACTGTATGTTCCAAGAAGGAAGGGTGCCTTGCATATTATGTGCCACTTGTCCTTCCACGAGGTTTCCCTTCAGTTGGTGCCACACGGGGGGGCGATTAAGCCCAGGCAATAGGGGAGCCTTTTTTCTGGTTTGATGGCCAGACTGTAGCTCTTTGCTGCACTGCACGGAATAGGTGCATATATGCGGTGAGGCATCGGGAGTCCCAGTGGGGAGGGTAGCAAAGACAAGCAAGAAACGTGGCGGATACGTAGCCATTCATGAAACGTGTGTAACCTTTCTATTATGGCATCATTGTATAAGAATTTTTGTGACTTTATGTTCATTGGAAACAAGTACACGGCTGCCACTATGTAACAAATTTTCGAGCTCAGAGTGGTTTGGGGGCCCTTTAATGGCCCTGAAACCTCTTTCTCGAAAACAGAGTGCGATGGCTTTCGATGGATACACTCCCACAGTAGTTTTAGAAAAGGACGTAACAGAACTACAAGGACCATAGAGTTTACATTCCCCCTTCATTGTTTCCTCACAGTTGCGGCGTTGCAGGTACTGCAGTGATGTCGAGCATGTTGATCCTTCTTTACTTTTTGTCCGTTCTGCAGTATACTCACAGTACCCGCCGTGGTTGCTCAGTGGCTATGGTGTTGGGCTACTGAGCACGAGGTTGCGGGATCGAATGCCGTCCATGGCGGCCACATTTCGATGGGGGCAAAATGCAAAAACACCTGCGTACTTAGATTTAGGTGCACGTTAAAGAACCCCAGGTGGTCGAAATTTCCGGAGTCCTCCACTACGGCGTGCCTCATAATCAGAAAGTGGTTTTGGCACGTAAAACTCCATAATTTAATTTAGTTAGTCACAGTGCCCGAGAAAGCGGCAAAGGAGCAATGACAGGACAGGAAGTACGCTTCACGGGGGCCTTGAAGCACTTTTTCTTAAAGTCAAGAAATGCATTTGAAGTTAAAATAGTCTATTTCAGAAATTATTTGTTGCAAAAAGCACTTTTATCTGTTAAGTAGAAGCATAGTTATTGGAAAACAAATGTCCCCTATGCGTTGCTTTCCCTCCTTCTTCAATGACTTGCACTGCAAAGGCTATGGCGGAGTGTGGCATGCCCACAACACTCCACCTACTGAATGTCACCGTGGCGTGCAGATCAAATTTGATCTTGGACATTCACATAGATGCTTTTGACAGCTACAACATCCCAAATGTGGTTGTTCTCAGCGAGCCGCAGTGCACTCAGTCAGCGGACTCGTTACGGCACCCCACGTGGGCACGGTATTTATGCTACATAGCAGACTGCAGCCATATGCAAGTCTAGTGCATATGCGCAGTGTTTGCTTTGTGCATGACAAGGCTTGAGTGTGCACTCCCACTCAAATGCTCCACCCTGGCCGTACTACATAGTGCGCACCAACTTGACCGACAGACGGTAGCCACATTCGACTTGCACATATTGAAGCACTTTCAATAAGCTCAACACAAAGTGAATTTTGCCAAGGCATCTAACCAGGAGTGAGCGCACACGGGCAACCGTGCATATGGTCTAACCTTATGTTTCACATGCTTCAAAGTTAGCAGTGTTCTGAACTAGTCGAAATTAACTAGACGCAATGGCTACGTCTACGACACAGATAAGAAGGGTGGTCATAGTTTAACTCCTACGTCTTGGGTATTTCTTAATCTAGGGAATATGCTGCTAGTGCGATGTTGAAGCTGGTCATCGCTCGAATCTTAAGACGAGAAATTTGAAAGCAGTAAACCTAGTTGGTACTATATCATCAGCTTATGTTTATGTCCGCTGCAGGACGAAGGCCTCTCCCAGTGATCTCCAGTTACCCGTCTTGCACTAGTTGATTCCAACTTCCGCCTGCATATTTTGAAATTTAATCGACCCACCTCATTTTCTGCCGTACTTGACTGCACTTCGCTTCCCTTGGCACCCAATCTGTAACTCTAATGGTCCATCAGTTATCTGCCCTAAGCATTACATGGCCTCCCTAGCTCCACTGTTTTGTAAACGAGAATATCAGCTATCGCCATTTTCTCTCTAATCCATACCACTCTCTTCCTGTTCCTTAATGTTGCAGCTACAGTTTTTCGTTCCATTGCTGATCCTTAACTTATCCTCGAACTTCTTGATTAGCCTCGCTGCTGCGTATGTTGGCACTGGTAGAATGCAATGATTGTACACGTTTTATTTCAATGCGAGCGATAAGCTCTCAGTGAGGATATGGTAAAGCCTGGCTTATACACTTCTGCTTCGGCCGCCGAAGCAGAACGGCGCTCACTTTCAGGTCATCTCGGCGACGGCGCTTAGCTTCTGCTTCGGCGGCGCGCACCTCTAGATTCTGACGTCGGCGGCGTTCAGCTTCTGCTCTGGCGGCTCGGAATGCAGGGTGCTCTTGACTGCGGCGGCGATAAGCTTCTGCTTCGGCGGCTCGCATAGCATCTCGGCGACGGCGCTTAGCTTCTGCTTCGGCGGCGCGCACCTCGGGATTCTGACGGCGGCGGCGCTGAGCCTCTGCTCGGGCAGCTCGTTTAACAGCTGCGGCAGACGAAGCATTTCTACCGGTTGCATCGCTCATTTGTTTCGAAAAATACTGGATGACCCTATTTTGTATGAATTATGTTAAGGTTGCGCGCCTATACGCGTTGATACGCCTATACGCGGAGTGCAGGCGTACTGTACCTTCCGCAGTGGTTCGAAAAGTTTCGAAAATAAGCAGCGGCAGCGCATGGAACTTACCTAGGTGGACGCCAGATGGCGCTGCTAAAAAAAGCGGAAATGCGAATTTTTTTTTTAGAGCATTACCTATTCGGTGTGGCCGCTGTAAGCCGGTCGTGTACACGTCATTTCTCTATGTACACATCCTCATAGAGTTTCTCTCTCTCTCTCTTTTTTTTTAGTAAACTGCGTCACTAAACAGAACTAGGCCGCTGGCTGCTGGGAGCGGCATAGCCACTGCAAATGCAGCAGTAAGCGGGGCAATGAGCCGGTCCTCGTACGAAGCAAGGGAGGCGAGGTCCAAATTACAATACGCCTGCAGACTCAAATTCATGGCAAACACAAATTACTGTCGCAGAGTGTACCTACACCTAAGATACAAAAAGATCACGACGGTTTGGATTCGGAAATACACGTCCCTTGACACGAAATACAGCCAAAATTCAAAACACCACGACACTAAGACAGACATAAAAACTGTTTACAGCGCAAACACATGCAACCACAAAGTAAAGGACAGGACACAAGCCCTGACTGTCAACTAACTTTTATTAACGGAAGACGGGTGCCTTATATAAGGGGAAAGGCAGAAGTAAAAGGGGAAGGGAGTGATACAATCGGGGAAAAATGACGATGCGCATCGATAAACGAACGTGCCAGCAGTCAACGCATTCAGGCGCGAAGAAACAAGAAAACGAAAAACTAGACAAACTAACAAAAAGACGAGGGATACTAAGATACAATTAAAATCAGAAAGCCCTTCCCCTTTCACTTCTGCCTTTCCCCTTATATAAGGCACCCGTCTTCCGTTAATAAAAGTTAGTTGACAGTCAGCGCTTGTGTCCTGTCCTTTACTTTGTGGTTGCGTGTGTTTGCGCTGTAAACAGTTTTTATGTCAAGTATGCACCAACTCGCCCAGAAAGAAGTTTTAACTAAGACAGAGGCAGAGTGGCGCAAGGCAGTCATCAAGGAAATCAATGATGCTGAAAAAAACGATTTGGCACACGACAGTGGCAAAAAAGCAAAGCCTGGCCACAAGCCGGAACCGGTTAATTGTAGGTTATAATTGTGTGTTTTGAAAATATTTACGGAATAGCCGTATTCTTCCCTATTTTTATGCGTAATATGCCTGAGACGTATAGTTGGTTTTCCAGATCCCATGGATGAATAAAGCAAAACACATTGTTTATATTTGCTTGGAATAGGAAGCATGTTATCGGTTTTGTATGTCATCGAGCTCGCGCAGGTTTCCATTGTCACATGCCTTCAATCTGAATGACGGTTCAACTGAGAGCGGGAGCGTTCTCTTTGATGACCGGCCTTCATCTCTTGCATATGAGGCCGTTGTCCTTCACGTGGGCTGCTCGTAGAGATACTCCGAAAAATATGGCACGATTGTGGGTACCGCATCAGACCGAAGCGCAGGTTTTCGACGCTGTTTAGATACTTCCTGACCTTCGATGATATGCACCTAATGCCTCAGTATGTACTTTGCATCAAAGTGCAGCTCACAAATGGAGGCGGTGCATGCCTTCCAAAGGGCTGATTTATTTATTTAGAAAACACCTTACAGGCCCTGTCGGGCATTGAGTAAGGGGGGCAATGTAACAAAGAACTGTTAAGTACAATGGAAACAACTCAAAAATAAACCTAAGACAACTGTACAGTGGCTGAACTAAAAACAAAACAAAGCACAGCATGATCAAGCATAGCAGATATGTAAAAGGAAGGAGATTATGTAGAAAGCACGCACAGGCGTTCACGAAATATTTTGCGATCAGTTATCGTGACGATATCATCGGGAAGACCATTCCAGTGGGATATGGCACGAGGTACAGCAGCAGTGGCGTAGCCAGAAATTTTGTTCGGGGGGGGGGGGGGCGGGGGCTACGCCACTGGCCCAATATATATATATATATATATATATATATATATATATATATATATATATATATATATATATATATATATATATACACACACACACACATATAAAATATATGTAGCTGCACGTTGCAGTTCAGCCTCCTCCTTAAGAGGAAGCTTTGGCTCGGGTGCACCTATTTGAGTACATGTAGAAGGGGAATTCGTTTTTCCCTGCAACGACTTCAACAAATTTGAGGAGGTTTGCTGCATTTAAAAGAAAATGTTTAATTCTAGTGACTACTGGCTTCGAATTTTTCATTTAGGTGGTCAATTATTTATTAAAAATTGGCCAAAATTGAAACTTTTCTGAAAACGAAACTCTCAAGTTTAAAACTCCGTGACTCAACAATGAAAAATGATATCACAATTCTGTGAATTGCATCTAATAGTACATCTACAGCGGACAAAATAGATATGTTACACATGAATCTAAAAAAAAATTTAGTATTGTGGAAATACGGCTTTTGCAGAACCCTTGCACACAACGTATACCCAATTCACGTAAGATACAAATTGACACAGCAAACATGTCCGCTTTGACTGTTATAATAAATGCCGTTTACAGAACCACAATATCTGTTCTTCATGCATAGCTATTAGTTTGTAAACGTCATGCTTCTATTTTTTCAAACTTTCGAATTTTCCAAAATATTTTAAACAAAATTCAGGCTCTAAATCGAAGTTCTGTTTCCAACAGACACTAGGATTTAACTTTCTCTCTCAAATGCAACCAATTTCAATAAAAGCGATTAGCAGGATTATCTCAGAAAAGCGTTTCTGCGTTTTACAAGTATTTGAATAAGCCGCGTCGGATTGGGCCCGAGCTAAAGCTTCCTCTTAAACAATTTATCGAGGGATCAAATACATGAATAGTAACTGCATTGTCATTGCCAAAGATGCTGCAAACGAATTCTTGAAAGCTACGCACTGTAAATACAAGTAAAATATGTATTTTTTCATAAAATATTATACTCGTATGTGGCAAAAATTGTGCCCAACATAACTGACGTCAATGCTTCCATGTTTTTTGTCTATTTACTAAGTGAAGAAAATATCACACGAGCTTTAGAACTATATCAGTTCGCAACCAGGAAAGCAGTGCATGCCGCTGATATGAAAAATTAAAAGGCAATGAATTGAACAAGTTGAGGACAAATATGTTAATGAAACTTTGTCATTCAAGAACCGTGCTTACATTCTTGTATATATGCAATGGCCAGTGAAAAATCTCAATGACGCTGTCGTTTGATCCAATGTATTACGCAGGAGTAGCTGTCCCTTGTCGTGCATCGTGAGTAATTGCACCGAAGTTATAGTCGCGACAGAGAGCACGTATAAAAACCAAGAGTTCTGCAAGATATATGAGGGCAAGTCAAATGAATGAGCCAACAACGGGGTACTTTATTTAAAAGTAGTCTTCATGAGAATTTAGACATTAGACGATGGTTTTGGCCCGGTCTTGGAATGTCTTTGCAACGTCCTTTGAACCGTTTGCTCCAACGCTTCACAGTGGTCAATGAAATGCAGTGTTCAACGTACACGGCAGTCATATGGTGATTAATTTTTGTTTTGGAAACACCTTCAGCTGACAAAAACTTCGCGACACCGAGCTGTTCAAGTTTTGAAGGGTCCATTATGTGACGCAACCATATTCAACCCAGTGTATGAGAGCATTAAAGAACATTTATCTTCACACCTGCGTGTCACTTTTGTAAATGAGACATGCCGTTCTCCTGCGCGCATGCCTCGCAGATAATGAACCGAACAATTATTGCGCGGTTAGGGTAGGCTCACTTTCATTTGACTCGTCCTCGTACATTAGAAATGCAAAGATACAATGGGATATGCAAATGCGAAAATACGGCTTGATAAATGACAGAAAAGTGTCACTGGAAACAAAGTTCACTGCATGTATACACAAAACCTCGCAACAAGATATTTAAGTATGCGTATAAGTCTCCAATGAGTCTTTGTATGTAAGAAGAAGTAACTGTATATAATGCGTCAAACAAGGCAAATAAACATGTTGCACAATCATAGATTCACAGAATCCTAGATTCCGTTCCCATTCCATCCACTCCCCCCGATCTATTGCGCACGACGGAAGGCGGCGCGCTTGCGCCCCGCTTTTCTCCTTTGCGCACACAAGACTGAGCCACCATCGTCAGCTCACCCATTCCACCTCCCCTCCCACGCTTTCACTCGCACATACAGCATGCAGTGCGTGGTCACGATGTTATCACCCTTGGACTTTATACGAAGCATGAGGGCGATGGCAGGAATGCGCCTGGAGTGTCCATATGATTGCTTTCGCAATAATATAATAAACATATCCGGCAACTGAAACGTCCCGTCGCCCATTACTTTCCGCAAAAGAAGCATCAAAATCTAACTTTCACCATGCGACAATTCGCTGCGCCGCAACAATGTATTTTTTTTCTGTGAGGCGGAGGCACCGAAATGAAAAAAAAAACGCATAGGAAAATATGTTGGCCAGAATCTAATGCCTACTTCGGGCACCTAATGGGGCTACGGAAGGAATACCGAAGAAAACATGAGACGCTTGGTCCACTGAGAACCATACGCATACTGCTCATGCAGTATCCTACAGCGGCGAAACAAGACTTTCCGGAAAGGTTCCGCTCAAGGAATGCGGTGCAATCCTTCGAGTTTCCACAGTGATGGCGGCGAGCGACCATTGTTTTTTTTTTTCTCGTCTGCTAGCCAGAAAGCGTCAAAAACTCTGTCCGGTGAAAATCCACTCGGCCAGAGCAAACCGAACGCGCACCGAAGTGCATCGCACGGTGGTCGGGGCCATACGAGAAAAATGTATGCGCTCTGGCTGGCTCTGGCAGCCCGCGGGTAGGGTAGCGAGAACAAAAAAAAAATTGAAGGGGCTCAATGTGTCCTCGCGAATAAAAGTCAAAGTAGAAAAAATAAATAAGAACGTAGTTACTTTGGCTGGCTTTAGTGTCTTGACATGGATGTTCTGGTGTAGGTTAAAAAAATGTTGATATTTTTTATGTGACATGACGGCACAAATGAACCACCCCAACGCTTCGTCTCATTGCACCTCGCTACCTGCTTTGTCAACTCATCTGCTAGTGTGTTGATTTGGCTTGTCTCGTTGTATGTTCCGATGTAAGCCTTTAGAAAAGTCAATAGACCTTTGGCGTCAAATGTTTATAACAACATTAAACCCACAAAGTTCCGCAATTGAAAATCTAAAGCACAACTTTGGAAATGTCAATGCACCTTTCACATCAAGAGCTTATGAGATTTATACCCATAAAGTTTCGCAATTGATATCCATGCGCTCCATAGATTCCGTGGCCTCAGTGAGATGCCGCGGCGAGCCCACTCACCATCAAAGCGCCCTTGAAACTTTGTGCTCGGATGGGACTGCTTGGCGTTATGTGACTCCCGGTGTATGGGCGTTGCCACGAAATCCAGCCCGAGTTTGCAATCTTTGCGCTTAAATATCTTTTCGAGCGTCAAAAATACATTCTAGACAAAATCCAGAGTGATTTCCGGCGCTGGGGGTCGCTTTGGTCGGCGTTGCATGGACAGCACGAAAAAATTTCGGGGGGGGGGGGGCTGAAGCCCCATAAGCCCCCCCCCCCCTGGCTGCGCCCCTGTACAGCAGATAAATTGAAAGCAGTGGTTTTACCGAAAATGCGCTTGAAGATAAAATGATTATGTAATCTTGAGGACGTACGGACGGGGGTTTCGAGGGGTAATATGCATGGCTTATCGGAATGAACATATTTGTGAAATAGACAAAGCAAAGCAATCTTCCGGCGGATGTCTAGCGGCTGTAAAGAAATTTTGAGCTTGATCTGCGTTATACTTGACTTTCGATCAAAATTCCGAGTTATATATCGGGCAGCTCTGTTCTGGATGCGTTCCAGCATACTTATTAAATATTCTTGGTGTGGTGACCATACAGCGCATGATGCAAATTGCGGGCGTACGAATGTCAGGTATGCTAATTTACGCACATCAGCAGATGAATTCTGCAAGTTGCGCCTCAGAAAGCCAAGGGTTTTAGATGCAGTTGCGCAAATTGTAGTGATCTGCGGAGACCAAGAAAGGTTACTAGTGAGGTTTACACCAAGGTATTTGTAAGTAGTGGTACGTGGCAGGTTCGTGTTATTTATGGTGTATGTGAATATGGAGCTAGTGCGCTTGCGTGAGAACGATATATTATTACATTTGTAAGGGTTAAGAGACATTTTCCATATATTACACCAGTCGGTAATAATGTGAAGGTCATGCTGCAAGGCGGTACGATCGTTAATAGAATTAATTTGTCGGTAAACAACGCAATCGTCGGCGAACAGTCGTATGCAGGAGGAAATGTTTGAAGGTAGGTCGTTAATAAATATTAGGAAAAGCAGAGGCCCCAACACACTCCCCTGTGGTACACCAGACGTGACCTCAGTGACAGGAGATGGACAATTGTTAACAACGGTAAATTGGCGACGAAGCGATAAAAAGTTTCTAAGCCAAGAAAGGGTTAGTGAGTCGATACCTAGATGAGATATTTTAGAAATGAGCCGGCAATGGGCAACGCGATCAAATGCTTTTGAAAAGTCCAGGAAAATGGCGTCTATTTGTTGACTGTTGTTCATACTGCTATGTAGATCGGTGCGGTGAAGATGGAGCTCCTGCACGCGTCCCCTTGCTTCATCTTTAAAGACTCCGAAGAGCGAGAGCCTGGCCTGACCTTTTAGTCTACTGTATACGGTTTCGCAACCCACTACACAACAGCAGTTCTTTCGTCGAGGTGTGCTCATCCTCTCATTCTTCCAACACTCTGCCAAGTCGCCGAGTTACGAGACAAACTATAGACATATGCGAGGGCCGCCTGCGCGCGTAAACATCGTTTGACGGAAGCGTGAAACCTCAATTCATGGCAAAGCAGTAATTTTATTGTATTCTTTTTTTTCGCACATACTAGGAACAAAAAATTGGAGGACGCTTAAGCTTCGCCTTGAAGAGTGGAACGCGACAGCGTTCCCGTCGACCCGCCAAGGGGTGTATATATATAAGTGTGTTATATATACGCGAATTTTTCTGTGCACAGAGTGACCCTCCTGATTGGCTAAGTGCTGTGGACAAAGTGACTAGCCTACATCGTTCTTATCACACCACACTGATCCGGCATTCACTAGTTGTTTTTATGGACATGTAATGCTCACATTGTACCTTCTTTTGCCAAGCCGGAAATAATAAAAAAAAGAACTCGTGGCTGAGTGGTAGCGCCTCCGTCTCACACTCCGGAGACCCTGGTTCGATTCCCACCCAGCCCATCTTGCAAGTTGTCTTTTATTCATGAAGTGCCTGCTGGGATTTATCGCTCACGGCCAACGCCGACGACACCGGCTTTTCAGCGACACGAGCTCCTTAACGCTGTCGCGTTAAAATTGGCAGAGGCTTAGCTTGGTTAAGCCTAGTGGATTGCGAAAGCAAGACTGCCTGGCTACGCCCTGGTGGCCACTGAAGCCGTCCTTGGCGATTCGTTTAGTAAAGCTTATTGTTTTGCTACCGTGGTATACAAATGATTGACTATGGAAGCATCGACACCTCTTGGCAATTTCTTCAACATTTCGTCAGTATTCACCGGCACATTAACTGTTGGGTCCTTTATTCATGAGCCTGCGGATCTGTACAAAGGGTATGCGGGGAGACAGCAATCGTTCGGCTACAGGATTCTACCGCGGCAAACCCTCTGGCATAGGCGGATATTTGTAGCCATTAGCACACTGTACAGTGGAATATTTTCTTCTCTGAGACTGGCTTTACACGTGTTACACACCACTGCATGCACTCGCTAACGTTTGCTCATCCCACTCTTGG
The DNA here is from genome assembly GCF_038994185.2 of Dermacentor albipictus. NCBI lineage: Eukaryota > Metazoa > Arthropoda > Arachnida > Ixodida > Ixodidae > Dermacentor > Dermacentor albipictus. Next base: position 63,904,031 of record NC_091825.1, on the reverse strand, counting down.
TAAGGCCTCCTCAAAGTAGGGAACACAAGTTCGCTTACCGGTTTAGGTTTGTCCTTATGCTACAACCGTTCACACACAGAACACACACAGCCAAAGGGATTGTTTGTAAAGCGTCTGTGAAATTCACGAGTTGCGGGCTCACACTCCTTGACTCTTCTCGCACGCTCTTGAACTGCAATGTCCCCCTCCGGTTGAACCACACCAGCCTTGGCAAGAGATTTCTCTCGTCGCTTCTTCAATCGTTGAGCTTTCGTTTCGGGTGATACTTCCGCTTGGCGCTTTCTCCTCGACTCGTTATGCTTCGCTTTCCTAGCAGCATCTCGCTCTCTTTCCCTGGCAAGGCGTTGCTCTCTCTGTTCAGGTGTTTCTTCAGCACGTCGTTGTCTTCTGTTCAGGTTGTAGAGTTCCATCCTGCTCATCGAACGTGTAGATGCAGTCTCGTCGCCATTTAAGGCATCCATAAGGTTTGCTGTCGAACGATCAGGTGTCGCCAAAGTCGCGTCAGCATTGAGAGCATGCATGATACTTGTAGATGCACCCAGATCAAGAGATGTTGAACGCATTTGCCTGGCTGCATAATATGCACGCCGTCTAGCTAAACGTTGTTCCCGCTCTTCATCCGTTTCCTCCGCACGCCGCCGCTTCTTAGCTGCAGCACATCGTTGCAGCTTCACCTTATACACATCATCCGAAATACCGTGGAGGATTCGCTGGGACGACTGCGACATAGAATAAAGAAGCAACCATAGACGAGCCGAGTAGGGGGGGGTCGCTTTTCCACAGCTGGCATGACGATGGATGGATGGATGGAAGGTAGGAGCGTCCCCTTTGAAACGGGGTGATGGCAGTTGCCACCATGCTCAGATCTTTATTTTGCCTTTTATTTTTATCTGTGTTGTGTGTTATTGAATTTCTCGATTTTCTTTAAATACGTCTTCCTACCCTTTTAACCTTATGTCACCTCTCTGCTTTTGAGCCACCAATCCTCCAATAGCCTTTTGCTAATTTCCACCGCACATTTATTTACACGACTATCATTATCTCTGAACCCTAGGGCCTCAGGAAGGGTGACTGCGGCCAAGGAAGGAAGGAAATCAACTTTATTCAGGTCCTGCAGGCCACGAGAGCTTTGGGCTCTCATGGAGTGGGCGTCTCCCACGACGGAACCGGGAGGTTGAGTTTCCTGGCGGCGTCGTGGACCTGCTGGACGGCCCAGAGTTGGAGAGCGAGTTCTTCACTCCGGATTGCCTATTCAAACTTGCGCTTGTCCTGGTCGTAGTTTACGTGAGCTTGCGAGCACGGCCAGAGTAAATGATGTACGTTAAGGGATGTATTGCAATTGGTGCAATGAGACTTGTCGTAGAGCTCAGGCATGTAATGGTGTAATCTGTTTTGAGTGGGGTATGTGTCTGTCTGTAGCATTCTGAGTGTAACCCCTTGAGCTCGAGTGAGCGTGCGGTGTGGCGTGCTATACTGTCTGCGTTGTAGGTAGTAGTGTTTAGTGATTTCATTGTATGTAGTGGGCGCGTCCTTATTCTCCGAGTGGTTGGGTGAAGCCGCGCGGTCTGTAAGCGCGCGCGCAGCCTCGTGTGCCGCCTCGTTAAGGTTGGGGACGTCGCCGATCTTTGGTCCTAAGTGTGCCGGGAACCAGTATATGAAGTGGTTCTTAATCTCTTTCTTTGAAACAATCCTGAGAGCCTGTGCGCAGACCGTGCCCTTTTGGAATGCTCTGATAGCGGCTACTGAGTCGCTGTAGATATGAGAAAGATTGTCGTCGGTGAGCGCAACAGCGATCGCAACCTGTTCGGCCTGCTCAGGCTTCCTTACAATTACCGTGGCTGCATATCTTGTGGATCCACGGCCGTCCACAACCGCCACTGCGAAAGCTTTGTTTCCCGTGTATGCCGCCGCGTCCACAAAAGCTGAGCGTTCACGGTTCGACAAGGCTTGGTTAAGAAGGAATTGTCCTCTCGCTTGTCGTCTGCCCCTGTTGTTTTCGGGGTGTACGTTTCTGGGTATAGGGCGGACCATGATCTTGGCGCGGATGTCCCGTGGGAGGTCCGCAAAGTCTTTTTCTATGTCTCCTTGTGCAAAGCCTAGCTTCTCTAGGATCGCGCGCCCCGGAGGCGTCGTCGAAAGCCTAGCAAGCTGGGCGCGCTGCTGGGCTTCGGCAATTTCTTCCAGGGTGCTGTGCATGCCCAGGTGCCCCAGCTTCTCGTTGCTGGTGCTGGTTGGAATGCCGAGGGCTTGCTTGGTGACCTTTCTGATTTGGGCATTCAGTCTATCTCTTTCAGATCGTGTCCAGTTGAGCATTGCCGCAACGTATGCGAAGTGACAGGTGACGAACGCGTGTATTAGTTTGATGAGATTATGTTCCCTGAGGCCCCTGTGTCTATTGCCAATTCTTCTGATCAGCCCAATAGCGTTGTTGGTTTTGGTGATGAGCTTTTGAACCGTAGAGGCATTGACGTCTTTAGTCTCTACGATCATACCCGGGACTCTGATTTTATCGACGCACGGTATGGCGTGTCCCGAAGTGGTTCGTACGGTAATTTCTTGATTATAATCGAAATCTGACGAGTATGGCCTGCGGCCCTTCTGCGTGGGTCTGCGTACGAGCAGCTCCGACTTGGTAGGCGAGCATCTGAGTCCTGTGGGAATTAGAAATTCTTCTATGGCGTTCACTGCTTCTTGCAAGATGTCCTGCACCATGCCCGGGGTTCCTTTGGACACCCACATGGTGATGTCATCTGCGTATATGGTATGCTCGAGCCCATGGATCTGCCCTAGTTTCTCAGCAAGTCCCGCCATGGCAAGGTTGAAAAGCATAGGGGAGATGACCGAGCTTTGGGGAGTGCCCCTGCTCCCCAGCGAGAGAGTCTCCGTGGAGAGGTCGGCAAATCGGAGCGTAGCCGTCCTGGTATCCAAGAATGACTGCGGCCAAAGCTCGCTGTACGTGACGTCACGTACAGCGAGCGCCCCTCGCGGCAGCGGCGCGCAGCTGCAGCATGGAGGATTCGTTGGGACCATCGCGACGAGCCGAGTTGGGGCCGCGCTTTTCCACAGCTGGTATGACGGCACACATAGGTCACGCTAAAGGTCAATGGTGGATTATCCGGGACGACGGCCAAGAGCGGAAACCTCGAGTATTGCTTTCGCAATAAAAATTGACGAAACAAACACAACGGCGCGTCGAGCAGACGACAGCTAACGACAGCTCGGCGCGCCGCGTTTAGCGCGGGTGCTCCTATCTAAATACATGTTAAAGGAGAATTCGTTTTCCTCGGCAACCACTGCACCAAATTTGACTGGGTTTGCTGCATTTAAAAGAACAACTTAAAATCTAGTGACTGTTGGTTTCTAATTTACGAGTTAGGTCGTCAATTTTTTATAAAAAATTGACGAAAATTGCAAATTTTCAGAAAACGAAACTATCAAGTTTACAACTCTGTAACTCAATAAGAAAAAATGATATCGCAATTCTGTGAATTGTATCTGATAGCAAATCTAAAGCGGACAAAATTTATATGCTACACATGAACCTCAAGAAATGTATTAATATGTATTTACAACTTTTGCAGAACCCTCGTAAACAATGTAACAAATTTACGTAAGATGTAAAATGACATATAATATTTGTCCGCTTTAAATGATCTAATGGATGCCATTTACAGAACCACGATATCTGCTCTTGATGCAGAGCTATTAGATTGTAAACTTCATGTTTCTATTTTTTTTCAAACTTCTGAATTTTTGAAAATCTTTCTAACAAAATTCAACCCCTAAATCAAAATTCTGCTTCCAACAGTCACTAGAACTTATCTTACTCTCTCAAATGCAACAGATTTCATCAAAATCGGTAAAGGGGTTATCTCAGAAAAACGTTTTTGCGTTTTTACATGTATTTGAATAGGCCACGTCGGAGTTGGGCCCGAGCTAAAGCTTCCTCTTAACTACCGTCGGTAGGCGAGGTTCCGCCGGGCCACCGAGGCACCGGATTGGCCGGAACGTCAGAAGAAAGAGGAGCTTTAAGAGAAGGTGACTGCAGCGCTGCCATGGCGCTGCCCCAAATTTCAACGCTTTTTGCTTCACTCTCGCCGCTTGCCGTGGCCTTCGTTGGATACACTCCCCCTTTCTAGTACACTCTCTTGGCTGGCGGATTGGATCGTCGTGGCTTTGGTGAAATCTGAGGTGACTGGAGCCGCTTCCTTTACTAGATGTCCGGTACCAACCAAAGGTACCAACAACGCGGTACAATACCGCGTTGTCCGGTAGCTCAGTTCCGGACCCTCTCCCTTTTCTCTCCTCCGCAAGAGGGCAATGAGCGCCTCTCATGGCGAACGCCTGCAATTTGCAATCACTTGTTGCGGCCTGTGAGATTAACAAGGCATCTGTTACCGTCTCGGAGGCCTGCGATAACGCCCGCTAACAGACGCCCGCGCACATAACGCGCCGGCGGATGCATTCCTCCGCCGCTGCCACATCCGTCGAAAGTTGAAAAGGCAACGAGCGCCGCCTCACGGAAGGGAACCGCCGCTACCATAGAGTTTCATATTAGTATCATAGAGAAACTATGTTAGTATTTTTAGAAACTCTGTGGCCGCTACAATGGGAAAGCGAGCAACGCGGCGGGCATCTAGTAAATGCTGGAGCCTTGAATCCTAGGGTCTGTTCGATTCCGCTGCACCACTTTGAACCAGTTCACGGCGGCTCACGAGAAGTTCAGAAACGGTGCAGCTTGATTCCGGAGGTCCAAACCCAGCGAAACACTCGTAATGAATGCAAAGGTGTAGACGCGGTGTAGGCGTTATGCTTAACGTGCACGGAGTGCGCAAGCTTGAGAGGTCCTGAACTGCAGGCATGATCGGTTTCCGGGGCGTAAATACACACCACAGTTGCAAAGACACATCAGACGTGCGTAAGCGGGGTTTAGCGGTGCTCGCGCCTGTGTGCTGCGTCGTCTGCTGTGTCACTGCTTCGCACCTGTATGCTTGCACCAAGTCGGCACTGACGGTGGAGCGGGTGCAGAAAAATCATGAACCAGCCTTGCACCTTTCCTGGACTTTCTGAAACGAACGTCGTGTACGTTTCTGCGGGCGCCATTGCGGCACCGCGCAAACGAATGGCAGGGTGCAGCACCTAGCGAACTGGTTCAAGTGGTGCAGGCGAATCGAACGTATCCCTAGAATACAACGAACCAGACGGACTCGCAGACTGACAAAACTTTGTTTTATGTTCTTTCTCTCCTTACTTTCTACGCCTTACTTTTTCCTATTCGTTCTTTTAGCATCTCCTGTAGCGTTGACAAATTAACGCCTGCCCTGAGTCGCAAGGGATAAGGACTACTTACTTAGGGCCGGGGTGCTCCTGCGGCCACATGATCATACGTCATCGGCATGGCGGCAGCAGTGCAGTGGCATGCTTGAATGCGCATCCGTGGTCATGCACATTGGCATGATTGAATGCGCGTCAAGCGCACGTGGTCGCTGCAAAACGTGGTTTGTTTGAATCTTTATTTCTGTGCGTGAATCGGTAACGGCGACTGACAGCGGTGTCTTTCGCGTGTTATGTTTGCCGAACATGTTTGTGCAGAATTAGAAGAAACTGCGAAATGCCTGGGAAGTGTTGTGTGCCGCGGTGCAACGGCAATTACAAGACGGGCCCCAAGGTGCACGTCTTCTCATTCCCTAAAACCGATAAAGTAAGAAAAGCGTGGATACGTGCCATTCCACGTGAAAACCTGGTCGTGTCAGCTAACTGCAGGGTAAGAAATTTTGAATGTTTTTTATTTTCTGAGCAGGTTGCTTCTACCGTTGGTTTGCAAGCCCTGTGTGCAACTCCTTTGTGCCCAGACCACACGTACGCTTGCGGACGCGCGCCCACGCATGCGCAGACGGTGTGGTATGGCTCGTACGCGTCAAAACGCGGCGTGATCTCGGGGTACAGCTCCTCCCTGTCGCGCGCTTGGGTTGCCGCGCGTCGGCGCACGTTGCTACGCAGCTACGGCGCAGAACCTTCAACTCTCAGTGAAGCAGATTTGTATCATGCAAGAAAGTGCTTTTTCTTTCCTTTTTGTGCTGATCCAACAGCTATGAAAATACAATAATTACGTTTATGTATATCGAACCATTTTGAAGAACTGTCAATAACGAAGTACGAAGCGGCATCTGCTGTGAGTGAGCCCAGTAAGCGCGCGTTGGGCGCGTCTTTGTGGATGCAAACCGCCATTACTCGCGAGCCGCGCGGACGCGAGCTTGCGCGCGTTCACGCGCCCACGCATGCGCAGACGGTGCGGCGCGGCTAGTACGCATGGAAACGCGTCGGCGCGCCTGGCTACGCAGCTAAGCAGCGGAACGTTCAACTCTCAGTAAAGCAGATTTATATCATGCAAGAAAGTGCTTCTTCTTTCCTTTTCGTGCTGATCTAATAGCGATAAAAATATAACAATTATGTTTATAGGTATCGAAGCATTTTGAAACACTGTCTATAGAGAGTTTTGTAATAGGGGCCCCAAACGTTTTGGGGCCCCAAAGAAATAGCGTCGAAGCCACTGCGCATGCGCGAGACGCAAGCTGCGTTTGGGTTTTGCGTTGAGAACGCTATTTCACCGATTTAGCGGGAGCCCGAATAGCGGTCCCAAAAGCTTTGCGTCAACAAACATGGCGGCACCCATCGAAGCGACTGCTCTAACCTAGCACCAAACTGGGTTTGATTCGCGATAACGCGTGAAGTTCGCAAGCTAGGAGAAGTGACTGCGGTTATCGCTTTCTGTCAACTAGCGTGTGTTATGAAGATTGATTCATTAGACGCCGCTAAAACAGCTCTTTACGTGCTGTTTTAGTAGAAAATTAATCATTGTGACAGACGGAACGGTGCTTGCCTGGCTCACCAAGAAGGATGCCAATCCAAAGTCACAATAACCAGCATTCCCATGCATACCTCAGCGCAGTAGCGCCAGATTTCCCTCTAGGTAAAATAATGAGAAACTCTTAAGTTGTGGATGGAAACCGCCATTCCTCGCGAGGTGCAGCAGGCGCTAGGCGCGCGGACGTGAGCTTGCGCATGTCCGCAAGCGTATGCGTGGTCTCGGCTTTAAAGGCTAAATGTGTCACGCATAGTCCACCATGTCATGTAACCGCACTTATGCTAGGATATATTTATTTTCTTTAGGTGTGCGAGCGTCACTTTAAAGCCGAAGACATCGTTCGAAAAACAAGCTATATTGACGAAGCCACCGGCCGCACAGTGACAGCGTCGCTCTCACATTTACGGCTTCGACCTGACGCCGTACCGACGGTATTTCCTGATTGCCCTAGCTACCTGTCCAGAGAAGGGACTAGACGAGAGGACCCAGAGAGCAAGCGAATGCGCTTAGACTCCGCCGCCCTTGAGAAAGTGCTTGCAAAGTCAATTATCACTGCCCAGAATGAGGACGAAGCAGACAAGCTTTGTGATTTGAAAGAATTGGCAAACTTCGTTCAAGGTAAGTAGCTGACATTTTGGCATGTCATCGAATGCTATGAACATGTCATTTTGGCTCACATTTGTAGATGAGGCTCCTTGGATTAAATACTTTGTTTTTATAAAAGCAGACCTAACTCTAACAGTAAATGTCGCAAAAGCAACACTGAAGCGGCTCGGCTCCAAATTGCTAGTTCCTTCGGTGGTCGACAGCAAACGACGGCTGCTTGAGGGAGTTGAGGGGTTCGACAGTGCCGTTAAGTTCTGAAAACTCAGATATGGACACCTGTGAGACTGTCGTTTCTCTCCTGAGCAAAATATGTGCAACACAAGGAGACTATAACTTTGTGGCCATTCAGCTGCTCACCGAGCAAGTACAGCTGATGTTAGCAAAAAAAAAAAAGAACGATGCCACTACTCTGTTGACTTCATGGTGTACTGCTGTATACTTTTTACAATATCGCCCCATGCATACAAGTATACATGCGCAGTCACAGGAGCATAATCATGTTACACCCAAGGACCATTCGGTCAACCTGTTCATCATTCGGGATGAACCCGCAATTGGAGCATCAGTACAGTGCATTCCTCCGCTACATGGCCAGGAACATATCCGAGTTGAATGAGTAGCAAAGCTACGTGTCTTTGATGGTGGATGAAATTCTCCTAAAGCCCATTTTTGACTACTAGGGAGGCAACATCGCTGGTATCACATTGAACAATGCAGAAGCAGCGAACAGCATGTGTATTTATGGTGCACAGCCTCATGTGCAAGTTTAACGAGATAGCACACATTGTACCCGTGCACAAGGCTAATGGGGAATTTCTGCACAAGGTATTGGGAGACATCATTCGCGGCTTAGAAAAAAATTGGATACGAAGTCATGTGCGTTGTGACTGACAATGATGCTGTAAATTGAAGCGTGATGTTGCCTTTTAAGTACTCTATGACCAAGGCCCCGAAGCCGCACAGAAAAATAACTGGCAAATGATTTCGTGTTTCTGCACCCATCAGATCCTCACCGGCCATTGTTCTTTGTCATTGATCCAGTGCACTTACTGAAGTGTGTGTGCAGCAACTGGTTAAAGCAAAATGACCAGTGTTTCTTGTTGCCCGAGTTTGAGCCAAGCACAACGGGCGAGCGGTGCATGCATTATGTGCATTTTAAGACAACCAAAGACGCATATAATTTAGAGAACGAGCAGCTACTCCGGTACAGCCACACTTTGTCCAGGAAAGCTGTTTTCCCAACAGGCATTGAGAAACAGAATGTTAAACATGCTTTGCAGATATTCAGTGAGTCCGGACCGAATGCGCTTCGAGTGATTGGAGCCAAGCACAACCTAAAACACCACAAAGAAACCGTCAGTTTCATAGAAATCATAGTAAGGTGGTGGAAAGGTGTCAATGTCAAGACCCCTTTCAAAGGACTCAGACTAAGGGATGACTTCCAAAAGCCCATCTGCCCTTCTCCATTCGACTTCAGGGTTTCCTCTTTGGGCAATTTCTTGGAATGGTTGGAAGAATGGAAGGAAAGGAGGGTAGATGCCTGTAAGTTGTCTGATGAGACACATGGCACTCTGATACATACGACTCAAGCATTTATTGAAATTGCCAGATACTGCTTTGAGGAGCTCAAGATGCCCTTTGTGCTTCTTGGGGAGTTCCAGACCAACCTTCTAGAAGACCGTTTTGGATGTTACCAGCCACTGGCTGGCTCACAATATCATGTGTCCATAACACAAATCTATCAGTGTGAAAACAAGTTGCGACTACAGAGCACACTTCCGCAAATGAGCGCGGTGCCTGCAATTGACAATGAGAAAAATAAAAATTGGGAAGAACTGCAAACGCAAGCAGCCGTGCCAAGCGGAAAACTCAGCATTGTTGTGACCGAACAGGCGCAGTCAAAACTGAAGGATGCCGTTGCAGTCATTGCCTGTGTTGCTGGTCGCTCAGTGCACATCGCTCTGAAGAGGTTGAAATGTGACAAATGCAAAGAGCTCTTGATGATTGACAAGACTGTCGCAGTTTTGCCCGAAAATCACATGTACGGTCTTGGCAAAGGAATTGACAGGGGAGAGCTGGTTTACCCAACAATGCAGCTGTGAATGCTGTGGCTCACAATTGCGTTGTTGTGGAAGAGCTTTCCAAGTGCGCAGAATTCCTAAAGGTCCAACACCAGCGCCAAGTGGCCACGGAACTAACACTCCAACTGCTCAGCCATGAGGAGCCTTCAGACTTTGACGTCTGTGAAAAGGGACACACGAGTGAGGTGGTGATGAAATGTGTGTTGTGGTGAAACACAAACATTCTAAAAAATTTCTGCCGGTGATTGAATGACAAGGTGCATGACACGGACAGCAAGGTTAAAAAGCGGAAGCTGCAAACTCTAACGAATAAATGAATACAATGCCGGTGCGCGTAGAAAACACCTATCACTCTATTTTCTATTTCTGCCTAATTTTATTCGGAGTACTACACGCGTAGCCGAAAAAAAGTCAGCCAAGCGCACAATTATTATGCAGACTTGTGCTGAAGCGTTCCTACGCTTCCGCCAGAGTCGGCGCCACGGAGGCAGCCCCCTGGCCTTGAGCCAGTCTAGGTGGCGTTGCTTCAAGTCATAGAGTTCGTACAATCATTGTTTGAAACTATATGCTTCAAGTAGTGCCCAAATCGATCACAGGGCACAAATCTCCACATTCTAATAAAACATGCTCCATCGTTTCTCTAGCTTTACCGCAGCAAGCACACGCTTCTTCCTTCTTATATCTCTCTTCGAAATGTAATGCGCTCCCCTTTGAGTTATCATGAATTGTTTCTTTCCTGATTTCGTTTTTTCCTCTAAAGTAGTTACTCATGGTAGGTTTCTTTTCCATTGCCGTCACCCATGAGATTTTTCAGCCTTTCTGATTCTGCTTGACGTTCTTTGTTGCTGTGTTGCCCACCCTTCAGGCTGCGTACTTGCTGGTAAGCTTCCTAGTTCTTTTCCTCCACTGTGAATCAATTTTTCCTATACAGATACCTCAACGCTCTGCGAGCCCATTTACTTTCTTCCATATCCTTCAGTCGTTCTTCATAATCAATTTTACTGTGGGCTTCCCTCACTTCAAAACTAGTCCAGCCCATATCACCCTGCACAGCTTCATGTGTAGATGGACGGGTGGATGGATGTTATGAGCGTCCCCTTTGGAACGGGGTGATGAATTGCGTCACCAAGCTCTTGCTATTATACTGCCTAATATCCTACCTAGGTTAAACAAGAAAAAAAAAGAGACTATGAACCCCCACAACCAAATTTTCTGATGCCCTATTGCAAACTTTGCTTTTATACGTCTCCGTTTTTGGTCGTCTCCCTACTTTTTTTCTACCAATCCCGCAACCGCCTCTTACTAATCCATATTGCGGACATGCTTACTTTTCCACTGCTCTCGCTGAACCCAAGGGCTTCAAGGAGGCCAGCGGGGGGGGGGGGGGTGTCATATACCTCTGAAGACACACGGAACTTGTTGATATCCTCGCCTTCCTCGACTACACCCGGGAGGGGTGGGGGGGGGGGGGGGTGACAGGAGACCTATGGGCCCCGGGTTCCAGACGACCTAGCTACGCCACTGGTGGTGCCTAAATCGACCGCTGGGCAGACGTCTTCACGTTCTAATAAAACATGCTCCATAGTTTCCCTAGCTTTGCGGCAGCAAGCACATGCTTCTTCTTTCTTCTTATATCTCGCTTTATAGGTGTGGGTTCTAAGGCATCTCGATCTTGCTTCGAGAAGTAATGAGCTTCCCTTTGAGTTATCATAAATGGTTTCTTTCCTGATTTCGTTTTTTCCTCTTAAGTAGTTACTCATGGCAGGTTTCTTTTCCATTGCCGCCACCCATAAGTTTAATTCAGCTTCTCTGACTTTCCGGTTGACCTTTGTTGTTGTGTTGTCCACCTTACAGGCCGCATACGTGCTGGTAAGCTTCCTAGTTCTTTACCTCCACTGTGAATCAATGTTTTTCCTGCACAGATACCTGAACACTCTCCCAGCCCATTTACTTTCTTCCATATTCCTCAGCCGTTCTTCATACTCAATTTTACTGCGAGCTTCCCTCACTTCAAAACTAGTCCAGCCCATATCACCCTGCCCAGCTTCATTTGTAGTCTTCCCGTGAGCGCCCAGTGCGAGGCGTCCCACTGACCTTTGGTTCACATCAAGTCCTGATTGTACCCCTGATTTAAAGGGCCCCTGAAACGGTTCGGACAAATTTTGTAGACGCGTAGGGCACAGCTTAAGTAGAACATTCGCACCACAATTTAAGTTACCCCCCTCCCTAGCCGTGCTTTTCCTCCTCGACTCTTTCGCCGAGCGATCAGGGCTAAGCTCTGCCTTCACTGGTTCTGTGTCACGATGCGACGTCACATCGTCCACTTCCGGTTGTTTTAGAGCCAGCCCGCGAGGAACCTCTCCGCTAGCCACTTGACCGTCGACCCCAGGCGAGAGCTATCGAAGCAGCGTGCGTTGCAAGCATTCTGTCATAGCGCTGAATGTGTCTCGTATTTCGGTAATCACACACTACCTGAATATTTCGATGGAACGGTGGAGGCATAAACTCAAGCTGATGAAAGAACTTTAGCGTAGACGTACGTGAGCTGCCTGATCGGTCACCACGGTCCAGCCCCGTTTGTGCAGAGCTTAACCAGCCAAAGAAAGAGCTAATATTGCTCTAACCAAGTGTAAAACATTTTAAACATTTACAAAAACAACGTGTTATACACTCCTGCAAAAAATTTACACCAGCAGCAAAGAAGAATGCATTTTGTTACTGCTACTGTGTGTGGTTGAGCTCCATGCCACCAGGTGGCTGCACCGTGCAGACCATTCACATTTGCACTTCTGTTCATCCCATGAAACGACAAGCAAGGGGAGACGGCCAGGCCCTGTCCCCTTGCGCTTGCGTTTACCCTAATACCGGACTCGCGAAACGCTATTGCGTTAGTAATCTTCCGGTGTAAAGTGACGGCCGCAATCGCACAAATCCTGGCACCGATCGCATAGCGGCAGTCCGATGCGCTGCAGTCAGTCCACTCGACTACTGGCTTGCAGAGGGACACGATGTCGCAGCTTGACATTTTGCCAGTTGCTATGTTTGCAGTCCGCAACGCAACAAAGTCGAATCCACGACCTACTGTATAAGAGGGTCCCTTTTCAGGGTCCCTCTTATACGTTTCAGGGTCCCTTTAAAGGGACCCTGAAACACTTTTGACGATTTTCTACAAACGTACTGAGTCGTTAGAGTGGGTCCTTCTGATCATTAATTGACACATCTAAGTGCTTTGCGTAAAGCGTGCGCATGGTGGCGATACCGTCGTCAAATCATGTGACCAAGGTGGCCACGTGATTCGTGATGCCGGGCAGCCGGGCGAGCCGGGCATAGTCGCGTCGTCATGGCGTCGTCGCGTCACCGCACTCGCATTGTGCTGTGGTGTGTTTGCGGCTGTTCTGAATGTGCTGCCGCTGCCCTTTGCTACGTAAGTGTTGCAGTGTTTTGCTGTCAAGAAAACGACATTCTGTGATCAGTTTGGGTTGTGCGATATGTTTGTGTGGTTTTAATTTGGAAATCAGTAGTGTTTTCAATTGTTATGTCACCAAGGCGGCCATGTTATTCGTGAAGCCGGGCATAGTTGCGTTATCGCGCTCACATGGCACTATGGTCTGTTTGCGACTGTTCTGAATGTGCTGCCGCTGCCCTTTGTCATGTAAGTGTTGCAGTGCTTTGCTGTCAAGAAAACGACATTCTGTGATTAGTTTGGGTTGTGCGATGTGTTTGAACCGGGCATAATAGCGTTATCGCACTTGCATTGCGCTGTGGTATGATAGCGGCTGTTCTGAATGTGCTGTCGCTGCCCTTTGTCATGTAAGTGTTGCAGGGTTTTGCCGTCAAAAAAACGACGTTCTGTGATTAGTTTGGGTTGTGCGATCTGTTTGTGTAGTTTAATTTGGAAATCAGTAGTGTTTTCAATTGGAGGGCGCGGAGTGGAGGGCACTAATCAGCTCTTCAAGTTCATTGTCATGTTACGGGAGGCGCCTTTTCACTGAAGCTGTAATTAAGGTGTTAAGGGCAGTATAAGGACGAAAGTTACAGGGACGAAATCGTGCCTGTGTGTCCCTAGCGTCGGGATCGGCCGCTATGCGTGATCCTAACAAGAAAGCATTTTGCAGAATGGGAAGAAAGGCGGCAAAATTTCTGTCTGTGCGCACCTTGCCGATCTCCGCAATAGAGCCGTCATCGTGGTATTTTAGTCTCCCGTTAAGCTAGAGTGTTGCAGACAAGGGAAATGGTTCAAACAGGCTTTTTTTTTAATGATTCAGAACTAGTGCGGTATCCCAAAAGGTGAGGTCAAGTGCTCGCCTTATTTTCTTCCCTCGCGCTACAGCGTACTGACAGAATTTTGCGTGCACGATACCGCGCTTTTATCGTTTGCGCTTCAGGTTCTCGATTGTGTTTTCGCCCGCTTTACCCACGTGATGGGTATTTCATGGTATTACCGGATACCACATGTGTCCATATATTGTGTCCAATATATGAAACAGCCAAATTCGATTTCATTTGACGCCTCAAATGGTAGTAATGTATTGAGTCCCTTGTAGCTTTGTGCTTGTTATCAATTTTACTTTTTGGCGAATGGATACAGCATGTACGCTGCATAACTCGCTTGTGAATACTGCATACGTGAGTCGAGTATGCCCTTGGTATAAAATAACTTGTATGCTTTAGGTAGTACGATTGTTTGCAGTTTGGGACATGTGTCGGAACGTACGGTGTGCGCCCTTCGCGCTTTACGGCGGCCTGTCGAGTTCGTGCGGGTGCCATGTGTGCGCATGGAGTTCGCGAAGCGCTCTCGCAGTTTTTTTTATATATATACATGTGTTCTGTTCGCGCGCTTCGCACAACAGGGCATGTCGCAGTTCTTTGTCCTTATGCAACACATTTTCCTAGCGTACGTCTGTGCATTATTTGATACAGGTTTCACACGGGGCTCTTTTAGCCGCTATCCAGTCCGTTGCAAATCTAATTTCTCGGTCGTGATTGGCTCCTCTGCGCAAGCTACGAGAGTGAGCCAGTCGCATTGATAATTTCGATCCGGATCGAGCGTGATCGCGATCGATAGTGGTCGCGTGACACCGGTTTTACACACACACATAGGGAACACTTTAAGTTCAATGCTACTGAGTGAAGAGCAAGTGCATATATATGCCAGTGGTGGTATGTGGGCAAGTCTTTCTGGTGAAGCCAATACTTGTGCATTCAAAACATTTCAATTACCAGCGTAGTGCATCAATGTGTCTACTTCGACAAAATGGAGCACCAGTGCAGATATCTGAGCATACCTGTCCAGGGCAGGAAGTGTGTCTGCATTGAAACCACTACCAGCATGTCCAGCAGTTCTATTTCCAGCAGCGGTACTGCACAATAATCAGTAGGGTGCTCTCAAGCTGTTTATCTATGAAGCTCTGCCTGGACTGTGTGCCAAATATTTTTGGACGTGAAAGTGAGGGTGAATTGGTAAACATCAGTGGAACTGTGCCTGGACTTTGTGGCAAATGTTTTTGGATGTGAAAGTGTGAGTGAACTGGCAAAGAATTTGCTCTGGGCTACATGTATTAAACGTTTTTCTCATTCAGAGTGCTTTTTTTTTACTTTAGGAGACTGGAGATGTGCGCAAAGTGTGACATGTCAGTGTGCTAATTAATGTATTTGCTGGTTTGCAAATTATTCGTTGCAACTTTGTTTTTGCCAGAGAGGTACAACTTTGCTTCTTGTAAAGGGCTTTTTAGATAAAACACTTACTATTTATTATGACCATTGCTTCCTTTGTTACACAAATGCAGCTTCCAGTGCATTCCAGTTTATTTCCATGTTTATGTAAGTTTCTAATATGAGGCTTGCATATTCATTTCTCACGTTCTGGAGTGGCAAGATGCAGCATTACTGTCTTATCGTTCGCTGTACTACAGTAGTGTTCACTTGTTACACTGAATCCCCCGTTTAAGTATTCTGTACTAATTTCACTTTTTGCTTTTTTGTTGTATGGTTATTTTTTCTCGCCATTACCTTCTTTGATATATCCTGAAGGCAATATTTCCAATTTTGCATTGTTCCCATTTTTTTATTTCTGTCACAGGATTGTTTTATGATGGTATGTGGTGGTATTTCTTTTTATGCTCTTTTCAATCTTCTAGCTGATTGGTAACATTGCTTGGAGGCAGTTACCATCCGATTCATGCTCTTGCATTTTTCAGTCTACTTCTTCCATTCGCTCCGATGTCACTTCTGCATAACTCTAGTCCATCTAATAGCACGTGTACTTTACTATGATAAATTAGACACTTTAGTACACTCCAGGTTTTTCTGTTCATTTTTGTATGTGTACTTGGAATTTTGTTTATGTGCTAGTGAATGTTCACTTTCGAGTTCATTACGAATCCTTTCTGCGACTTTTGTCATTGTTGATGTACCTTTACTTCTATTTGCATTTCTCACACAGTTTGTTCGAATCTTGCATAAGCATTACATTTTAATAAAGTGTTTTTGCTTCGTCACAATGTTCTCATTTCATGCACTCTTGGCATGAAGGGCTTGGTCTGGCCACCTGCCAAGACGTGGCCATTTGTTCTTTGCAGGATGTCATTCCCATTGTGGTTGTAAGCATCGTCTCTTACTAAAGGCGGTATTAAGGATTTATTATTCCTAACAGGCTCATTTTTGTGCGACTTGGTAGAGGATGCGCCGGCCATGCGGGGAACAGTGCTTGGCACTGCGCCATGGCTCTTACATGTCAACACCGACGCTTCTACTCATCTGGGGCGCGATTGGAGATCGTTGTTCGAAACGCCCGATCAGTTTCACCTGACGCGATTGGCCTAGGCCGTACTAACGGGTGCGGCTGACGACGTCTGCGCGGCATAGGCCAGTCGCGTGAGGCGAAACTAAACGCGTGTTTTGAACAACGATGTCTGATCGCGCCCGTCACCCGCGAAAATTAGCTTCAGATGATCGTAAACCTTTCAAGACCGCTTCCAGACCAGCTTTTTGATAACGCCCTAAAAACGTTTAGAAATTGGTTACGAATAGTTTTGCCAAAGGGATTACTTGTGTCTTTCCCAATCCTATTTCTAGACCAGCTTTTCGAATACGTCTTGCAGACTTGTTCTAGATCGTCTCAAGAAAGTAATTAAGCCGGACATTAGCAGAGATATACGACGTTTTCCCGCCGAAGTTCTCTCATTCGTGTCTTCTTTAACCCGTTTTTATCGTCTTGGATAAACGCTACGAAAACGTTAGGTATCTCTTATTTTGTGCTACCTGGGACCTATTGTATCCCCATAGCGCTCTGTGCTTCATTATGGCTGCATTTCTCTTCCCCTTTACTGTTATGGTTTTTTCCTGTTTTTCCATATATCCATTGCCTTCGTTTATCCATATACCAAGGTATTTATATTCTGTTACCCGAGGTATTTCTTGGCCCTGTATCTCCACTGTCTGTTCACTGTTTTCATTGAATACCATAACACCTGATTTTCTAACACTAAACTTCAAGCCTAAATCGTTGCCTTCCTGTCCACAGATATCAGCCAGACGTTGCAAATCACTTTGCTTGTTAGCTAGCAACACAATGTCGTCCGCATAAAATAAACCTGGGAGTTGCTGCTCTATTACTGTACCCGCCTGCTTGTATGAGAGATTAAACCCGATATTACTTCCTTCTAGCGCCCTCTCCATATCCTCACCATGTACATCATAAACAACAGCGGGGATAAAGGGCACCCCTGCCTCAGTCTCTTATTTTTGTTGATATGAACTTTCTCCTCGCTTCTCATCCCTTCCCATTCAACGCAAACGGTATTTTCTAGGTAAATCTCTCTCAAAAGCTGTATACAATCGTTACCTAAGCCTTCCCCTTCCAGGATATCCCACAAAATGTTGTGGTCCACGTTGTCGATCGTAGGCTCCTGTAATGTCTAAAAAGGCCACATACAACGGTCTGCTTTCTGCTTTTGATATTTCAATACACTGAGTAAGAACAAACAATTAAGTTGTCATCCAAACGCCTACCTATTCTGAAGCCATTCTGAAGCTCTCCCAAAATGCCATTATTCTCTGTCCATGCTTGAAGCTTTAATTTGATTGCCTGCATTGCTAGCCTGTATATTACCGTTGTAATGGTCAACGGTCTATACGAGTGAATTCTGTCTTTCTCCCCCTTTCCGTTATAAATCAAATTCGTTCGACTTTGTCGCCAACTGTCTGGTATTCGTCTATCTTTTAAAGTTCTTTCCACTGCTTTCACCAGAGCTTCCTTACTTTTTGGTCCTAGTTCATTTTTATCAGCGTAATGGGAACCTCGTCTAGCCCTGTGGCTGTACGCTTAGGAATTTTCTCTTCCGCTTTCTTCCAGTTTAAATTTGTTAGCACCAGCTGCTTTCCCCCTTGGGTCTCTTTCATGCTCTTTTTTTCAACAAGTATAACCTCGTCATTGCCTTGGAAAGATTCGGCTGTTGCTTTTGCTCGCGAAAAAGCGAGCCGTACAAAGCCAAGACACCAGCCGCGCCGAACAGGCTAGATCGGAAATAAAAGCCATGCTTACCGAACTACAAAGTGCAATCGGCACTCTGTCTTCCGCCATATCCGGCCTCACAACCAGGGTGGTCAAGCTCGAAGAATGTGCGATGTGGGCACCGTCTCTGTCGCAGTCACCACAGCCAAACATGGGAACTCATAATATAAATCCCGTAATCTCAGATGTTCCCATGGTGGCACCGCCCCCCGTGCACCGCTCCAGTTTTTCAACAGCTTCTTCTTCAAGACTCCAGGATGGCCAGACACGATAAAGAGTTATTGGTCTGGCAGTGGAACTGCAGAGGTATAGCCGGGAAAAAACCTGTCCTACAACAATACGTAAGAAACATCCAACCCAAACCCGATGTGATAATGCTTCAAGAAACCGTGGGCGCGTCGGCCAACATCCCGGGCTACCACGCCTTCGTCCCTAAATTCCAAAACGATAGGGGCATTGCCACACTAATCAGAAAGGGTCTAGTACCCATTGAACATGAGATTACAGGCCCGCAGGCCGAGCATATAATGATAGAAATTATTCCTAACAGAACGCAAAAGAATAGCATCTTCATATTGAACATATACAGTAGCCCATCCAAAAGACGGCAGCGTTTTCTCTCCCTGCTCAAAAAGGCAGCCGAGCTCGCCGGCCTGAACCCGCTAATAGTGGGTGGGGATTTCAACGCGCCGTGCCATGCCTGGGGATACGGCCACACCACAACCAAGGGCAAACAGTTATGGCAGGACTCGCAAGACTTGGGATACACGATCATCACGGATTCCAGCGCCCCAACGCGTATGGGCAATTCGGTTGCAAGAGATACCACACCGGACTTAACAATGGTCAAAAACATCGAGAGGGCTACCTGGAGAAACACCCTAGAAGACCTAGGTAGCGACCACATGATCATCGAGATCACGATCCCCCGAGCGGGAACCACCCTCCCAGTCAAAAGCTTCAAATGGACAGACTGGGACAAGTTTCGCAAGCACCGGGATATCCGGCAAGACGACGAGCCAATCGGTGACATTGACAGATGGATCGCAGACTTGACCAGGGATGTCGGGGAGGCCACGCAAACCATCACTCCCGATTTCCTGACGGAGAAGATGGACAGTCGCCTCGCCCACCTCTGGGAAGCCAAGAAATCCATAAAAACCCGATGGCAAGGCCAGCGGTTCAATCGAAAGCTGAGAAAAAAGATAGCCGACTTAAACAAACAAATCGAAGAGCACTGCAACACCTTGAGCAAGCAACAGTGGGACGAAGTCTGCAATGCCGCGGATGGCCAACTCCACAACGGAAATACGTGGCGACTGCTGAGGCACCTACTGGGCGAAACCCAGTGCAAATCCAAGCAAAGAGCCGACATGCAGAGACTTCTGCACAAAGAAAAAGGGGCGGCGAGCGAGAAGCAAATCGTCATGAAACTCTGCGACAAATACCTCCAGCAACGACCGACGGTCGAGCACGGCCGGTACACTGGCAGTCCTTGTCCCAAGTTAGATGAAGACTTCAGTGAGGCGGAAATCAGAACGGCACTCCAAGGACTCAACAGCAAGTCAGCCCCAGGACCGGACAGGGTTAACAACAAAACGCTCAAAAACCTGGACGACAAATCTGTTACCAAACTCACGGGCTATATGAACAAGTGCTGGAGAGAAGGCCGCATCCCGGAGCAGTGGAAGAGGTCCAAGGCTATCCTCATACCCAAGCACGGAAAGCCATTGAGTTTGGAGAACCTACGCCCAATCTCTCTCACGTCGTGCGTGGGTAAGGTCTTGGAACACGCCTTCCTGAACCGTATCAACAGCCATCTAGAAGAGACGGAAGCCTACCCCCACACCATGATAGGCTTCCGATCCCGCCTGTCCACGCAGGACGTCATGTTACAACTAAAGAACCAGATCCTCGACGACAACACAAGAAACACCAGAGCCATCCTAGGACTAGACCTGGAGAAAGCATTCGACAACGTCGCTCACGAGTCGATCCTTAAACAAGTGTCTAATCTGAACCTGGGGGAAAGGTCCTACAACTACGTGAGGGACTTTCTGAACGATCGCAAAGCCACCCTCACGGTTGGCGACCTCGAGTCCGAAGAACGAGCCCAGGGAAGTGCAGGTACCCCCCAGGGCTCAGTTATATCTCCGCTCCTTTTCAACTTAGTCATGCTGGGTCTCCCCAGCAAACTACGCGAAATCGAAGGAATCCACCACGCTATATATGCAGACGATATAACGATATGGGCAGACCGCGGCAGTGATGGGCAAATTGAACACGCACTACAAACGGCCATTAACAAAGTGGAAGAGTACCTCCAAGGAACGGGCCTCAAATGCTCCCCGAGCAAGTCCGAACTACTCCTTTACCGGCCCACGCGCAGAGGCATGCCACCAAAGAGCTACACAGGACCCCGGGAGTACGAGGAAATCCGCCTGTACACCCAAGACGGAAACGCAATCCCCAAAGTGAACAAGATCAAAATCCTCGGAATGATCATTGAGGCCAACGGAGCTAACGGCGAAACCGTGAGGAAGATCGCAGGCAAAGTCATCAGCGCCACGAGACTCATAAAGAGAATAACCAATAGACACGCGGGCATGAAGGAAGACAACGTCATTCGGCTGATCCACTCATTCGTTGTCAGCCACATCGCCTATGTAGCCGCCTACCACAACTGGTACGTCGCGGAAAAGAACAAGATTAACACGCTCATAAGGAAAACGTACAAGATAGCCCTGGGCCTACCGGAATCGACGAGCACCGAGCTCCTGACTCAGCTGGGCATATACAACACCATAGAAGAAATAGCCGAAGCACAACGCATCTCGCAGCTCGAACGCCTGTCGACCACCACGACGGGAAGACACATTATGAACACGCTCGGCATAACGTACCACAACCAGCACGGCCAGAAAATGCAAATCCCCAACAAAATCAGAGAGACCATTACGGTGGTAACCATCCCAAGAAACGTGCACCCCGATTACAACCGAGGTAGACGAAAGGCAAGAGCCGAGGCTCTGCTCCGTTCATTCGGCAGGGACAGAAACGCGCGCTTTGTTGACGCAGCCGAATATGCGAACGGCCAAACATACGCCGCCGTAGTCATAGACGCAGAATCAAAAATCAGAACCACATGTAGTGTATACACCAAACACTCAGAAATAGCGGAGGAAGTAGCGATTGCGCTAGCCCTCACAGAACAGGAATGCGAAGTCGTACTAAGTGACTCACAAACGGCAGTAAAGAATTATGCCAAAGGTCGAATTTCCAAGGAAGCCATGTCCATTCTGGCCAAAGCGGGCAGATCCAAAACCGCGAGCTCGAGGATCATATGGTTCCCCGCGCACGTCACCACGGAAGGCGACGCGCTCCCGAACCTAAACGAGACGGCGCACCGGACGGCGCGAGACATGACCCGCCGCGCCGAACAGGGCAACGCCTCTCGTACGATAGCGAACGCTTCTCGAGGAGAACGGGACAGGCTCACAAGATACAACGACATCACCAGTGCATATTTGAACGCCAGAAGGATATACCCCCCGCCGAGTCCCAAATTGAACAGGAGGCAGGCCGTCGCCTGGCGACAACTCCAGACAAACACGTTCCCTAATCCATTCCGTCTCAAACGCATCTTCCCAGATAAGCATCAGGACGACACGTGCAAATTGTGCCAGGAAGGACCAGCAACACTCAAACACATGCTGTGGGAGTGCAATGTAGTTATAGGAGGGATGGCAGTTACTCCGGAGACCCTGTCGTCGAGGTGGGCCGCCGCTCTGCGCAGCTCAGACCTCGGAATCCAGACGTGGGCAGTCCAGCAAGCCCGTGAGGCGGCGTTGAGGCAGGGCCTTGACGTTCCTCCATGGGAGACCTGAGCCCGGGTCGCGTTAAACCTTGCCGGACGTACAAGAAAGTTGTATCCATCCATCCATCCTTGCTTTTCGGATGTAATTTATTGCCGCTTCTCCTTCGAGTCTGTTTTCATCTTCGTCTAGGATATGTTGTTGTATTGTTGTTGACTTCCTGCCTAATAATTTTATGTGGTTCCAAAATATTCTAGGTGCGGCCTTCTGTTTCTCACGTATTTCTGACAACCACTTTAGCCGCATTGAGCGGCCCTAGCAGAAAAATTACAAATTAAAGTACATGACAAGACTACAGTAGCTCCACTTGCGCCTTTCATGCTGGAAAACGTCGCAGTTGATCTTTCGCCCTCTGTGGCGATCGCTGGAACTTGAGAGTGTGCAGGACCCGAGCCTGGGGAGGTGTTGGCTTGGGTACGCGGTGTTGATGCACTCCGTAGCGTGCATCAACGTGTATAGGCGCGCATAGCATCATTCATACAAAATAGGGTCATCCAGTATTTTTCGAAACAAATGAGCGATGCAACCGGTAGAAATGCTTCGTCTGCCCGAGCAGAGGCTCAGCGCCGCCGCCGTCAGAATCCCGAGGTGCGCGCCGCCGAAGCAGAAGCTAAGCGCCGTCGCCGAGATGCTATGCGAGCCGCCGAAGCAGAAGCTTATCGCCGCCGCAGTCAAGAGGACCCTGCATTCCGAGCCGCCAAAGCAGAAGCTCAACGCCGCCGACGCCAGAATCCAGAGGTGCGCGCCGCTGAAGCAGAAGCTAAGCGCCGTCGCCGAGATGACCCGGAAGTGCGCGCCGCCGAAGCAGAAGCTTATCGCCGCCGCCGCCAAGAGAACCCCGCAGTTCGCGTCGCGAAAACAGAGGCTCAGCGCCGCCGACGTCAGAATCCAAAGGTGCGCGCTGCTGAAGCTGAAGCCAGACGCAAAACAAGGCTGGCAAAGCGACAGAGTGCAACAAAAACGTTCAAGCGGCGGTCTAGAGGCAATCGGTTTATGACGGGGTGTTCAGCGTGTGATGGGCTCTGGCTCCGAAGTGACCTGAAACCGCTACCGGATAGTTGCCTTGAGACGCTACAGCAGGCATTTCCCAACTTGGACCTGGGCCAATTCAGGCTATGTTCGACGTGCATGCTATCAGTGCGGAAGGGTGATATTCCTTTATCTTCCCACAACCAACGGTTACAAATATCCCCCAAAGCCATCGCACCACCCACAACGCAATGCGGTGAGTGAAAGAACATCCCATTCCTATCCTTCATAGCTCGTCCCACTGCTGTGACCTCGTGTTTGAGTACCATATTGGTGCAGCATGTTGTATAAACCCATCTCTCTGACCATAAGGCCTTCATGACCATCAAGGACTTGGAGAGGGCTGTGTCCTGAAGAAATTAGGAGTTGTGTGATAAATACAATGGTCTGTAACTGTACGCACATACATGACTCTCTCAAACTCCTTGCCTCAATATACCACAAAATGAAAACATGTACAGAGCTGCGCTCAAATTTCACTTTAGAATTAATAGCATAATCTTTTGGTGAATTTTTTTCAATGAAACCTTTCTCGTGTCATTGGACATACGCTTTAGTGTGATAATTGATTTGCTCCGTCATTAAGATTATGTGCTCTTGGGTTTTCTTAATCTAGGGAATATGTCGCTTGTGCGAAGTTGAAGCTGGTCATTGCTTGAATCTTCAGACAAGAAATTTGAAAGCAGTGAACCTAGTCGTACTATATTATCAGCTTATTTTTGTGTCTACTGCAGGACGAAGGCCTCTCCCAGCGATCTCCATTTATCCACCTTCTGCTAGCCAATTCCAAGTTCTGCATACAAATTTACAAATTTAATCGCCTCGCCTCATTTATTGCCGTCCTTTAGGGCACATTCACACTGGCGGCTTGAGGAGGTCGCGCGACCGTTTGCGACTCGCAATCAAAAAGCGACCGAAGGCGACTGATGTTCACACCGGCAAGCCCGGCTGAGCGCGACCCGCAGTCGCAATCCCGGAGATTATCGTTCTCAGCGAGAACTCTCGGAATCTACGCGGAATTTGAATGCGACGCCGGAGGAGGCCGGATGTAGACACACGAAAGATCACTTCCGGTGCGCCGCTGATTGATTTATCAGTTTTGCGACCACGGTCGCGCGACTGAAAAATCGCGCAGAGAGCGACTCGCCCAAAATGGTCGCTTTTCGAGAAAGGCGACCGTTTGCGACCATTTGCGACTGGTCGCAAAGCGACCAACTTGGTCGCGCGACCTCCTCAAGTCGCCGGTGTGAATGTGCCCTTACTACCCATCTTTTCCTGTGGCACCCATTCTGTGACTCTAAAGCCCAGAATACATGGAGCGTTTTTGAGGCGATTTTCACCTCACGGCGCCAATTTGACGCCTGGCGTCGAGAAAAATGCCCGCCGCCGCCGATCAGGACCCGCTAGATTTTGACGCGGCGCGCACGCGTCTGACACTACCGGAAGTGCCTGTCGGAGTCACTTCCCTCTGTATTCGGCGGGAGCGGCCAGCCGTCTCACCGTTCCTTGCCGTCCCTTGAACACTTCGCGCGTGTGTGCTGAAACTCTGCGCAATCCGCACAAGGTCGCCAGACGAAACATTTCCGGCCAACTTTCTCCGCTGAACATCCACAAAGATATTGATACAATACTAAACATACCTGGTAATGTGTATAGACATATTAGTGGGGTATTTATTGCATAATTTATTAATTATAACAAGCAAACAACATATAAGCATTGTTCGTTCATTTAGTGGTAGCCAAAACATTTTTGCCTTGTCTGGCCACACTGCGGCGGCGTTCGTCGCTCGTACGCCTCAAGTAGCCTGGCCGGCGTCCCGCCAGCGCGTTTCTTTTTTTTTTGGCGCGCGATAATCGCAGGAGAAAAACGCCCCGTGTAGCCCCCGCTTAATGGTCTATCGGTTATCTGCCCTATGCATTACATGGCCTGCCTAGCTCCATTTTTTTGTCAACTAAAATATCGGCTATTGCCATTTGCTCTTTCTCAGTTAAGGCCCTCAATCATTTGTTCCAACTCTTCCCCACTGTTGCTGAACACGACAAAGTCGTCTGCAAACTGAAGGTTGTTGAGATATTGTTGAGATATTTTGAAAAGGCTGTTGAGATATGTTAGGCTAGGGCTGAAGGCAAGCTCCAGATTGCAAGTTCAAATCCTCGTCCAGTACATTTTTCAGGCTTGGGGTTGTGCCTGATGCTGGCAAAAAATGTGAAGAGCCGGGGCTATATAGTAGTCTAGGTGCAATCAAATTATGAAGGGCCACTGAGCTTAAACAAACACGCTCCCTGACTAGAACAGGAATTGGCCTCCCTGGTGCAATATTAGGCCACTACCTCCCTCATGACTCTTGAGTTGTACGCTATAGGCTTCACTATCCCTCTCTTTCTGAGCTCGCCAGGTGCTCTCCGATCATCATGCTTACACAAACAATTCTTTCTAAAATGGGAATGTGTAACGTGGACAGCTAGACAAGGAAACCACAATTGTGGACTGTTTCCAATGTCATCCACAGCATACAGAATGTCGTGATGACATGGTTTTTTTCTTTCGGCAGAGGCTGAATAGACGCTTATCGAATACATCATCATCATAGAGTGTAAACTTAATTCCTGCAGCGCAAGTACCTATAAATGTAAATGAAATTGGTTTCATTTCTTACAGTGAACTCCAGACTTTGTGGTGTCTAGAGAACATGTTACCGGGGGTATCTTCCCTCGTGACTGCTCCCTACATCGACTTTACCGATGTGGCATGATTTTCCCCCAAGATTATGCTTGCTCCAAACTCTCGCCTATAATTTCAGCCGATGCCAGTACTATATTTCTCCTACTCAAAATTACTGACATTTGTCTTTTATGTGGCATGAAGAGTCTTTATGCTGTCTTTCTTATGATAGGCTCAACTCGAAGCAAACCACATACAAGGGTATGGAAAATGAGGGCTACAATCCCGTGTCTCCTTTTGTATGTATGGTGGTTACTTCGCCCAAAACATATTGGAAAAACATGCACCAACTAGCCAACCTGCAACTTCCGATCAAGCATATTGTTTTCATCGTCCTGACAGTGCAAGCTACAACCATGTTCAATACAGTGAGAACGACGACAGTGATAATGAAAATGACAACAATACAGTGCCGGATTCAGGAGCTATGAGGCATTGTTTTGAAATATATGACGCCGATTGATTTGTTTCAATTATATAAGAAAAAAAAGTGCTGACAATGCCAAATTACGCTGATGCTGTACGATTCAATGCCCCGAGTAAGCCTTGATTGTACTACTGATTGGGTTTTGCTGCGAAGGAGCCTTTTGGAAGCTAGTGAACGGGATTGAAAGCATAGAAATCATCTAGTATTACAACCTTCACATGTGCAGTTGTCACAACGTGCACATGCTACTGTTGTAAACGTATTTGAGCTCTGTGCCACCAGGTGGCTGCACCATGCAGACCATTCACATTTGTGCTTCTGCTCATCCCATGAAACAGCAGGGTTAAACGGCCAGGCCCTGTCCCCTGGTGCTTGCGTTTACCTGAATACCGGACTCCCGAAACGTTATCGCGGTAGTAATCCTGTGGTGTAAAGTGACGGTCGCAAACTCGCAAATCCTGGCACCGATCGGATAGTGACAGCCAGATGCAGTGCAACGAGTCCGCTTGTCTGCTGCCTTGCAGAGGGACATGATGTCGCAGCTTGACGTATTAACGACGCAACAAAGTCGAATCATGGTGCTCGCGAAGACTGAGACCGACTCTGACTGCGGAGCTCTCGTCAAAATGAGGCAGATTGTAACACAAGCAGACGACGCGTGCTGTGTGCCGGAAGTGCTCAAGTATAGAGAGAAATTGTTCTTGTGCATTCTCTTTTTGTTACTTTCCTTTTATAGGAACAAATTAACTAACATTCCGACTGTTATGAACAACATTTGTTTGCCATAAAGTTGGAAATATTATTGATGACACGCCTTGGGCAGCCAACTGGATAGCTTTATCTTTATTTATTTAGTCTGTTCATATTAGCTCAAAGGACCTGCTACAGTAAGCAAGCCTAAACTGTGAAAGCGATCTATCTATACAATGTGGCATATCCAACAGAGTAATTTCTAGAATTATTTTCACAAATATTGTAACTGGAGTATGCAGTGAAGTGGGGAGGCTGCAATTTTATAAAAGCAACGCCTTGCTTCACTGGTACTTTGCGTCGCTGAATTCGAGGAACGTTCTGTTGTAAAAAAAAAGTGATCTTGACTCGTTGCTGTTTCATTGCTTACGAATAATTGCATGTTACCTTCTTTTGCATGCTTTCTGTAGAGGCCAGTCCAGGAGAATTGGGGCGAAAGGACAAGAGCGAACAGCGACAGTCCCTGGGGCAATGGGTTGTCGCCGAGGACTGCTCATGGCGAAAGACGCGGGTAAGTTTGACGTGGCTGTTTTAAAAGATCCCAGCACTATATGCTACCAGTGCCTGGCACTGCCTGATGCAATGGTGCTGTAGATACAGGCAGGGCAAACTTATGTTGGATCTGTGAGCATATACCAAACCTCATTTTTATATGCTTTAGTGAAGCAAGCACCTTCTGTTGGGACACTAGATTGTGCATGTGCATCCTCTCATGCTTGTGTATCTGCCCATACACCCACTTTTTGACAGCTGGCTCTCGGAATCATGATGATTGCAGATGATTACGTTTGGAGGCGGTGTCTGTTTCAGCCATTGTGACATGTGACAATGCATTGTACAGCAATCAGCAATTGAAATGCGCTATTAGGGACGTGTGGCTGCCTGACACTTTTTCTTTCACCAGTAGGTGCTGTGGACACCGAGCTGGTGCATTTTTGTACCGCATGAAAGCAAGTGTATTTGTGATGCATTGTGACATGCTCTCAGCCCCTCAGCGATCAGACAGTGCACACTGGTAACGCAAGAAGTGCTGGCCACCATGTAGTCCAAGTAATGCGTTTCAGTCACTGAGCACTGTACACTGTGCCAGCCACATAGTGCAGCACTCCCCTAGCAAAATGTTTTGCAATCATTGTGATTCCAACAGCAGGCTGTCAAATTGTGGGTGTGTGGATAGGCACACAAGTTTTATGAGTCCCACAAAAGTTCTTGTGTTCTTTTCACAAAAAAGAGAGGCCTGGTTCCAGATCCTTACATAGAACTGTGTGGGCAACAAATACCTCTCAACAAAGAGCGCAAATTTCTAGTTAATATACATGACTCAAGGCTTACTTTCATTCCACAAATAAAATATCTTAAAGCAAAATGTCTAAGAACGATGAACTTACTGAAAATTATATCCCACACAACATGGGGTAGCGACAGGAAGTGTTTGATGAATCTTTGAGAGCCTAATGCAATCATGATTGGACTATGGTGCTGTCGTCTATAACTCTGCCGCCCCGAGCACGCTAAAGATGCTAGATCCTGTCCACCATCTAGGTACCCGCATAGTCATTGGTGCTTTTAGAACAAGCTTTATTCAAAGCATACATGTCAAATTAAATGAATGGTCGCTCCATCTGCAGAGAACATACATCAGCCTCACATATTTTCTCAAAATACACTCTAATCTTGAACATCCATGCTCTAATACCTTTAACGATATGACGTGTGCTACACTTTTTCGTAATCGCCCCTCTGTTAGACGGCTTTTCTCACTGCGTGTGATCAAGTTTTGCTTAATGCATCCAACCAAGCTTTTACCTCTTTCAGAGTAGCAGGTGGTAGAATGTGGCATATCCTTTCTAGAAGTTACAAAGCATGCACCAAAAGTCGAAATACGAATGCATTTCCTTGAACTCGAGTACAAGCACTCCTGCGCATAGTTCTAAACAGATGCTTCGAAGTCAAATGCCGGGGTGTCTTATGCAGCCGTCGGTCCATCCTTCTCGGAATCCGATGTACTGCATCCGGAAACAAGTATCTTTGCGGCTGAGGCCTATGCGCTATTGTCGGCTGTGAAGCAAATCAAGAAATCAAAACTCCAAAAAGCAATTACATATACAGACTCCCTAAGTGTCGTGAAGGCCTTGATGTCTCTCTGTAAGCACAAAAATCCCATACTTAATGAGCTCTGTTCTATCCTGTGTAAAGCATGTACATCTAACCAGCATGTCATTATATGCTGTGTGCAAGGCCATAGGGGCATCAAGGGTAATGTTATGGCAGACTACGGCAATTGCATCGCAAGCTGTTAATCCTACCGCTGCTGTCCCTGTTATAAATCTGAGGCCTTTCTTACAGAAGAAGCTGCGAAACCACTGGCATCGCATGTGGGATGTGGAAACAAATAATAAGCTGTACGTCATAAAGCCACAGTTAAGTTTCTGGCCCTCTACAACAAAATCACGCCGAACAGATGTCCTATTCTGTCGTCTCGTAATAGGACACACATTTGGCACCCATAATTTTCTACTCACTGGAAATGAACCTCCAACCTGCAGTAGATGCAGGGAGAGGCTGACCGTCCTCTACGTCCTCCTGTAGTGTTGGGAAGCCAAATATGAGAGAAAGAGATTTTTCCATAATATACCAGCAGCACATTCTGCTTCATCCTGTAATGTCTCTCGATCCAGAACTGTTTTTTGCTACCAACACAGTCCTAGGTTTTCTGAAAGATGTCTTACATGTTATAGTCCCACACATTCATAGCGCTTACTCTCTTCAGAGGATGCCACTACGATTGTAGTATTGTATAGCACATGCCTCCCTTGGTCTCAAGGGCTCTGGTGACACAGTAGTGCTCTAGCCGATCTTTCCATCTGACTTATTTTCATACCGTATCATTTTTTCACAGTGCACTTTAAGCCTCATAGTACACATCAATAGTCATTGCCTTAATCTTATTTCATGAAGATCTTACGCTATTTACAACGGCTATATTTAGGCCCCTTTACAGCTATGTCACCTCAACTTTATAGAACTCATCACTTCACTCCGAAGTCACTAGCACTGTTATGGCGCTCTTTGGCCATCCCTGGCCCTTGCGCCACTAAACAACAAACATTCATTCATTCCTTGAAATTTTGACAATGACAGCCTGCAAATAAATGTCATGAAAAAAAAAAAACACTGACAGCAGCTGCCTTTTATTTTAAATCTTTTCAGACTCACATATTTAGTGTGTGAAACCTCAAAATTATGCCATTTTGGCACGGCTCTGTACTACCTCTGGGATTGGCTCATGGAGGAGGCTGCATTTCAACCAGAAAGGTCACCTTCGTGCATAGCATTCACTGCCAGCATTTCCCAGTAAACAGTATGATTACATAAAGTGTACAGTAGTAGCCATAATGTTCGCGCCCTTGCAAAGCCTACACCGTGTCAAAATTGTGAAAAAAAAAAAGGGCGGCTCTTGTATGAGTCTATACGGTGGTTTCTACATATTTCTTAAATCATCCTAAACAATAAGAAATGCTTAAAAACACATTGTCATTTACATAAGTAACCACAAATCCACTTACCTCTGTGACGAGCCCTGCAACAGGAGCTTGGGCTTTGGCGGAGCTTCTATTTCATTAGTGTAATGTGAGAGCATGACTTGGCTTATTATGCTACCCCGCCGTCATCAGAAACCCGTGGCAGAAAAACGGCACACAAAAGACATCATCATCAACCAATGAAAAAAAGGAACCCCGCTTGGTAGCCGAGCAGGCTAACCATTGCGCAGCCGTTGCATTGTGCCACTGTTGCCACAGGCAACAGTGATGAATATCTTTGAGGGTGTGCATGTGGTTAGGCTCTTCCTGGCAGGCAACTTACTAAGTTGCGCATGATAGAAGCGGCGCTCATGTAGGCATAATGCAGTCTTCATCATCCAAATTTAGTTTGCGCCTATGGTTTACATCTACATTAGGCGAGACAGCAAAGTGTAGCCGGAGGCACTAGCGAAGTGCTGATGAAGTACGAGACTGTCGCGATGCAGCGAAACATGCAGAGCGAGCTGCTGCAGCGAAACAACATTCACTGCCCAAGCCATTCACAACGCGAAAGGCAGAGTAAGCTGCTGTGGAGCAAGCATGGTGATGTGCAGTGGCTGCAGTTACACTTGGGGACAAGTAATGTTGTCACATTTACATATCATAAGAATTGCTTAGGTGCCCCCATAGCTTTTTAAAGCTCCTGCTCTGGTGAGAAACAAACGCACGTGACTCATACCCTCCAGGTGCACAAATCCAAGCACAAATCCCAGAATAAGCCGAAAAACTCCTTTTGGCATATCAGCATGTTTGTATGGCCACTGCACCCAGCATTCTGATGTCCTATATAGTGGACAAATGCTCCATTGCTTGCCTTAGGAGGATATAACTCCACCTTAACTGTGAAGATGTGACCGTTGAGAACCTTCCTCATTCTACTGTACCACTAGATCGACAGAACCGGTGTCACATGATGTTTTCTAGAGATTCTCCTTGTTCCATGCTCTTGACCACATCCAGTACATTTGGTGTGACTACTGTCATTCTTCTGCTCATGTTGCTTCATATTTAATGCAGTTAGCATTCTTTGGGAATCCCACTTCACCTAGTTTTGCATTATGTTTGCCCATTTTTCTGTCTGTGCACATGTTGTCTCTTTCACGCTAATTTGTTTGACCAGGTAGTCTGAAGTCTATGGTCTAATGGGTGGGGCATTGAGCTGCTCTGCTGAGGGAACCGCAGGTTCCAAACCAATTGTTGAACCAATTTAGGTCATTAAGTTTGTGACACTGGATATGTGCCACTCTTCAGTGAACCTCTTGCACAGCAACTTGTGTCACTGGGTATGTTCTACTCGGTATGTGCTAGTCGGTATGTGCTGCTCTTCAGCAAACCTCTTTGTCGCTAAGTTGCTTCACTGGACATGTGCCACTGGCAATTAGCCACTCCTCAGTGAACCAGGCTATGGCGCCAACTTGGGGCAGGAGGGGGCGTCTCATAATAATCATTAGACATCAACTATTCCCCTTGAACTGTAAGGTAGATTGCTAATAGCATCAAAGTCGGCAGTCATCTCCAAAGGTGGATGCACAGCCAATTGGGACACATACGTCAACTTGCTGAGGACAACCGCATTTGGCACATCATAGGTGCCAAAAGCTGAAGTAGAGGTATCTGCGTGAACATGCGAAATCAAATTGCAACTGCACCCCATGGGTGGCATTCAGTAGGTGGAGTGTTGATGGCAAGCCCCACTCCGCCATAGCCTTCACAGTCCAAGTCATTAAAGAAAGAGAGGGAGCATTGCATATCCAATAACTCTGCTTCTGCTCAATGCATTGAAATACTCTTTGCAGCAAAGAATTTCTGAAATAGTCTACTTTACCCCGAAATGCATTTCTCGACTTCGATAAAATGTGCTTCAAGGCCCTTTTAAAGTGTATTACGTGTCCTGTCACCGCTCCTTTGCTGCTGTCTCTGGCACCTTGTGAGACACCAATCTTGAAAGATTGCTGTGAGTGCACTGCAGAATGAAGAAAAAATAAAGGATTAACATGCAGGACATTGCTACATGCAATGCCCCAACTGTGAGGAAAGGATGAGTTGAAGAGGAAGGGGGAAAGTAAA
Source organism: Dermacentor albipictus (assembly GCF_038994185.2). NCBI lineage: Eukaryota > Metazoa > Arthropoda > Arachnida > Ixodida > Ixodidae > Dermacentor > Dermacentor albipictus. Next base: position 63,871,514 of record NC_091825.1, on the reverse strand, counting down.
CTCTATGCTTTTTGTATTTCTATTACGTCCTTCTCTAAAATTCCTGTGGGAGTGCATTCATCGAAAGCCATCGCACTCTGTTCTCAGTTTTGAAGAAAGAAGTTTCAGGGCCATTAAAGGGCCCCTAAGCCACTTTGAGCTCAAAAATTTGTTACATAGTGGCAGCTGTGTACTTCTTTCCAATTAACATAATGTCGCAAAAATTATTTTAGAATGATGCCATAATAGCAAGGTTACAGCCATTTCATAAACGACTATGCAGCCACCGTGGTTTCTTGCTCGTCTTTGCTACCCTCCCCACTGGGGCTCTCGATGCCTCAACGCATATATGCACCAATTCCATGCAGTGCAGCAAAAAGCTACAGTCTGGTCAAAATACCAGCAGAAAGGCACACCTATTGTCTGCGCTTAATTGCTCTCCGTGTGACACCAACTGAAGGGAAACCTTGTGGAAGGATCAGCGGCATATAATATGCAAGACACCTTTCCTTCTTGGAACATACAGTGGTAGTTCCCGTCATGTTACTACCATTGTTCCTCGTCAGGTGACCGATAGACAACTTTTGCTCTGCTGGCATCGCGACATGCAAAGAAAGGAGCGGAAAATCCCAGAGAGGAGCATGGGATTCTGTCAATTTGTGGCTCACCCGTGCCCTGTTCATGAAAAGCGATCGTCGTGGTTTGCTGTTTGTTATGTGCATGTTCACTTAAAATATGTACAAAAAATTTCAGGGTTGGTTTAGCCTCCTGAGACCCGGGATGCATTTGGGTGCACAGATTTTTTCCAAACTTTCAGAATAAGTCAGTAGGGTTATGAAGGTGAAAAGTGTTAACTATTTTTTCAACAGCCCTGATAGTTTCATTAGGGGCCCTTTACTAAGCTAGAGAATGAGGGTGTTGTCAAGAGCCCAAAGGAACTTCTCACTTCTTTGCAGGCAACGCAGTGCAAATCCTATGCTGAACAAGTGCCTACATTGGGCAGTCAGACAGAGACTGGACATGTGTTAGTGGAAACAAGCGCCCAAACTGCCATGGTCTTCCCGTGTGCCATCCCTGCGCAGACAAGGCCAACGGTCAGTAAATCAGTATACATAGCTGCCATGTCTGTAAAAATTCCAGGTGCCTTATTATTATTAGTTTTTTTTTACTCTACAGGTTTAAAAAAATTGTCTGTGGCATATAGCCCAAATGTAATCCTTGAACTGAACTTCTTCAATAGGGGCACGCTATTTTTCCAATAAATCAAAATGCTACTTGACTAATTAACAAAATTCCGCTAATTATTCTCTTACACAATCACTTGACTGCACACAATGTAGGTACTGCACAGTTTGAGCTTGCGAGGCATATCCACTTGGAATTTGAACTGAATTCTCGGGATGGCCGCAGTGTTTAATCGCATCAACCTTTGTTTTTGTTTTCTCTTTGAGTTTTCTGCAGACACGCATGTGCAGGTATAACTGTTCCACAAGGTTACCTTTATAAGTTGATAATGCCTGACCACGTAGCTATTCTCATGAGAGCTCTAGGTTTGTAAACGATCTTCCTATTTGTTTCTAAGGCTTCCTTTCTGCTTTTGCTAAAGCATGCTTTATAGTGTGCAGGGTGTTATAGAAACTTTTTATTGGGAACATCAGGTTGTTGGACTGTTTGATATTAATGGTGAAAAGGCTGCCCATTATTCACAGACTGTTACAAAAATATTCAATTTGCTCCTGGCGCTATTGAATTCATATTTCATTTTGTCTCAAACACTGCTATTTGTAAGCCCTAATTTATCTGGTGAAAATGGCCACCCAGCAAAGAAAGTAAAATGACGACACATGGCAAAATAGCATGAAAGCAGCTGCATTAAATTTAAAGGCATTGGCATGTGCAAAAGGAGAGGAGAGAGTAGTTTGAGAGATTAGTCTCCCTTCCACTAGTGAGAACCCGTGTGTGCCTGTGGCTAAAGACGTAATAAAGCAAAATAGATTCGCTAAATAAATTTTACACTGACATGTTACTCCTGCCAACACTATCTGGACTTTGTCAGAAGTTTTCTTTCTCTAACTTTGTGACTTCAGCTAATAGAAACACTGGCTGGCGTTTCAAGAATGTAGTCTACCAATATAGTGGAACTTGCTGTTTTTTTTTATGTCTTTAAGATGAACAGCATTGCACCTTCTATTTTACGGGCACCGAATGGTTTAGATCGATATTTGTGGTAATGTTAGTTTTTGTCATTGTCATTTAGCAGCACTTGCCAGATTACTGTTGGTATTTCATTGTTTTCCCAGCATCTACAGCAGAAGAAGCTGCTGGCTACAGTCTCGACCAATCCCAAGATGCCACTACCCAGACTGAAACCTGGTGGCATGCCAGGAAACCTCTTGGCTACGGCAGCTGCGCCTGTGATGAAAAAACAGACTGCTGAGTTGCCAAATGTTAAGGCTATAGTTTGCCTGGCCAACTCCAAGTCACCCCAGGGGGGACCCATGTGTGCCATTGGTGGTGCAAACTTGAACCATTCCATACTTCCGATTGTACCTCCGATCATGTCTGCCATACCTTGCAACTTCAAGGCAAAATTGTCGCAATCTGAACTGCTTTCTTTATCGACGGATGCAAGCTCTCGACTTCACAACCTGCCAAGTGGATCGGCGATTGTATTCAGCTCCCCCACCCACACTGGGACAGGCATTGCACACCAGACTAAACTGCTGTGTTCACCAAGTGGTGCGAGTTCCCGTGATATCCAGCTTTCCAGTGTGCCTGTCGCTCTACCGAACACTCCTCTCAGCTCCGAGACATCCCAACCCTTAGTGTTGTGTTTCTCGCAGGACTCAAGCTCAAGTTACCCCCATCAGCCTCTGAGTGAAACCAAAGTGGTGCAAGCCACTCTGCACCATGCCAAGACGCAGTTATCCCAGTCCAGACTGTTGTGTTTGTCAAGCAACTCCCTGCTTCCAAGCATGCCCACACTTCCACTCACAACCCTGCGCCAAGCTGAGGCACCGCATCTTGCCAGAGCAGAAAACTGTGTTACTTTAATAACTGTGCCAGTGATGCAAGTATGTACTACTGAGAGTCCAAGTTTCGCACGTTCCCAGGTTGGTGACAGTCTCTTTACACCTGTTAGTATGAATGGGTCTGCTACTGGTTCCCGTACATGTAACCTCGATGCAACAAACCGTTCCACTTTTCATAACTTCATGTTTATCCTTCATATAATGAAGTGCATTTATCTGTGATTTCAATGTTCATGAAAGTTCGTCGCTGCTGCAAATTGAGACTGGAGCATTAAGTGAAAACTGTACTATGAGTGTCATTGGCTAAATGGTTTAATTGCGCACAGTTTGCAAAAGCACTGCCACGTGGTTACAAGTTGAAGCTGACCTTGCTCTGCACATTGGATAGCAGAATAAAACATTGCTGTTATTTTCACATGAAATGTAGAAGCGTTTAAATTTTAGTCTATATTGCCAGTGGTTTGTAGGTTTAGATATGGTGAGAGCTTACTTACAATGCTGTGCAGTACAAAAGAAAAACAGAGCCCGTGTGTGATGCTGTGGGTGGCACGCAGTAGCAGGCATCCTATATAGATAGCAGCATAGACACACTGCATAACACACACATACATTGCAGTAGGAGAAGCCCTGGGGTGCCATGTAACATATGTAATGACACCATCACTTCGTTTGAGAGGCTTCCAGCTAACAGACTATCAAATGTGGAAATAATCAAAATGATAGCACAGTGTATGACGCACGACCGCAGCTGACAGAGGGGTGCCAGCCAGGCACAGATAATATACATATGTTTAATTGGGATAGCAATTACAGTGAAACCTAGATATATTGAACCCACATTTAACGAATTACTGTGTATAACGAAGAGCTGTAAAATCCCCTTGAAAATTTGTGTATAAAATTTTTATTTTATAGATCGAATTATCTTTATATCGAACTTTTTTTGTAATCTTCTTCAGATTCTATGAGTGTCCGGGTTCAACTTTATATGGACACCCAAGGTGCATTTCTCCCATTGCCGTGACGTTCCATATAAAGTCCAAAGGCGATAAAAATCATCATCACGCGCTATATGCTGTACTCGCGAATGAAAGCTGCGAGGGTGAACCGGTGATCACGGCTCAGTCTGGCCTTCGTAGCAATTGCTACGAACGGGTGGATGTCTGATTTTCCCTTTATTCATTACTTCTCTCCATCTTGCAGGTTTCTGCAGAACTACTACGTCAATACATATTTTTTCTGCTTGAACTACAGAAATATAAAAATGGCTCCAAAGCAGCATAGTTAAGGCCTTCCTAATAGTACATCCAGACGAAGAGATTTATAAGCAGGGCTCCTTATGGCAGGGCATTTCATTCGTTTTCACCCTTTTGCTTATCGCTCCTGTTATGGCTCTGCCGAGACAGAAAGGCACAAAAAAGCTTAACTTTCAAATAATTTCAGAACTAACCATTGTCAGTTGAGCATTTGAAAGGCCACAACACTGACAAATTATTCTGCAATGATGAAATTTGGCATCTGGACCTTTATTTTTGCTCTAAAAGTAGTTTCCAATTTTAACTAAAATTGAGTTTGCGGTTCGAAAGTTAACTTTCATGGGTCGTGACCTTACAAGGGAAAGCTTTAGTCCATGATAAACTTCCTGTTACCCCATTTAAATACATGTAATATGAAGAATGCTATCATTAGACATTCGCTGAACCAATCCTAATAATTTTTCTAGCATTTAAGAGAGAGAGCTGAATTCTACCCACTGTGGCAAGCAGAATTTTGATCGAAAGCCTCATTGCTTTTGCAAAAACTGCTGAATATCACTATGGGGGGTTGAGCAAATAATCAAAACTTTCAAGTAACAAAAAAAAGCACTGTCCTATTCATTTCAGTCCTCAAATTGAATAGTTATTTGAGTAGGTCCTCGAATCGTATACTTACTGTTTAAAACTACAGCTGCACTGGTTGTGCCCTATGAAATTGGAAATTGAACCGAAAATTGGATACCTATCATCCCATCCACAGTGGACATACAGTAATAGAGCATACTGCATTATTTAGTCAGCAAGACGTTTCTGACTAAACATGGGCGTAAAATGTTTAGACATGGCATTAGGTAGTGGGTATTGTTTTATACCATTTATAGATGCAGCACCTGTGTCCTCTCGTCAGATTAAATTATGATATGTTTCATTGCAGCATACTACATGGTATTGACACCACCTGCTGCAACATTTAGAACTAAAAAAAAAAAAAATGTGTGTTTTCTCTGTCTGCCATTTCCACAGACATGCGACAGCAATGTCTGGTAAGGGTGGTATACACTGATCATAATTAGTCCACAAGCTTACCTTTACAAACTGATAATGCATGACTACGTATTCTGCTAAGAGCTTACAAACAATTTGCTTTCTTGCTCTTAATGCTCCCTTTGTGCTTTTAGTAAAGTACACTTGTAATTTTAAGTTTAGGGACAGGAACATTCTATTGTGAAAACATGTTAAAATTGTTTGCTATTAATAGAAGGATTACATGATTGGCAAACTACTAGAAAAATATTCTATATTCAATTCGCTTCTGGCACTATTTGATTCGGCCTCAAAAACTACTATTTGCACACTCCTACCAGCAAGTTAAGAAAACTAACTTCAAGTACTAACTTTACAAATAATTAACTCTGCACCAAGAACAGATGTACAGTTTGAAGGAAGGATGGCAAGGAACACTGAAGCAGACACATACACAAAAACAAACACTGAATGCTTCTTCTTGGGCCTTTTCAATTATCCGTACTACCCAAGGTGGTTTATACGGCCAATGAGAGTTGCATATAGAGCGTCTTGGGCTGTCCTGGATAGCGCGGGATGACAAATCAGAGACCCGTTGTTTGTCTGTTTCAGTATGTTGTGCTAACTTAACCTACTTATTGTTATCAAACAGTTAAGGCTTCATGCTTCAAACAACAAAGCAAAAGCCTTCCAAATTACTAGCCACCTTGCCTCAGAGATCCCAAGATTTGGATGTCCATTTAGCTAATTATGTGGCATTGTTGGTTTGAACTCTGTATCAAATGTGATGCAATCTGTCCATGCTCGTGCACTATCTCCTGGAGCTGTTTCTTCACGCAACTTCAAGTCATTGATAAAGTTGCCATAGCAACAAGCCATTAAAACCTATTGTTGCAGGAGCTAAGCACACGAGGAGCTATACCACTGTTAACGCTGGCAGTGAGATGGCTCTTCGGAAGTTTTTTTTAGCCTTGCCACATTGCAACAGACATGTGCACGATTGTCATCGACAGTTCCAGCACATAACAAAAGAAGCCCATTCCATCTTATGACAATTCAGGCATTTAAATGCACTCAAAACACAAGTGATACAGATTAACCGCAACATGACGATGTGCATAATGATGCTTTGCTTCAGTGAAAAACTGAATATTGTTATGTAAGGGCTCTATCCACGAATTTGATCCTGAATAAGTCAGAAAAAAGTCGCACTTTTGCCGGAAAGGCAAAGCATCGATTGCGACAGCAAATTAGTGGACAGCTACACGAAGTAAAGATGGTAGTTTTATCGGCCTTATACTAAATTAGCAAGCATGGTGTCACATGCGCACTAGTAAACATGATCACATCTCACTCAATGACCGCGGAAACTCACTGTCAAAACACTGGAGTGAGGAAGTGTGGCAGCATCAGTAAGCCAAATGACCTTCACGCTGCCTCTCACATCAACGCGAACTAAGCCACAAAAACACAGCCCACTGCGAACTCTGCCTCCGTCGCAGATGGCTTTCAAGATATGGCAGCTCAGGCAGGTGCATACAGCCGCCCGAGCCACCCCGGCTGCTCGGAGTAAAAATCCCCCCCCCCTCCTTTCCTACCCTCCCTGTGAGCGATAGAACCCTGCACGTGACGAAACACAGCATGCTTCCTCCCCGCTTTCCTCCCTTGTGTGCACGAGACTGAGTCTGATTTTCTCTTTACTCATTACTTCTCTCCGTCTTGCGGGTTTCCGCAGAACCACTACGTCAATCTTTTGCCTTTGCTTCATGTTGTCGACAAATTTGACTTCGCCCTGTCATCTGCTAGCCACCTGGTTAGCTCAGATGGTAGAGCGGCTGCCCTGGAAAGGCGTTGGTCCCGGGTTCGAGTCCCAGACCAGGACAAATTTTTCTTCAACTATGAGGCTTTTCTTTCGAGGAACCCGTATGGGTTTGCTTTGTAGCAATTGCTACGAACGGGTGGATGTCTGATTTTCCCTTTATTCATTACTTCTCTCCATCTTGCGGGTTTCCGCAGAACCACTACGTCAATCTCTTGCCTTTGCTTCATGTTGTTGACAAATTCGACTTCGCCCTGCCATCTGCTAGCCGCCTGGTTAGTTCAGATGGTAGAGCGGCTGCCCCGGAAAGGCGGTAGTCCCGGGTTCGTGTCCCGGACCAGGACGAATTTTTCCTAAACTATGAGGCTTTTCTTTCCGAGGAACCCGTATAGGTTTCCTTTGTAGCAATTGCTGCGAACGGGTGGATGTCTGATTTGCCCTTTATTCAATAAATATGTATGTACATACGTATGTATGTATGCATGTATGTACTATCCTTTATTCAAAAAATATGTATGTACGTACGTATGTATGTATGAATGTATTTACTATGGCAATGGAAAGAAACGGGAACAGCGGAGCCTGTGGCCGAAGTATAACTGAAAGTACAGTGCGCGCCGTCCAGTCATCACTATTGCCAAGCAGGCACATCCGGTTTGATCACACTGTGCGATGGTGTGCCCCCTATACTGCGATATTTTTGTTTCTGTTTTATTTGAAAAGGTGGAAAGGTGACGGTACAGTAATGATGACGGCGCAAACTGTACTATCGTGATGAAAAGAAACGCGAACCATGGAAAGCGTGGCTTTTGACACAGTCAGCGCTAGTGCGAAGATACGTGTCCAACTCTCATATGCTTTGCCTGTCGCTGGGCGAATCTATGCTTTCAGTCGGCGCCACTGTAGCGCTAGAATCTTGTTCCGGCTGGTGCTATCACACCGCGTGTGCATTCCGATTGCCACACATGACTGGCAGATAAGCTTATTTTGCCAATATGCCCGGCAAGTAAAATGTGGCACGCTTTTATGCTGTTGTGATGCTTGTGTGCTTAACAGAACTGAAGTGTGAATTCCAGACCATAGCACATTTATTGGTCTAAGAAAGACATGAACGTCTGAAACAAAAGCTCAAGCTGGCACAAAGTCTGAGGAAATCACGAAGCAGATCTTGACAAAAACATACTTGGCATTAATTAATATTTGGTGAAGTCTCCTTCGGCCAGGATGACGGATTCCGTGCGCCTTGGCATAGAGGCAAACAGGTCTGTGGCTAGATCAGTGCCGCAAAGCCTGTCCCGCTTGGCATGAATAGCAGCCTAAAGGGAGCCCTTGCTCATTTTACGGAGCTGCAGATGTGACAAGCATGATTTCATAATTCCCCAGACATTCTCAATTGGATTTATGTCCGCTCCTTTTGCTGGCCACAGAAGTTTACAGATGGCAAGGTTCTCTAGCAAAGCCTCCATGAAACATGAAGTATGGATTGGCGAAAGGTCATGCTGATAATAAAACAGCTCATCCTTGAGTGGCCCATCCAAATCAAAGGGCAAGACAACCTGCTCGATTACATTACTGTATTCTGCTGCAGTGAAGCGTTCATCTTGCCGTATAAGGAGACCCAAGTCTTCGGCTGTGATGGCAGCCCACACATTCATGGAGCAGTGCCTGCTGAGGCATGTTCACTTGAAGTAGGTGGGATCAAAGCTGCATAAAGTAAAAAAAAAAGAAAGTTAAGTTTGTGTATACGCCCGTCAAAATGGCATAATTTGTTTAGCCCAATTGCTGCTGTATCCAAACATTTTTCTTGTACTGTATATTGTAGCGAAGTAGGCACCTGGCACTAGAACAGGGACTGTGCTGTTACTGTAACAAAGCTTTTATTCATTCGCTCAGAATGTACCTCGAACCGTTAATTTGTGACATGCAGCAACCAAGTAGCCAATCTTATTGCAGAAGACATGTTTGACTTTAAAATGCTGAAATATATATTATGTCCTTTAAACGATCGGTAGTTGCACCCTCATGTGACATTCGTGGTAAAGCTATCTTCGTTAAATTTTGATACTACTCTGACCACATTAGCGCCAAGTGAATGAATTCAAGACCACATATTTATAAAGAGCATCGCAATTCAATAACACTAGGGTGCAAAGGCTTACCGATGATTGTCTTGACGCCAAACTTTCAGTCTCTCGTGACCCTTTGTGGTAAATGTGCTCTCATCTGTGAACATCACCTGGCCGCAATCCTCCACAGACCAATCTTTGTGCGATTGTGTGAATTGTATACAAGTGGCTTTGTGGCAATCCGAAAGCAAAGGCTTTCTTGCGGCTGTCCTGCTGTGAAGGCTCGCTTCGTGGAGACGCTGTCGAACCGCTTGAATGTCAATGTTTAGCCCAAGCTCGTTTTTGATCTGCGGGGCTGTTAAAAAAGGATTGTCTATGGTGGCTGCAGTAATTAGTAGCTCTTGTTCCGCGATCGTGGAACGTGGCCACAAACCGTGAGGAAGGTCCGAGAGTCTACCTTCAGTTTTGTAGGCTTTCAAAACTCTGTTGATTGTCGAAAGTGCTCTTCCGTTAATCTCCACAATTCTTCTCTGGGGAATTCCTTGGCAGTACAAAGAGATCATTTCGATCCTGTCGGCGTCTAATGCATGCAGCATGTTTTTCTTTTCAAACTGAAGGGACTTAAGCCGATAGCTTTGCTCCTGTGCCGTAGAAGAATAGATTGCGCATGTGCAGCTCCACTTCCAATCATCATTTTTATTCTTGAAGCTTGTTCTTTTTTTATTTCCATGATCACCACTGCTGTGAGGCAGCGATGATCAAGCTCGCACTTAATGCTTCAGTTCTGTTAAGCACACAAACATCGCGACAGCATGAAAGCGTGCCGCATTTTACTTGCCGGGCATATTGGCAAGAAATGCTTATCATCTGCCAGTCATGTCTGGCGCTACGGTCTCTTTTCATCGCGATAGTACAGTTTGCGCCGTCATCATTACTGTGCCGTCACCTTTCCCCATTTTCAAATAAAGCAGAAGCAGAACAGAAACAAAAATATCACAGGATAGGGGGCGCACCATTGCAAAGCGCGATTAAACCGGATGTGCCCACCTATCAATGGTGATGACTGGACGGCGCGCACCTTCAGTTATGTTTGTACCACACGCTCCGCTGTTCGCATTTCTTTGCATCGCCATAGTATGTATGAATGAATGTGTGTATGTATGTATGTAGTATGTATGTGATTGGCATGGCTGCAATTGCACTTTCAGTTGCATCCAAATTTCAGTTCGTCTATAGCATGGAAGGCAAAACTTGGAAATCTGAGTCTACAGAAGCATTCTGCAGGAAATTTAACACAAGAAAGTTCTCACAAACTTGGTCTGTTTAATGTAATGTAGAAACAACAGTTTTTGAATACTCACACCCCAATACAGTAGCTTCCTTGGAAGATATTTTAGGGCCACCTTGTATTGTGCATTTTTCTGTGAGAAAGGTTTTGACATTCTGCTTCTTTTTAGCCAGTTTTTCACACACTGCTGCATTCGCTGTTGTCTTCAACGTGCATTGTTCGATGCTCATTGGTATGCCGTGCGTGTGCTACAAGCGCTCTCTGAATGACTTTTGTCAAGCATTTAATTTTTTAACTGCCAAGGCTGCAGCCATTTGACACACTAGAGCTCGCTGAACAGACATGTCCAGCGTCAGGGAAAAAGGCGATTTCTCACAGTGGCCTGCAAAGCCAGGAATGCGAGCCACTTTTGAACACACTTGCTCACTTGCTGCAGGCTGTCCCACTCGGCTTCGTGGAAACGGTGCTGCTATCCTTAGTTGTGGCATGGGCCGAACTTCAGGGTCATTTTGTGGATGCAACTGTGCTCATTGGAAATGGCAAAGTGACTGTAGTGCACATGTGCCAAAGACAGTGGTCAAAAACTGTTTGAATGCACAAAGCTGCATGTCTCGGGAAACTGGGTGGTGCCATGAAAGCCATTTGACAGTAAACTGTAGTCATGGGACACAGTTTGCACCAACAGTGCCTCGAATTTCAATCTCTTTATAGTTACTGTCCAAAATTTGTTGCATTGGATTCGATTCATCGGCCTCTGCACATGTCCTATCTCACCATTGATGCCACTGCTTAAGGTTATAAAATGGAGAGGAAAATGTCATTTAGAATGTTGGTAACCATTTCATGCTAAGCCTCTTGCTTGCGCTGCAAATGCACTTCAAAATTGGTTGTCATAGTCACATTTGTTTTATCAGAGGGGCCACCAGCTCATCAAAATATACAAAGTATCGCTTTATTACCATGCAGATATTGCTGAAATTTTGCTAGCACCTTCTTGTATACTTAGGAACTTGCAACTGCAAGAAATTGGGGGTGCACTTTTCGGCTGAAAATGGAAATTTTGTGCATAGACAGTGTTCTATGTAGAATTACAAGACTTGCTTGCTCATGGAGTGTGCTCAAAGAAGGCATTCATGTTTTGTGAGAATTGTGTGTTTTGCTTAATATCAAATGTGCTCCCAGTGCTTCCTTTTAGCGGGAAAGCTTAATACTGGAAAACTTTGCAGGAGAATGCGCATACTAGCGCCAACGACCATCTTGAACCACACCTGTTATCAGCAGACACCCAGCTGGAGCAAGAAAGGCACAGAAAGGTATCGCAATCGCATTGGCAATTACAAACAATAACACTTTTGACAATGCATAATATAAAGAAAATGTCTGCATACAGGTTGTTTCAGTGAATACTTAAAAAAAATTTTTTGAATTTGTTGTAGATAGCACAATTCTAGTCCATGAGTTGGTCTACCTCAAGAGGCGAACATTACTTGCACAAAAAATTGAAATGCATAATTGACTAATTTCAAACGGCATTCTAACGGTGGTATCCTAACAGACACCACAGTGTCTCTTCGGGACTATGCTCGGACCTTCAGTACCCCTCTCAATACAAAACAATCAAATATACAACACAAAAGGTAATAGGCTCACTGGCCAACACATGCCATTTCAATATCCATGTACCCTCGAATGTGAGTCCTGCCTTTTATGTTCTTCCGCACTGCAGCCAGGGACGAGAGCTGTGCTCTCACATGTATGCCTATAATTTATCCTCGCTGTTCTAGTGTATGTGAGTAGAGCGACCATTCCTGGCACGAAGCTACATTGCAAGCCGCGGGAGAGTTCAGGAAGGCTACGACTAACAGGGAGATATGGTGACTAACAGTGATCCATCCTCCAAGTGGTGAAGGAACTCGGCATCCACAGAGGAGCTGTGCATGGCCATGGCCTGTCACCCATATTCCATGAAAAGCAGTAACGGTCACTCACGGAGAGTTTTCATATTTCCAGAAATGTATGACCCTTTCTTCAGTATCAGGTTACTGGCGACGTACACAGCAGTAGAAAGCAATGCTGGTAAAGACACCTTACAATGCTTTGTTCAACCGCAACTCATTGGAAGTGTTCTCTTGTTACAAGGGCATCCTCATCAAGAAAAATATAGAAAAGGGCATCACGGTAATGATTATTTCACTGCCAATGTTTTAAAGCATGGATTCAGTATGATATGCATGGGTACTGCACTAAAGCTGTGTTTTCTTTAAGTTTATGGTGCACCGCAAGATAGCACCACCAACTTAACTGCAGCAGTATGCTGTACAAACTCCAATACATTTACGGACAAGCTAAAACTTTCTACTGGTGAAAGCTTGCGATGGTATGGAGTGGTGGCAGGAAAAATGGACATAACACCTACAGTGCCTTGAGGCTTTCAATGACAGTGTGTGAGCGTAAGTGATGACACAAAAGCCTCTAGTTGTCATGGACCATGTTGCCCAAATTCGACGCAGGAACGGAACAGCAGAAGTGATTGTTCAAGTTCAATGCTGAAGGCCTCCAATGGCACGACAGCAGAGAAAGTTCACTCGCACTGCATCCGCAGAGCACCAGGGCAGCTCACAACAGCCAGCATCTGCTAAACAGCGAGCAACCACGCCTCCTTCTCTGCTACTAATCCAGTCGCCATTTAAGCCGAAACGTCTTTCCTTTTGGTCTGAGCTAAAGCGTGTTTTGGTGGCTTTTGTGTTATTGCTGTGTCTACGAGATCCCTTTCTTCCGCTCGTACCATCCGCCAATGACACACTCTCTCCCCGTCGGCGGCTCCCAGTAAGAGACAAAGAGCAGGAGCCAGATAGAGAGCAACTGGAGATGACTTCAGACTGTGCTGCACACAAGCCCCTCTGAAATAAATTCTGTTCCATGTTCCGAACGCCTTTTATTACAGCTACCGCAGACATAACAGTGGCGACGAGGCAGTGGATTTCCAGCTCAACGTTGACCTGTACCTGTGGTATGCAATGGCAACGTATGCACCAGGCCGACTACTGGAGTGTAATGGTGCATCGTAGACATCGTGGTTTGGACGCCTCCAGTTTTACTTCGAGGCTAACATCACGGACCCCTACAAGAGGAGAGCACAGCTGCTGACTCTGTGTAGTGAGCAGACGTACGACACCATCTGCGCCTTGGTGCAGCCAAGCAGCCTGGCTGAAGTGGCCTATGATGACATTGTTGCGGCACTTCAGAAACACTACGACCCGAGACTATCCGAGGTCTTCAGCCGAGCTCACTTCCAACGGTGTGACCAGTTGGAGGGAGAGATGGTAAGCCGCCTATGTTGCCACGCTGAAGACTTTGGCTGCCGACTGCAACTTTGGGACTTTACGCACAACGGTTAGTGCACCAGCAGCTACCGAAGAGCAAACGGCGTCAACAGCATCACCTGCCAATGCAACAGGCTTCTCGTAGACATTATGTTGCGTGACCTATTCGTGTGCGGACTACAGGATGATATCCTGTAACAGAGGCTGTTTGCTGAGGGTGACCTGACATTCACAAAGGCCTATGACATCGATGCTCGAGCAGAAAGCGCTGGCCAACAGCAACGAGACATTCGAAAAAAAATTGAGCCAGTTACCAGGCGACTCACCAAGTTCGTCGCGATCAGGCAAGCGCAGACGGATCTTCTAAACCTTCAACGCTGTTGGCATTGCAATGAACAGCACGGCCCCCCAGTCATGCAAGCACCAAGCCGCTACATGCAATTTCTCCCACAAGCGTCGCCACATTGGGAAGGCCTGCATCACGAAGAAAAAACAGGCGAAGGGGCCACCACAGAGACACAAAAACGTGAACACCACAAAGATGCTAATGCAAGTTGAAATGCTGCATGGTCCACCAGCATTAACAGCGCTGTACGACTTGCATAACGTCATCAACCACGGCACGCGACCAAAGATCATGTAAACCTTACTGTCCATCACCAGCCCATACAATTCGAAGTTGACTCGGGAGCAGCATGCATGCTCATCAGCGAGAATACATACCACAGTGCATGGCTATGGAACGCACCAGCACTTTTCGATGACAACACACACCTGAGAACATGATCAGGGCAAGACCTGCCTCTTCTAGGTAGTGCAAACGTACAACTTGCGTACAATGGCACTATTGCAAAACTGCCTCTCGTGATTGTGAAGGGCACTGAATCCAGCCTATTGGGCAAAAACTGGTTCGACGCTCTCAAGATCACGATCTGCGGCATCAACCAGGCAGCAGAGGAAGGTCCCATCTAGCAGCAAAAACTGGTCGAGCGGCTGCAGAAGTACGAGGCGGTCTGGGGTAATTCCTGTATATATCGGGCCACACATGAACCTCGAGCTTCACCCTCCGAAGTTTCTGAAGGCCATACCTATACCGTTTACCCTGCAACCTGCTTACGAGAGGAAGCGCGACAAACTGGAACGACAAGGTATCATTGAGCCTAAGCAGCATTCAGACTGGGCCACACCACTGGTCGCAGTGAGGAATTAAAATGGAAGCCTATGTCTCTGCGGGGACTACTGATTAACCATAAACTTGGCGACAAAATCATGTTCATACCCACTGCCAACACCGCAGGAAGTCTTCATTACATTAAGTGGAGCAAAGATTTTCGGCACCCTGGACCTAATTGAAGCATACCAGCAGCTGAAGGTTAGCGAGAAAATTTCATAAGTGCTCACTCTTAACTCCACTACAGGACTGTAGTGGGTTAAGTGACTACCATTTGGAGTAGCGGCAGCTTCAGCGATTTTCCAAAGGTACATGGAATCCCAGCTTCAACGAATCCCTGGCGTGTGTGTCTACTTGGACGATGTAATCATCAGTGGCACAACCAGTGAGAAACATGCAGTTCGCCTAGAGTTTGTTCTGGAAAGGTTTGCTAGCGTGAAACTAAGTGTAATGAATACTAAGTGTTCTTTGTTGTGCCCAAAGTGAAATTTTTAGGTCACTTAATCAGTGCCAAAGGCATTTACCCCACCAGCGACAAGGTGCGGGCCATAACGGAGGCATGTGCTCCAATCAACAACTAGGAGCTGCAGTCATTTCTCAGGCTCCTTATGTTCTGTGACTGGTTCCTAGAACACCGGGAAACGGTGGCCAACGAGGTTTACAACCTGCTGAAAAGCGACGTTCCCTGGAATTGGTCGCCATGCCATGAAAAAGCCTTTGAAGCCTTGAAGGAGCTGCTCTGTGACAGTTTAGTGCTCAGGCACTGCGATGAGACGTTGCTCTTACTCTTGGCATGTGACGTGTCGCCTTACGGGATGGGTGCAGTTCTCTAACAAAGAGACGATCAAGGCAGAGAAGCAGTGACTGCCTTCGCTTCCCACATGCTATCACCTGCAGAGTGCAATTATTCTCAGCACGATCGTGAAGGACTGGCCATCATCTATGGGGCAAACCATTTTCATCAGTATATCGCGGGCAGACATGTGACCATTTTAACTGATCACAGGCGGCTTTTGGGCGCCCTGGGGCCGCAAAAGCTGTCGCCCTGTATGACCCGATGGTGCAAGTAAAACTCTTGCGTGGGCTAGTTGGTTCATGCTTGAATTAGTAAATGCAAGGCACAGAAGACCAGGACTCCAGAAGAAGAACACAAACGACAGGACTGGCACCACTCACAACTAAGTTTATTTCTGCAACAAGCCTGCTTTATGTAGGTTAATCACGCCGAGTCACACACGAAACTTGATGGTGCATTAAGCTGTTGGCCTATGACTACAACTACATGCACCACTGAGGAAGCAAGCACCAAAACGCCGACGAGCTGAGCCGCCTACCCCTCAGCTTTCACTGAGGGGTAGGCAGCTCAGCTTGTCGGCTGACCCGCCTAAGTTGGCTGCGTGTTGATGTTCAAATGATGTTAAGATGTTCATGACATCTTAGTTGAATTCAGGAAAAAGAAATGGGCATGGGCAAGGCATGTAATGAGGAGGGAAGATAACCAATGGTCATTAAGGGTTACGGACTGGATTCCAGGAGAAGGGAAGTGTAGCAGGGGGCGGCAGAAAGTTAGGTGGACGGATGAGATTAAGAAGTTTGCAGAGACAACATGGCCACAATTAGCACATGACCGGGGTAGTTGGAGAAGTATGGGAGAGGCCTTTGCCCTGCAGTAGGCGTAGCCAGGGTGATGATGATGATGATGTTCAAAGCGCTACCAAGGCCTCTGCTAACAGCCGACACGGTCACAACGGCCACATAAGATGACCCTGAGGACAACTGCATCTGGCGCGTTGTAGAACATCCAAAATCAAACTTGGAACTGTGTGCCATGGTGGCGTTCAGTAGGCAGAGCATTGTGGGTACTCCACGCTCCGCCATAGCCTTCGCAGTGCAAGTCATAGAAGGAGCAGAAGCATTGCATAGGGGACGTTTGGTTTCCTATAACTCCGCTTCTGCTCAATTTGTGGAAGTACTTTTTGTGGCTGTATATTTCTGGAACAGTCTATTTTAACTTCAAATTGCATTTGTCAACTTTGATAAGATGTGGTTTAGGGCCCCTTTTAATGTGTACTACATGTCCTGTAACCAGACCTTTGACTTTGGCTTTGGCACCTTTGTGAAACACCAATCTTGAAAGGTTTGCTGCGAGTGCTATGTAAAGGAGAAAAGATAAAGAAGGGACAGCATGCAGGACATTGCTACTCGCAATGCCCCAACTATGAGGAAGGGGGAAACTAAACTGCATGCTCCATGTCGTTGTGTAATTAGGTCACGTTCTAAAATTCCTGTGGGAGTATATTCACCGAAAGGCATCCCACTCTGTTTTCAGTTTTGAAGAGGTTTCAGGGCCATTAAAGGGACCCTAAACCACTTTCAGCTTGATTTGTTTCATCGTGGCAGCTGTGTACTTGTTTCCGACAACCGTACAGTCTGAAATTTTTTTTAGAGTGATGCCATAATAGCGTTGTTAAAAGCATTTATGCTTTTATCATTACGCCATTTATGCTATTACGCCTTTTACGCCACAGTTTCTTGCCCACCTTCGCTACCTGTGCTCACTGGGGCTCCCCATCCTCGCCGCGTAATTGCACCAATTACGTGCAGTGCAGAAAAGCTATGGCCCTGTCAACACACCAGAAGATAGGCTCACACATTGTCTTCCCTTAATTGCCTTTCCTGTGACTTCAACTGAAGGGAACCTTCGCAGAAGGATCAGTGGTGCATAGTGGGCGAGCCACCCTTCCTTTCTCGGAACAGACAGCGAGTTCCTGTCATGTTGGCACCATTGTTCCTCGTCAGGCGACCAGTTGACAGTTGCGGAGAAAGGAGCGGAAGAGCCCCGAGTGGAGCAAGGGATTCCATTAATTTGTGGCTCACATGTGCCCTGTTCGCAAAGGATGATCATCGCGGTGTGCTGTTTGCGGTGTGCATGCTCATTTAAAGTGTGTACCAAAAATGTCAGTGTTGGTTTAGGGGTCGTTCACTAAGCTAGTGAATGAGAGTGTTGTCAAGAGCCCAAAGGAACCTCTTGCTTCTTTGCAGGCAACACTGTGCAAGTCGTGGGTTGATCAAGTGCGTACATTGGGCAGTCAGACAGAGACTGGGCATGTGATGGTGGAAACGAGCACCCAAACTGCCATGGTCCTCCCTCGTACCATCCCTGTGCAGACTAGACCAACGGTGAGTAAATCATTATATATAGCTGCCATGTCTGCAAGAATTCCAGGTGCCTTAATTATTCTTATTATTTTTACTCTACAGGTTTTGTATAAATTGAACATGGAAGTTAGCACAATTGGACTGCTCAAAGAGGTGCACATTATTTGCCCAATAACCCAATATGCTAGCTGAATAATTAAAGAACTGGTGTCATCTTAATAATTTGTTTTGAAGTGGGTATGCCTTGCATACAACTTGTAAATAGCAATACGTACCACAAAGTAGTCACTTAAAAACATATTTGGTGGAATCTTAGTTAAGTCAATTACACCTTCTGATTTCTCATGCAAATAGTGCCTGTCGGTTCGAGTAATCCATGTGAAGGAGTACAGCTGTGCTGTCTGCCACGGTGAATGTTTACAAATTCACGGTTGTCTAAAAAATATATATCCTGATATAATTAAAGGAATTCTCTTCATTTTTTCAGTCTCAAAACGAGAAAGCTCTGTTGCATTTCTGATACTCCTGTCACACTGGACAGTGTAATGTCATTAGCATCGAATGGCATTAGCATCAATTGACATTTGTGGATTGCTGCAAGGGAGAGAGAGGAACAACTTTATTTGAGCTAGGGGTTTGGGCACGTAGGTCCCAGGGTCCCCACATGACTCCACTGCACTGCACATTTGTGAGTTCTGACCAATGGTCAACGGTCAGTAAATCAATATACATAGCTGCCATGCCTACAAACATACCAGGTGCCATTTTTTTCTTTTTTTTTCTTTTCTTTTTCTTTTGGCTCTACAGGTTTCGTAGAAATTCACTGTGGCAGTTAGCACAATTCTAATCCTTGAACTAGACTGCTCGAAGAGGTGCACATTATTTGCTCAATAAATGATCAATTAACAACATTCCACTAATTATTCTCTTTAAGTAATCACTTGACTGCACTTACTGAAATTTGCGCACTGCACCTGTTGTTTGCAAGCCATATACATTTGGATTTTGAAACAAATTCTGAGGATGGCAGCAGTTATTATACTTATCAAGCTTTGCAGTAAAAAGGCACTGGTGTCACACTTACGTGTTTAACAAAACACCATTTTATGCATTTAAGCATGAAAATGAATGGCAATGCGTTTCGTCGCTAGCTTGAATGAATCCTGGGGTTCTACATGCCAAAACTACGATTTGATTACGAGGCACGTCGTAGTGGGAACTCTGGATTGCATTTGACCAGGGGATCTTTAACGTGCCCCTAATGCACGGCACACGGGCATTTTTGCACTTCGCCATTCATCGAAATGCGGCTGCTGCAGCCGTGATTAGGTCGCTAGCTTTGGGAACGAATACCTTTAAACTGGTGTCATCCTAATCGTTTAAGGTGGATATGCCTTCTGAACTATACTTTATAAACTTGTAATTTGTAATGTGCTATAAAGTTCTCTCAAGAGGTGATGTAGTGGAATCGTATTAGTAAGATGCATTACACTTTCTGATTTCTCATGAAAACACCTTTGTCACTTTGAGTAGTCCAGGTGAAGGACTACAATTGTGCTGTCTGATGTGGAGGCCAATGAACCTCACCGCACCTGCTTGGCTAGGCTGACTTGTGGCTTCCGAGATAGCACCGGTGCCAATGCGATCTCGCAGAGACTGCACCAGCTGCACCTAGCTGCACCAGCATTGGTGGCGCTGCAGTGAGAGAGGGAGAAGTGTGATGGACATTGATGAGCTGCTGTTTATGCTCAGCTACTTGCAGTGGTTAAAAAACACGTTTTGCTTGATGGCATATTCAGTGAGGGGGCTTGGGAGATTTTGAACTTCTGTCCCGAATGTGTGCCGAACGTGCAAAAAGTGATAATCGGGCATGGAGGGGCTGGCTATTTTTGGTTTCAGAAACGAATCTATTTTGTTATATCTAGCGGAAGGAAAAATTTACCTTGTTAAATCAAGGTTATAAAAGCATGGGGATTTCAAGGTCAATTTCACTTACTTCATTATATGCATTAGTTCGTGATATCCCATTTTGTTATAACGAGGTTTAACTGTTCATTTATATTCCGCCTATGTCAGTTTAAATACCGCTGTGACTAAAAGCGACCAGTCAGCTAAAAAGCGCTTCTTAACCAAAAGCTACTTGATTGTCATCATTATCAGGTATTCACAAGTTTTTAGTTCACGTGCTTGTCTCCGGACAATGACATGTATAAAATCACACTATAGCAGTGCATTCACTTTGAAATCATGAGAAGCTCGTGCGTGTTTGCACACGAGGCAGCATAGTTCAGCCACAAGTGCAGGCAATGCATGGATGGAAAGCTCCAGAGAAGGTGACCTAGTTGAAACTGAAACCCTCATTCTTAAAGCAAATTTGCCTCTTCTCCCGACTTTCCGGGTGCTGCGGCTGCTGTTGTGGTCTAGTTGGCACATGCCGCCGGGTTTCTTGCAACACCCCCAGGCGGCGCTTGCCGTGTATCCCAGCTGGTGCTGCTGCGGCAGCATTTCACAGTTTGTGCATAAGGCATGTGCTGTGCTTGCTTTCCGATGTGACAGAAATGCATTTGCTGGGGCTGTGGAGGTAGCATGCTGGGCTGTGATAGTGCAAACACTGTCCAGCCACCTTGTGGCACAGAGCATAAAGCACAGAGCTAATATGGCAGTAAACAAGTGCATTCTACTTTTCTGCTTGTGGAAATTTTTGGAAGGAGTGTAATCAGGAACTCGTAGTCTTTTCAAATGTTTAAAATGTTTCACACTAGGTTACAGCAGTATTAGCTCTGTGTTTGGCTCTTGAAGCTCTGCGCCGCCAGGTAGCTAGAGCATACAGGCCACTCGGGCTGCTTACATTTACAGCAAAGCCCCTTCATCACAGCGGTAGTAGCATGGAGGGGCTTTGATATACGCCTCTGCCCATCCGTGAACATGCATAGCTCGCCTGTGTTTACCAGAACATTGGACATGCTCAGCGCTGCAACGACGCTTCCTATGCATGCTGCTTGGGTAGTTCTCGCTGGGGATTGGCTGCCAGGCAGCTATCGGAGATGTTGGAGCGACTTTGCACGCTTTCTTCAAGACAGTGTCACGACTCAGAGCCAGTGAAGGTGGAGCTTAGCTCCGATCGCTCGACAAACAAATCGAGAAGAAAAAGCATGGCTAGAGAGAAGGGTAATTTGTAATTTTCTGTAGCTGTCTTAATATGAGATGCTTCACTTATTGGCATGAATGTTTTACTGTAGCTGTACCCGACACATTTACAAAATTTTTGCTCACTTATTCAAGGACCCTTTAATATTTCATGTTAGCATCACAACGTTTCGAATTGTGGTCATTGCACCAAATGTCATTTGAATCTAATGACGTTACACTCTCTAGTTTGTGGTGTCTCTAGTGTGGCCATATTCTTTGATCCACTTGGGGGAAGTCACTGTGTATGTTCTTTCCAAAGATTGTGTTTTTATACAAGACCAATCCGTCGTGCTTTCTTAGATATGCTTAGAGAGTAAAAAGTTCAGCGTTTGGGACTGCGAAAACTTGTATGCCTTGTATATTCACTGTCTGATCTCACTTTGAGTTTTTGTTTAGTGTCAATTTAATCAAGACTAAATTGGAAACATGAAAATAGATTTGATTTGATGTCAAACAAAACTCGAGGCAGCTGAACGTCCTCAACTAAGCCTTGCTTCAGCCTTCTCATTCTTTCTGTGTGAAAATCAATTTTATCATTCATAATACCAGGGGTGCGATCGGAGATGGTTGTACGCCGCATTCGTTCGGTTACCGGCGTGCTCGATTGGCCTACTCCATACCGACGTCGCCAGCCGCGGGGTGCGGCCATGTTTTTGGTGACGTCAAAATGATGACACGCTCCTGTCATTTATCCTGTCACCGAGCATTTCGTCTGCTAGGCGCTGAACCTAACGGGAGCTGGGAAGTTTGGAGCAATCATACGGCTTCGCATGGCGCGTCTGGTGGATTTGATTGGATCCAACCGGTGGATGCAGCATGGCACGTTTGGATCCAATCCATAGTTTAATTCGAGAAAATGGCGCTTTCGTTGGGAACTTAGGTTGTTGTGCTGGCGTTTCTAGATGAAGGAGCAGAGCAGGTGGCAGTGCGAAACATGTTTGAAGAAATGGCAGAAAGTGAATTCCGGCGTCGTTTTTGTTTCTCGAAACAAGTAATTAGCTGGTTGCACAGAGACATCGACTCCATCATCGGTGCCAGTGAGCCACTGGAATGTTGTCGCTGCCTCTTGAAAAGTACGCAACTCTTCCCGTCATTTTTTTTTTCTTTTTTCTTCTCGCTGTGCGCGACACCACCTAGAGACGACGCAAAGAAGCTAATAGTTATAAATTGCAGTAGTCACACATACTATTATTTGAAAACGTGTTTGGTCTAGAGAAGAAAAAATACATTTTTTTAGATAAAGATTTCATTCATTTGGAAGACGAGAAACATTTAGTTTTGTAGTATACTGTCTGCAAGCAGACGACTAAAGACGGAAGTAAACTTCCGGGGAGGTCAACGTTTCCTGATTGGCTGCTCTCTCCGCCCCGCTGTCACAAATTTTGCATACTGCAACTTTGTGACGTTGCAGCAACCGAACAAAACGCGTATCGAACGAAATATCTCCAATCACGCCCCTGGTGTCTTTCTCCTTAAATGCTGGCAGAATTTAAAGCACCCGTTAATGTTGAAACACCTGCTTTAACACGCAAGCTCTGCAGCCATCTAGCTCACAGCAGCTCCACCATGCAACTGTTTGAGTACTCAGCTGTCATGTTTGTTCTTCTCTATTCAGAAATTAAGGAGCCAAGGTACAAACACGGTCCCTGAATGATGAGCTGAAAGAGAAATAATTGTCCACTTGGTGCTGAAATGACAAGGATGTCGAAGAGGCTCGACTGGAGGGAAGCAAGCCGCCATCAAGCTAGAAGCTGCTGTGGTACAGTAAGGAACACCTTGCCTAACGTCAACTGCGTGGGAGCAGCTGTTCGCTAGTAATACCAAACGCTGCCATCATGAAGATGGTGCATGAAGAGTGCATGTGAGCAAGCTTCAGCGGTACATTATTTTCAACAGTGTTCGATGAGTACTGCAATGACATGTTCGACTTGTCACTTTCTTGTTTGTTGACTGAACGTGCAAACCCTCCAAATATTAAAAAAAAATGTTACCATCAAGTGTTGTAGCGTCATAAATAATTTATACTACAGTGCTTTCTTCTAGTACCAGGAGGCGAACCCAACATGACATCATGACTCACTAGTTCAGTCTATTCCTGTCTCCACTGCAGCTACAGTCAAATGTGTGCAGCATTCCAAACCATGTAATGCCCAATGTATCGTGTATGCTACACTGTTCCAATATCTCCAAATTCTGTTTTTAGCCTGCAGCAGTGATTTTTATAAACTGGAGAGATTTTAGTGGTGGATACTTCAGGAAACCAAGTATGCTAATTAAGTGATCGCTGGAATAATTAAGTTATGCCACAAAATAAAATTTCATTTTTTTTTTTTACAAATTTGGTCTCCGTGACCAGAAATAAAGGTTATCAGGTTGTTCTAACTTTCTTACGGAACTGTGTTTGGGCACTACCGGGCAAATTTTTTTGTAAACAAACTATTGGTGTCGAGGGCGCCGTCTGGTGGAATCTTTCTGTGACATAGAAAGTGTCATCACGTGATACCGATTGCGAAGTGTTGGACTTCTCCAGTGGCTCAGTCCAATTAGCCACCTTTGTTTTCGTGTTGCAAGCATTGAATGTGTGCGTGTTAGCTGC
Source organism: Dermacentor albipictus (assembly GCF_038994185.2). Lineage (NCBI taxonomy): Eukaryota > Metazoa > Arthropoda > Arachnida > Ixodida > Ixodidae > Dermacentor > Dermacentor albipictus. Next base: position 63,847,613 of record NC_091825.1, on the reverse strand, counting down.
AAAACAACCTGGTGTGCAGGCCAACAAAGGTACTTAGCAAGCCAACGTACGGCATCGTCCACTCTCGTCGGAGCATGTGCGCACGCGGTGCTATGGACGATGAACCTGAAGAGGCCACTCGCGCATATGGGAGCTGTTACGAAATTTACCTAGTAATCTACAACTCGAAGCACTCACACATCTCGTGTATATTTATGTTTACTGAGGCAAGCGGGATTGCACGCACCTATCTCTTGCTACTGTGTGCACGGTGTGCGGCCAAGAGGTAAGATTTCGATTTTTGTTGATTGCTGTGCATGATTCATGGCGATGTTTTGCCCTATTGCTGAGCGCGTCATTAAATTGGCGACGCATATGTTGCTTTGACATGGGTTATTAAGTTCGCACGACCTTTAATAAATGTAGCCATACACACTCTTGGCGCATCAGTACTGTTTGCAGCATTCGTCGAGGCGGGTGCCACGTGCCACTTTCGCCGGAAATATCGCGGGACGATGATTTATCACCAATATATTTTAATATGTGGAACTTCAACCGATTATATTTTTTGTGTCCTCAATCCATGCTTCTACTATTTGCGCAGGGTATTTTCACATACATATCAAGTGGGCACGCTACAAGCCCACTGTGCATCGCTTGCTCGACTCTTAATTATGATCACCATATTTCATTTTCAGTGACTCTGCTGGTCTCTAGCATAAACCAATTTGTTGACCAGAAGTTCAGCACATCACAACTGCTAACAGAAGGAAAGGCAGTGTGTGAGGCTGACCATGTGCAAATATGCTGCATAAAGGAACAGCATGAGGACAAATTCTGCCTAATTAAATTATTAGTCTTAATTAATCAGCTTCTAAAATATTATAATTCGATTAAAAGTGTCAATGGGAAAATTGTAGAGCAACATGAAAACCTGCCGATACAACTTTCTGTTCAATACGTGCTACATAGGTGTTTTTCCGAGCGTGAAAGAAGCCCGTGAGTACCCGGAAAGTGCCTCGAGTGGTCAGTCCCGCGGCAATTTTGTGTAATTTTGCACGGTGATGGTGTTATTGCCCTTGAACTTTACAAGGAACTTCACGGCAACAGCTGAAATGCGCTTGGAGTGTCCATATAATTGCTCTTGCCATAAAAATTTTACGTAATGAAATCGCAACGAGCGCTTCACAAAGGCTAGAAAATCGTCAGGTTCCGCATTTCACGTTGTACGTAACCTCCCACAAGTTATACAACTCGAAAGAAATCAGCCGCGAGCTTATCAACAGTTCCCGATTTTGGTGAAGCTCGGTGTGTTTTGGACAGTCCATGGGCCGGATGGGAAAGTTCTGCAATGGCACTGCTCCGGGAACAAGGCACCGTCTTTTCCAGCCTGGCTCGAATAAACGTAGTAAATTCTAATACATACAGTCCTGGGAAGTTCCACGTCGTACTAACCGAACATTTTAGCTCCAACGCCGTACACAAAATCTTTGCGGAAGTGCTTGCTACACATGCAGTAATGAATGGTGGGCTGCTTCCCCCTTCTCAACTTTATCAACCATGCATCCTGCTGCTGCTTGGTTTTGGGGTATGCATGAAAACTCGCACTGGGCTCCGTCGAATAGGTTCGGCACAGCGGCACCGAGCACTATACCATGCTGAAACAATAAACCGAATTACTGCCTTGGGGATATGAAAGGCAGCAAGCAGCACTGGCGTGGCTGGCGGCAGCAAAGGCAAGGCACGTGGTGTCGTTTACTATGTCGCAGCAATAGCAGCACCGGTCTCTTCTGTGGTGGCCCTCGAGGCCAATATACAGAATGACTAGGGCTTGGTATTGATTGAAAAAATTTTGCCAAGTAATCGTAGTCCACTGATAAAATTATATCTGGTGCTCCATGTGAGGAAAAGCCATGCTGTGAATGTATTGTTGCTTTTGCTATCATGTCAGTGACACTGTGAGTGGGCAATATCAAGCCCTCAGGCACAGTCATAAGTCTAGCCGTAGAAGCAACTAATGGTGTAAGAGGCAAAGGAACTTAACATTCTCTCACACCTGTTCACAGTAGCCCTCTATTTAGCATAGGTAGGTTGCTCAGGGTTAGAACTCAAAAGGATGCAAGTAGCATGCTACCGGCTACTTGAAATTTTCTTGAAAGAAATTTTCTTGAAAACGATAAGTTCATTGCCACTTTGCCAACCTTTCGTTCAATGCCCATGCACTAGCAGTTGGACCACTAAATGGAGAAGAGATCCGTATGTGTTTTGTTAGTTGGACTGTTGTAGCATGATATGTTCTTCTCTTCCTTGCTGTCATGCAAGTGAAGTGCAGATTTCAGGCCATCGCTCACTCGATTTTTCACAAGCAAATGATGGCAATACAAAAATTTTGTCGTGTAAAGTAGTGATCAAATAATCGGAAGCTCAATGAAACTAGCGACCGTCCGTCACTACATTATCCCCGCTGTAGGTGTCATTGCCTCTTGCTCAGGAAATCCAGTTAGCGTCACCATGGGGATTATTGTCCCTTACTCTTTCTTGGAACCGAAGTGGCAGACCGACTGGGGCGCCACCACTGCCACTCAGCAAACCTACTTTTACTTTTGAATAAAGCCAATCGACTCCGTTTTCAAGCTGTCAAAACATGTATTCCTTGCCTTTGCTAAACCGAGCTCCAAACAAGTGGTGACCTAGGACATTTATGTTTTTTTCCTAACACTTGCGATAGACAATGTTGCTCCTACTCCTGCTGACAGAAACGACACCACAATTACGTCTCCTGTCATCACCACAGTGTTTCAGTTTCCCAGCTATTGGCCCAAGAATGCCTGAGTTTGGCGTATGCAAGTAGAGGCCTGCTTTCAACCCCCAAGCAATCACTTCACAGACTGCGAAGTACCTGCACGTCATCGCCCCAGTACCCTCCGACATTGCTGATGCCATAGACGACTTGCTAGTGGCTACGCCTTCAGCCTCGGCATACGACGTTCCGAAATGCATGGTCCTGCAGCGCCTCTGGCCATCGGAATGGTCTCCAACTGCTCCTCTTCGAGAAATTCGGCAATCAATGATCGTCACAACTCCTGCACTGGTTGCATCAGTCGCTGGTTGGCCACTGCACAAGCGAGAGCCAGCTTCCAATTATGTGTGAGCTGTTCTTGTGGCGCCTCCCAGTCTGGCATTTCTTTCCTTATTTTGTAAAGTCTTTATTATATTTTATTCCCCTTACCCCCCTTCACCAGCACATGGTAGCCAGCCGGTCTGAGAACTGGCTTACCTCCCTGTCCTCTCTATTCCTACTTCCTTCCTTGCCACAGTCCGCACGCATGGTGCTGGCGGCTTCCGACGAGACGAGTCTCGATCGGTTAGCTGCACTCGCTAACCGCATATGCGACTGCGCGTCTGCGGCACAGCTACCTATCACCGCTGCAAAAGTCTCAGAGCCGGGAGACCGACTCTCGCGTCTGGAGGGAACAGTCGGCCTCCTACCAGTGCAGGAGAAGTTGACGACAGGTGGCAACCAGTGGCGTAGCTAGGTCGTCTGGCACCCGGGGCCCATAGGTCTTGTCACCCCCCTCCCCGAGTGTAGCTGGCGGAAAGAGGGATGTATTCAGACGCATAGGACACCCCCCCCCCCCCCCCTCACTGGCCCCTTGCACCCGGGGCCCACGGCCCCCTGGCCTCCCCCCCCCCCCCCCCTGTTGCTACGCCACTGGCTATGTTGTGGGCTGTGGATTTGAGGTTCTGGAGTGTCTGTACTGCTCTCCCGTCGCTCTGAAGCCACAAACCCAGGACTCGCATCGTGGGTACCTCTCGGAATGATTGGCCCTTAACCACGATTGGCCCTCAACCACGAAATTGGGTCGTTCTATGTGACTCCAAGGCAGACCTTCAGCTTCTGCAGTCAGCCTTAATTGCGATGCAAGAGCCATGAACAACTGCTGTTTTAGACCAGAGAGGTTCTCCATCAAGCCCTCATAAACGAACATGACATCGTCTCCCAATGGCTTCCGGGGCAATGTGGCATCGTCATAAATGACCTTGCTGATGATGCCGCCCGGTCAGTCCATAAAGAAACCGTGACACTTCCTATACCCTTATCTAGGACAGACAATGCGAAGGGTCGTTTACTTGCTCAAACCAAGACTGAAACTTTGTGGAACACCCCGATTATCTGCAACTGCCATCTCCACTGGCTGGATCCTACGTTGAGGCTGCACATTCCATCGAACTTCTTCAGCCTTGATGCAACTTTACTGTGCCGCCTCTTGTTAGGGGTGGCTTTTACGAAAGCCTACTCATTCCTTATTGGAATGACCGACACACCGATTTGTTACTCGTGCAAATGTGAAGAGACGATCAAGCACGTGTTGTGTTTTTGTAATCTCTATGAGATCGAATGGGCTGTGGGCTGCAGCGATAGTGGACCTATGGGCCCCGGGTGCCAGACGACCTAGCTACGCCACTGAACATAGCCCAAATGATACGTCGTGTGACGTATCGAAAAGTTGGAATGCGGGAAGACGATACCGTAAGGCTCGTACAGGCCTTAGTGGCAAGTCGAATCACGTATGGCTTACCGTACCAAATCCTGAACAGGGAGGAGGAAAAGCAGGCTAACAAAATAATCCGAACCGCTTTCAAAGCTGCTCTGGGCCTGCCTAAATGAACGTCAACGGAGCGCATGTTAGCTTTGGGAGTGCACAATACTTTCGACGAACTGAGACAGGACACCCTGATGCGACAGAGGGAGCGGCGCCTCAGCTTCACAAAAGCTGGTAGGGCAATATTAGCTATATCCCAGCATACCGCATTTATCTCATAGAGCAGGCAGTACCTCTTCCTCCTTCGATGAGACCCAAAATTACAGTAGCCCCAATTCCAAAGAATATGCATCTCGAGTACAACAAAGAAAGGCGCAAAGCACGCGCACAACACATTCAATCAGCGTACTCTAATAACCATAGGCACACTGCGTAACAGAACCCAACGAGAAAACCGCAAGACGACCGTTTTCAAGATAGCGCCCGCAGCAGCGAGCGAATTTCTTGCTGCGTCTCGCTTCAATGCCAACGAAACGGCGAGAACGCAGCGCTCACGGAGCTCTCGGCAGATGCCGCACTCAGCCACTTTCGCAGATCGCTTTCACGATACGGGCCCGCGTGTCTCTCTTCAACGTTAAGCAAGCGGCGAGAACGCAGCGCGCGAAGCTATCAGCAGTCGGCACTCTGTCGGCATCGCACATCGCTTTCAAGGAACGGTCTGCGTGGCGGTGCCACCGGCCGTGTACGTTTGCTCATGGTTCATAACGGTTCGACGCGGATGGATAGGGCGGATGGATAGTCGTTATCGCTCAAGAGCGATAACGACTGTGATGACCGGAGCGTCATCAGCGCACCTGGCGCCGCCATGGCCGTTGCTTTGCTTGCGTCATCAATGCTCCTTGCGGCGCCGTCCGCACCAGTTCGTCTCGCTGCGGAGCTGCCGTTTGTACAGGCCGGATCAATTAAGTTTCAGAACTTTGATAATGACACCGGGCTGCGCGGAGATGAGCAAATGGCAGAATACTTACGCATAGTTAGACAACTCCCGGATGAGCTTCTGTGTCATTTTTTTTGTTTGGACCAGTTTTTAGCGCTGTTCGTTTTTCCAAGTGGTGTACCAGGTAGGCACTCGACGTACCCTTTATAAATGCGCCAATTCGTAAACGAAGGCCGACGCTCCGAACGCCTTCTTTTCTATCCACGCGCCCGCAGTTCGAGCGCCCAAACCCAAGCTTGCGCCTCTTTGTCTTTATGAGATGCATTAGTATAAGTATTGCTGGGATAACGTATATTTACAAATTACAACTATATACGAGGTTACTACAGCCACAAGCAGCGGCGACTGATGCAAGGCTTTCGCGTGTGCTTCTGGCCACTTCGTTGCTGTCGTCTTCGACCGACAGCAACTGCCTGTCGGACAGCCCGTTCACTGTTTCGTCTAACTACCTCCACCCCCGTGCAATTATTGTGCAAACTCCCGATACATCTTTCCGTTGCTGAAGACTTGCTACATAAAAGGGTTTTTTTGAACGTGGCAGAAGCCCGCGAATGCATGCAAAATTGCCGCGTGACTGGCCGCTCGAGGCACCTTGCGTGTATTTGGGGCTTCTTCCACGCTCGGGAAAAACACCTTTAGGTAGCACATATTGAGCAACAGAAAGCTGCATGGGGGTTTTTCATCTTGCTCTACAATTTTTTCATTGACACTTTTGATCTAATTATAATATTTGAGAAGTTGAATAAGTAAGTATAATTTTGTAATTAGAAGCAATGCAAAAATGATCTGAGTATCTCCAAGCGACGGCAAACAACGTTACCTTGATTCTGTCCAGCTATGCAGCATTTGCATATTTTTAAATCTTGGGGCACGATAGTTGGGTCACCCTGCGTAGTGTCGTAGACGAAGCAACGGTTGATTTCGTGGACCAAACAGGATTTAAGGGGACGCTAGCAAAATACTAATTCAGTTTGGACTGATAAAGCATGCTTCGAAAAAACTGTTGGCGTTAATTTCGATATAACGGGTTGATTATTAGAAAAGAAAATGAAGTTCAAAGTTGCAATTTTTTAATTTCTCTGCAAAGCCCTAACTGAGGTACGTCAGTGTGACGTCACGATTTCAAAGTATCTTTTTTTTCGCTTTTGGGCCACGTTGGCTCAGTAAAGGTTCCCGAAACTTGCCGTATGCAGTCTTGGACCCTTTTAGAATGTAGTCTATCTTTACCGCAAAAGTGTGACCTATAGCAGACGCTGTCAAGATCCATGGCCTCGCGACGTTCCGGTGCGGGAACTTGAAAGCGGCGTCGCCACCTGTCTTTCGTGTTCGCGCTTTTTTTCTGGCTTGCCAAGCGTCTTCTCGCGGTTAGAGTGGCGTTTTTGGTACTGTGTAAGGGCAATTTACTAATACAGAACAAAGAATTGTTCTCTTTCAGTGTCCGTTTAAGAAATTCTCAGCGCCTAGCGTTAGGTCCGGCACCTCAAAAAACATTACAGCGAGGTGGACCTTCCACGGCTCTATAGTAAATCGTGGATAGGTGGAATTACGTATAGTCAAGCTGCTTTGCGCAGAATTCCAGCAGGGAAAACCTTTGTTTAGGAGGCAAGCCTTCATTGAGTACAGGGCTAGAAAGAGAGGACTGTGATCTATCTCGGACTGCTAAAAACGCACACGCGCCACAGAAACAAAAGCGTGTGCGCAGCACGCGCACGCACCCATACACAAATAAGAATTTGCATATTCGTTAAAGATCCGGTTTGCACATTTTATCTTTATACAAAATAAACACAGCACTGCCAAGGTGGAGTGTCAAACTTATTTGGTTCTGGCAAGATATCGCGATGAACAAGGAAGGAAATTGTATGCTAACGACTCTCGTGCATACTATTTTTTTTAAATTGTAGCGTTTGTAATCCCTCTGAATTCCCTATATATTAGCCTTGTATGAAGGTATTTTTGTCATTGATATGTTAAATTCAAGATAAAGTCTGAATTCGTGAGATCTGTGGGCCAATGAGACCTTTACGGGTCTGATTGAGTGAGTCCGAGTGAACTCGGCTGAGTACATATTTTGCTGTGTATTGAGTGAGTCCGAGTCATCCCGGCTGAGTATAATTCTGGTAAGTCTGAATCCGAGTGAGCTCGGCTGAGTAGAATTTTCGCGAGTGTGAGTCCGAGTGAGCCCGGCTGAGTAGAATTTTCGTGAGGCCGAGTCAACTCGTCTGAGTAGAACTTAGGAGTCAGAGTATAAGCCCAGCTTAGTATAAATCCGGTGAGTTTGAATCCGAGTGAGCCTGGCTGAGTATACTCGGAATTTTGAGAATGGCAGGCCACAAACAAATGGGATGAAACAGAGCACAGACAGCGCATGCCTTTTATGTTAAATCTTCTCAGACAGAAATATTAAAAGTGCGTAACAATAACAGGAAACTGAAAATTACCTAATTTTCTGGCTCGGCTGTGTACTACCTCCGGGATCGGACCTCAGGAGACCGCGTATATAGTTATGATGAGTTTAAGTCCGAGTGATCGCGGCCGAGTAGAATTTCGGTGAGTCTGAGTCAAATTGAGCGTTAAGCAAAAATATAATTATTTGACGGAGTCTTAGTGAGCTCCGTTTAATTTGCCAACCTATAGACAAGCACTTAAAAAACAAATGGTGTGGCACGCTTTGACAATAGGAATGACACTAGGCAACCAGTGTTGCGAACTAATCTCCCGGGTCGAGCAAATGGTTAATTTGTAATTGTAGAAAACGGAAGGTAAGAGAAGGATATGGTTGCCTTTTCAGCGTGAGGTTGAGGGAGGGCGGTCAAAATTTTCAACGTGAGGGTGAGGTGAGGACGGTACTTGCGGCGTGAGGGTGAGCGAGGAAAAGAAAAGAAGAGACAGCATTTGTTCACCTCTGGTTGTGAGACGTTGATGAAAATGGAATGACCATGTTGCATATAGTGATAGAATCGAGCACGGTATTGGCGATTTAAGTAGGAATTACAATTTTAAATTGGCAAGGACAATCTCCAACACGAGTAAGTGGCCCAAACTGGCGTTGAAACACCCGTACTTCGGATGTAGTATATGAGATTACGTAAGTTGACTGTTATTACGTACAGGATACTTATTGCCTAAAATTTCATTCCGTATATCATTAGGGGCCCCGTGCGCCTTATTCTATGCGCATTGCGAAGTCCACGCTAACAAGAGACGCTCGCGTCTCTCAATGAATGGCGGCGCACATGGTTGCTGTTGTGTGTGCGCACAATTCTGAGCTCGCATGCGAGCTAACTCTTTTTGCGCCAGCTCGCTCAGCAGGTCTTCCAGAGACAGCATACTTCAGAAATCGCGTGGTAACTGAAAAACGATGAAGCGCGTGGTGAATCACGAGTAAAAGCGTCGTTTCACTTTATAGAGTACTTGGCTTGGCTAGAAAACACCCTTGACTTGTTAATGACCAATGTTATTGCAGAGGAAACTACGAAAGCACGTAGCTGTTGTTGCAGAAGTAGTTCAACACTTTGTAAAACATGAATCGTAGAACCATCGGCTTGTTAAACAAAATAATACACTTTCTCACAGCAATGACCGCGCTTGTCGTCTGCCTCCCACTAATGCCGGCGTATAATCGCTATCGCGCTCACTTATCATCGTTTCCAGCATGCTTCCAGTGAACAACTACGTCCTCACTGCATATTGAAATTTTTTAATAAAAAATGTTCCACAGCGTTTTCCGCGTTACCACTGCATGATTCGACACTAACCAGTAAGCTTTCCGTTTCACTAAAGAAATGGGTACCATAAAAATTGGTTACCAGTTCTTTTGAAGCAACCACAGTGGTCTAGATAGATAGGTTGTGTTGATAAGAAAAGACAGAGAGGTCGACCTGAGCTAGTGCGCTCTAGTCTGCTACTGTGCACCCGGGGAGAGGGAAGGGGAGTGGAAGTACTGGGATGGATGATGATGATGAGACTAGTGGTGCATGTTTATGTACATTAGACGGCGGCCCTACTAGAGCCGCTAGTCTAGTTTCGTGTCCACACATTCTCTGCGTGCACATTCTAACAAGGCACGTTTGTAACGGTGATCCTATACAAGCAGCTGTGAAGAAGAAAATGAAGAAACATGAAGCTCACGGAAACGGACGTAAGTGGACGAGCTGCTTTCTTTTTTAAAATGATACATAATCGACTCACGGTTACGTTTCTGCGCTTTAATCATTGATCACCTGCTATGTGACGCGTTCGTTTACACGTAGCCGACGTCGGCCGGCCTTGTCAAAATTGGCAGCCAGCCGACACGACCGAGTTTACATGAATACATAAGCATTTGGGACGTCGAGCGACACAGCACATGGTCCAGTTCTTCGTTGATAACTGCAAATGGGGGAGGCTAGTCGACCGCATATTACGATTACCTATGCTCCGTTTATCTCGTTGGTGTGCCTCTCCTGGAGGGCTTTACCCAGTCCTTTCCCCTCCTTCCCCGTATTTCATACATGGATGGCTGCGACATGAACAGATAAAATGTATCGATGAATATAGCACTAAATTGATTAAGTAATCAATAACGCATTTCTATTATGTCACAGTTCTGATGTTTATATTCTAAAGCAAAATGTGGCATGTGAATAATGTCGTGGTGAAAGGAACCGGATGGATTGACGCGTAGCGACTTCCACAGGAAAAACATAGCATGGTTAGTCTTGGTTAATCTTGATTGCAAATCCACGTTAGTCTGGTTGTCTAGCTATGTTGCGGCGTTTAGCCAGTCGTTCGGCGCGCTGGTTGTCTGTTTCCTGGGCGATTTGTTTCCTCTTCATTTCGTTCCGATGTCGATTCCAGGCCTCCTCCTTATCAGATTTGTCGCCGTCCATACTACCGCCTCAACTGTGGTTGCGGCGCACGTGAGCTCTCCTTTTCAATCCTCCGACATGTTATCAGGCATGAGACGCAGCTGCCGAAGCGAGAGGAGGTGAGCGCAACGACGAGGAACGCGATGCGACGTCATACCAAACGGCGGGGATGGAAAGGCGTGGAGCTGCGCAGTGGCGGAACACCTGTGGCTCGGTGCTACTAGTGGCGCATGCGCAGTAGTGACTAAGGAGATAGAAATATCCGCGGCGAGGCGAGCGTTGTGACGTCATGTGCCTCCTCGGAGCACCGCCACGGCGAAATCGCAAGTTCGCGGCCAGTAAAGCTTTCGCTTTAAAGGGAAGCTGAAGAGTCTGTCGAATTCAATAAGACGCTCATATACGGATGCGGGAACTTTATAAACAATGTAGGTAAAATTTGGGTTTTTTTTTCAATTAGGAGCGACGTAATCGTCGGTTGAAATTGCGCTGTAGCTCCGCCCCCCGTTGAGTGAGCGAGCGGAGCGGAGACCGGAAACCGCGGTGTTGTGACGTCAACTCTAGTGTTTCGTTCCTTCGCAGCGTCCGCGACCGTGCCTGACCGCGCTTGTTTCTGCGTGCGTGCCATCGTAATCTGCTTCGATCGACCCTGCATTCCTTTGTTGGTGCGTCTGCGTGTATATATGTAGAGTGGTAGTCAACGTGCGTGGTAGTCAACGTGAGTGGTAGTCAACGTGAGTGGTATTCAACAGATGGTCACTACACGTACTGCATGAACCGGGAAGCTTTTCACGCGTTTAAACCGTCTTTGTAGATTGCCGATAGCTTTGGACAGCGCACAAATGCCGACGATCGCATCCCCGCTTACGTTCCACGAGGAGGCATGCAGGAACACAACACTACAGTTGTTTGAGCGGAAACGAGCTCACTAGACCGGCGAAAGATCGGCGAGATCACTAGATCGCGTTGCAAAAAACATACTCACCAAAGAGCATTTCCAACACGAGAAGATCCCAAGACTTTGCTTTCGTTCGCGTCGAAAGCACTGCTCGCACCAGCATCGTTTGCTTCTTCGAGAGGCCGGCTCTTCGCAATCGGCTCGTACATGTAGGGAGTAACGCCGAACTCCCCAGAAAAACGCAGTCTCTCTAAATTTTCCATTACCGTCTCAGAAAAACAGCACCAAACTACCTGGCACCGCGCTTCATGTGTAGCGGCAGCGGTCGGTTACCAGAGTTGACGTCACGAGGCGCACCGACCAATCACAGGCGGAAACGAGACGCGCGAGCTGGGCGTGTCCGCTGCTGCACTTTTCGTCGAAATAAAATACATTTGCGCTTTCTTTCGCTCAATTTCGATACGATATTCGAATTCGGAGGGTTGAAAACCATTTTGTACACATGTTCACTCATTTTTTCTGGAAAACCTTTCAGCTTCCCTTTAAAAGCTGTGTAAGTCTGCTGCCCTGCAAGGCTCTTCTTAAACCAAGAAGTGTCATCCACAGAACATATCCCCCTCCAAGTGCTCCTCTCAGGAAGCAAGAAGCAAGGAGGAGCGCGAAAGCTTTCAAATAAAAAAATCTTAGGACACCTAAGCACATTAATGTCGAATTGAACGCCACTGTGTTGTCCTTGGAGTTATGAACTCGCGGGCAAGCGAGCGCGTTGAGACGCTTGGCGAACGCCTCCTGATAGCACAAGGCCAGTGCACTTCGATCCGTGACGTCATGCTATTTTGCCCGACTGCCATAGAATCTAATGGGGACGCTCACAAATAAGCAGCGGTGATTTTAACCTCACCGCTTTTGTCACAGCGGGCATGGGAATAGACATGTTGGTCCAAGTAGCATGATGGCGTAAAGCAGAGTGCACAGGCCTTCTGTCTAGGAGGTGCTGGTTTAGCCTCAATAAAGAAAATAAAGTGCTGGCTTAGCCCAGTGGGTAAGACACTCGGCCTCTGAGCGTGGGATCGTAGGTTCGAAATTCACTACCGCCAACGTTTTTCCTTTCGAATTTATTCTGCTTTATTACACTTTAATTTCTTTATAGCGACTACCAGGCGAAGTTAGAACATAGGCGATGGCTTGCGCGTTCCCGGTAGCGCACAAGTGCAACCACGCAAAAGAGAATGTTGATATTTGTCCACGCTGACAAAAGCAAAAGGGGCGCCGAAGCGATAACGAGCAATCATCTTCGACAGATGCATGCACTTTACGCGCGCTTTGCGCCCGCCAAGGGATGTTGAGTGCCGGAAGTCCGCGTGCATTTTCCAAATTTGACGGGCTGCTAGATGCGCATACGTGTAAACGGCGACGCATTCGCACTATACGATGTGCTAAGGTAATTCGATACGCTTCTCTCGCATTGATGTAAACAAGGCTACGTTCTCGCAAGAGTTAATGCGCTACATGTAAACGGCGTCGCATCGCCTTTGCCAAATGCGCTTGGAAATGCGATGCGCCGCTATCGCATTAATGTAAACAGAGCTGGTCATGCCATCTCCCCTCACGCGACGCCTGGCGCGCCAGCACGGCAGCAGGTGAGCACGGCAGCAGCACGGCAGCACGCCCGCTCTGCTCCGTCGAGGCGTGCACGTGACGCGTCGTCGTAACCAATGGGAATTTAGGCGCTGTTTCGCTGCTACAGACGCCGGCGCTGTCGCTCAATGGGCCATTTGGTGCTTTCGCATCCATGATAGTCCTGCTAGTCTGTAGCAGCGAGTTTTTGCTTGGAAAGCAAGCTTTGGCTGTGCCTATGTGCTAACAGCTATACGTGGACCAACGGTGACGGTGATTTATCTACACCGCAGCACAACGCCTTCGGAACATTGTAGAGCTTTCGCGATCTGTTCGCGATGCTTCCGTGAACATGCAAACCAAATATTATTCTTCTGTATAAGTCGAGAATCTTGCGTAAGGTCAACCGCTGTTCTGCGACCTTCGAGGCCCCCTCCTAGGGCGTGGCCTATGACCTCATGCGCATAAATGCCAACCATAGCGTGGTTCATGTTTCGGACATACTCTCGAGTGAAAGCTTCAATTTTTCTAGCAGACGGGGGGGGGGGCGCACTGAATTTGAATGGAATTTTCTTTAACTGTAGTCTCAAATTATTTGCGGCATAGTATGTCCTTCTCGCCCAGCAATAATTAACTCCTGTGAAAAAGAAAAAAACGCATGTTCGTTGCATGTATAGGCCTTCTGTTAAAAATCGGTATAGTCTAAAAAAAAAGAAATAAAGAAGAACGCTGTATACTGACATGAACTACAGCTGGTGGCGATATTTTGTGACTGTATTGAACCACTTTATATCAATTTTAAGCTTTCCGGAATTTTGAAAAATAACCTGTGGTAGATAGCATAATTTTTTTTCCTTTAGCTGGATTGTTCGAAGAGGTGGACATCACTCGAATTCGAAACACCCATTCTACGAATTAACCAAAATTCACTAACCTCTTAATTACCTTACGGCACATATTGCAATGAGGCACAAAGATGGGCGAGTTGGAAAATATGCACGAACTCTTTGTTTTACGTCGTTTTCGCGCTTATTAATAATTATGTATATCGCAATTTACAAACTGTAGCCGATGAATTTGTGAGACGTATCCACTTGAAATGAATCTCGAGGATGACACCATTTTCGAGATATCATTTCTCAAAGCGGGGGACGAAACATATGGGCGTTCCAGTTACTTTTGTGCTTCAGTGCATAAAAGAACACTTTGTTATGAAAGTAAGTGGAACAACAATGCATTTTTGCGGCGAGTTTGATGGCGCATATCTCCAAACTGGTGTCATTCTGGATGTTCATTCCAAGTGGATACACCTTGCAAGCTCACCGGCTAGAATTCGTAAATTGCGATATGTGCCGTCAGATATTTCTTATACATGTACCGCGTGTTTCCATAAGTACACGCCTACGCAATGGCTGGCTGGTCCCCGTCGTCATTTTCTGTCAATGGACGAGCCCAGCTACAGTGTACTAGAAGCCTTCTAGTACACTGTATAGCTAAGCCAACTCATCAAAAACGAAGGCGAAGGCAACGCCACTTATCTGCTCACTTTGAACGAAGGCTTACCTGCATGCTGTAAGTCAGGAAAACGATATAATAATTAAAAATACACTGCACTTCAATATTAATAGAAAGACCAGGAACCGCGTACACTAGTAGAAGGTCACGTGGTGGCCCTCTTATGCAGCTTCATGCTTTTGCCGCGTGTGGCGGCAAAGGTTATATTTCGAAACTTTTAGTGATGAAATAAAAATATAAATCCACATTTAAAGAGAAAACAAAAAAGACATGGCTCGTTTTAGCGACTACGACAGGGAATCATTCCGTCAGCAGGGTTATCTCGATTCACGTTGTGAGCGGTTGTCTGTACTTTCAAAATTTCGTAAAACTTAACATGATCAACCTGTATACGGAACCTTCACTGTATGGCGGGCAGCACTATACTACGACTCAGGCAAAAGGAAGTAGAAACAGGACGCGCTTAACTGTCGATTATTTTATTAAGCATAACGTTACCATGCTATATACTGACAAAAATGGGAGAGTAACATATATTAACGATTATTGCAATGACCGACAGGCGCACATCCCCTCTGTCCCGGCCCCAGGTATAGCAAAACGGACGTGAGTCTGGTCAACTTAATTAAATTCGAAACGTAGGCTAATTGGTTGTACTTATTTGGGTGAGCTCAGCGCGCGGACGCGCACGAAGGTTAAGGGACATCGAAAGCCACATGGTGCGACGCAGCGCACCGTGTCGTTTTGAATGTCCTTTAACGTCCCGAGCGCTGTGCCCACCAGAAAATGGATTTAACTTCCCTGCCGTCATTTTCTTTCTCATCTTCTCTCTACATTCTTCTTAGCTTTTGCCACGAAGGCGTCGGAAACTTCACGATCGAACTAAAACGCTTCCTTTTGTTTTCGCGAGAACATTCACGGAACACCTCCTAACGTGTCGTTGAACAAGACGTCGGTGTTGACGTTGATGCAGCAGAAGGTGGCTGTAGAGGGTGACGGGCACAGGGAGAAACTGTCGAGAGGTCAGCCGCCCCCATCGTTCCTGGTTGGCTGTCTAAAGCCGTAACTTTCACTTCGCTGCGCGATGTCGGTGAGGCGCAGTATAGTCCAGCCTTCCAATTAGAGCTTCGTGAGCTCTGCCACAGTTCACGCTGTACACCGCTACGTGCGTGCATGCGAGTTCGCGCTCGGATAGTACTACTAGCGTGGCAACAGCACCCTGTCTTCCGCGTCTCCTTGCAACCGTCCACAATGCACCTGTTCTGGTGCCCGAATGTAAAGGCCAGAAATGTGTGCACACCGGTCTGTGGGCGCCGGTCTGGACTGTTGCAGGTCGCGGAGCCGCTAGTGTGCCCGGACTCTTCGCACCCCCGAGATGAAGGTGAGCAGGGATTCCGCGATCTGGACGTGGAGCGCGACTTCGCCGATCCGGGGGACGCGCCGACAATGTCGCCGGGTCGCTGGCGACAACACGACTGTCGCCGATCGCCGTCGGCAGAGGGCGCCTCGTTCGACTGGAAGAAGCTCGGGGAAAGACGCAACGACATCGTGACTGCGCAGGTGTGCTGCCGTACAACGCAAGCATCTCTTAAAGCCGTGTGCAATGAATTAAATACCATGGAGGGCTTACGTAGTACGCCGGTGTCTCTCCATACATACCGGTTATTGAGATCCTCAGGGCATAGATTCAGCGGAGAGCGAAACAAAGTCGGACGGCGACAAAACACGCCGCAGTCTGTTCTGAGCTCTATATTTGGAGCATTGCATCGAGAGTTCTTAACGGCCGAATCTCGTGCTGACGCCAAGATCCTCTGAAGTCAAGGTCTTAAGCGATCACGGTTCTTTGTCTCTATTTACATCTGGAAAGTTTTAACTTCTTTAGACTTCAGGAGTTTTAAGTTCCGAAACAAAACTACATAGTGGTTTATGAGGGACGTCTTACTGGAATGGGGCTCCGGATGAATTTTTACAATGTGGTTCTTTTTTTTTTCATGGTGCACGAATGTGTTTGCCTTCCGCGCTCGTAGGCAATGCGGTTGCCGTGGTCGGGAAACGAACTCGTGCCCTCGTGCTTGACAGCACAACGCCATTTCCACGCAGACATCCGCATTGTGTTCTTAGAGGTTTGTTCTAACCACAAGCTGTGTTTTGTTAGGTTTCGGACCACTGCGTTTTATTGGGTTGGTATTAGACCCGCTCCCGTGCAACTTTGAGGTTTGCGCGAACCAGACGGCTGCAAACGCACGTCGTTTGTCGCAGCGATGCAGGGAAAGCTACCGCTCGCGTTATCTATTAACAGTCGAGAAAATGCTCAGTACGAAGGAAGGAAACATGAGAAAAGAACTACATGTAACGGGCGTTCTTCTATTTATGTCTTTCCCGCTGTTAATTCGATATCCCCAGCTACTGCACGCCAATTCGACTGTCTTCCGCATGTACACCCGTGAGCAAAAGTATACGGACCAGAGATTGTGCGATAAAACTCATTTTCTCCTCTGTCTGCGAACGCAACATGAAATTAAAGAGTGCATTCCCAACTTGGCATTACAAATTTCCTATTGCACTCGTCAGTTTCCGTTTATGCCTGCTAATTACAAAGAAATTCTGTTGCTTTCCGGCGACCCTGGGGTTCGTATACTTTTGCTCACGGGTGTACAGGGACAGGAACCGTTTGCGTGTTTCATAAAGAGGAGGGAGTGCTTATTGCACGTTTATTTTTAACACTAATTGCACACTCGTCGCACCTCTCGCTGCCGTTTCATTCGCAGTCGATGAGCGTATTCCTGTGCGTCGCCGTGTTCTGGCTGGGCGCCGTCATGGTTCCCGTGTACACGTTCTCGTACCTGTCCTACGTCCGAGATGTCAGCAGCGCGCCCCTGCTGCAAGAGACGGTCGACCGCGACATCCTCGACCTGGCCCTCTTCACCAGGGTCAGGAACGCCAGCGATCCGCCGCTGCTGGCTCGACGGGGACGCTCGGATCTTTCGTCACGGCCGGCGACCGCTGCACCGACCGACAGCGTCGACAGGACTCGTAGATCTCCAGCGGCGTCCCACCGTGGCTACGCGGTCTCCCGCCGATTTAACACGAAGGCTCGAACGCCCGGTAGACCGCGAGCAACGTCGTCGCGCCGGCGTGTCAGCGTCGCCCGGCGATTCACTGCGACGGCTCGAACGTTCAGGTCACGAGCAACGTCGCTCAGGAGCTTCAGCTCCACTCGCGGTTTCACTGTGCCGGGAGCGTCTCCCTGGGACAGTTTCATCACACAACCGGTGACTGCCGTCTCTGAGACGAAGCTGCCATCACTGGCCGTCAGCGTTTCGTCGAGACGAAGTTCGCTTGGTCCAGTGGCTGCCGATACCACGACGACAACCCCGATACGTTGGCCGCTCCCAGTGAACGACGGGCTCGACGTGGCAGCAAAGAGACCCGACGCAAAAAGGGCGACTACGCAGCCCTCCGAGGCCACCTCGTCGCTGGAATCGCAGCGCGACCCTCGTCACACTCGGCTGCCAGAGTCTCCTGCCGCTAAAACCGTCGCCGGCCTGGACTCTTGGACAAGTGTGTCTTTCCCCGAAACCACAGGTGCAAGCTTTTGGACACGCACACCCTTTACCGAAACCACTGAGACAAGCTCTCGGACAACGATGGCCTTCCACGAATACACTGCGAGCACACCAGCTGTCGAGTCTCGCGGGTTAGATCGCGCGCATACGGTCGATTCCGCCAGAACCGGAATAATGGCGACTCGCGCGGTCATCGACGAGTCGCCCCGCGCGCACGAAACTGAGCTCCAAGACAGTACTAGCGCGGTCGGTTTAAACGAACTCACCTTCAGTGAAGGTCCTACAGGAAACGAGAGCACGGGCACTGTGCATCCGGCTGTCGTTGGACGATACGGCACGGAGTCGGACGGCACTTCGTCTACAGAAGTGCCCTACGTAGTGTTCGGCGGACGTCCGAGGAAAGGCGCGATGCCTGGAGGAACGACCGATGAGCGTTCGCATTGGGAGTATGGCGAGGACGGCGACAATGACGAGGCGTTATCGGCGCGATTGAAAGATCAAAGAACTGTCATCGTTCGCGACTCGCATCGCTCTGCAGAAGAGGCAGTTACCGGAAGAAAAATCTGGAAAAAGAGATTCACTGCGACTATGAGACGCAATACAGTTTGACAAAGGTTTCTCTCTTCTTCCTGTGTGGCGTCGTGAGAGCGATTACAAAGCGCATACGATGGTCGCAGATCGCTGCGGTTGCAAGTCTGCTCTCTTCTTTACGTTAAAATTGAGGAATTTGTTGTCTACACCATAAAGTCGAATATTTGTGTACAATCAACTCACGATATTTTTCAATGAAATAAAAATAATGAACCATAATATATGCAAGTACTGTCTATCGGCTGAAGTTACGTGAAACATCCGAAATAAACTTAAGCAGAGCTTGCTGTTGAACTGGTTGGCAATGATGATAAAAATGAAAAATGCGCCAAGCAACAGCACAATAAAAAGACAGAGACAGTGCTTAACTAAACAATTATCGTGTTTTACGTGCCAAAACCACTTTCTGATTATGAGGCACACCGTAATGGGGGACTCTGGAAATTTCGACCGCCTGGGGTTTTTTATCTTGCACCTAAATCTAAGTACATGGATGTTTTCGCATTTCGCCCCCATCGAAATGCGGCCGCCGTAGCTGGGATTGGATCCCGCGACTTCGTGCTTAGCAGCTTAAGAGTGCTTGTGTCTGCCTGTTCTACAAATGCTGATTGTAGAATCGCCGATGAGGCGTCAAGTTACCTTCCTTCGCCGAACCTAAGCCAAGGCGCGCGTATCTAGCAGTCAGTCTAGCATAGGAAAAAAACAGTGAGCGCCAAGAGGGAAAAGGAACAGGCAACTGGAAGAACAAAACAGAGCTATAAAAGAAAAATGAATAAAATTAGACTCGGAACATTAAGGGACATTTGAAATACAACAATCAAAATATCTAATAAATTAAACAGTCCTTTTGTGTCGCCAAAAATTATGCGTTTCTCTTCTATCGCAAACACCAGAGACCAGTGCAGCTGTAGGAAAGCCAAGGAGGATATATAAAAATTTTTATATATCCTCCTTGAGGAAAGCCAATAAAGTAGTGCCAAACCGCACACAAGGCACACGAGCGCCGGCAACGCGTCCCTACGGCGTCCGCAAACGGCGTTTACTACGGCGTCCGCGATTCGCTTGGCCAACGCCTTAGTAGACACCGCCGTTGTCTCCGTTCTACGGAGCGGCTGGCAAGGAGCAGCACATTGAGGCACCCTAGCAGCCGCCGGAGATGACCACCCTTCCTCCCTCGCCTCACCGCCCTGCCTCGCGCGCCACGGGAGAGGGCACGCGCTTCCGGGCCGCGTTCCTCGCTCACGTGATTGCCCATCTCCCTCACCCTGCTGGCGCTGAGCATGGGTTGCAGCATAGAGTTTCCTACAAGAATTACTAGAGGAAACTCTGGCACTAGTGTCTACGGCAGCTGCCATAGAGATTCTCACTACATTACCTAGAGGGAAATCTACCGCTGCTGCGCTGTGGTATGCGTGGGAATGCCGGTATATTGTGGATTCGGATTGGCATCGTTTTAGTAGAGACAGGACTCCTTGAAGACGCGCTTGGCAAGTACCATAGAGTTTCTCACTACATTACCTAGAGGGAAATATGGCGCTGCTGCGCTGTGGTATGCATGGGAATGCCGGTATATTGTGACTTCGGATTGGCATCGTTCTCGTAGAGACAGGACACCTTGAAGACGCGCTTGGCAAGTACCGTTCCGTCTGTCACACTGATTCATTTTCTACTAAAGCAACACGTAAAAATCTGTTTTAGCTTTATTATTACGCGAAAACATGTTTTGTTTAACTATGAGAACTTGTTATTGTGTGTACGACTACATGTTACGTAAGAAGTATCAGCGGGCCGCTAAAGTTGGAGGACAGACGACAAGGTTCACGCTTGCTTTGAAACAGTTGGTCGTCTGTTGTTGCTTTTCCTTGCTTTGTCATGCATCGTGGGTGAGTAAAGATGTAATATGCGTGAATGGAAACATTTTATGAAGATTTTACTTTGAGAACGCGTTATTTGCGTAGCCATATCCACGTTTTAGACGAAGCCTCTTACAACACCAGCCAACACGAGCCTCGCAGACACATATACCGTCATTCCCATGACGGCACGGTGCCCCCTTAAGAAACTCCCATAGACGGCGGCGCCAGATTACCCTCTAGGTGTGATAGTGAGAAACTCTATGGCAAGTACCGTTCCGTCTGTCGCAATGATTCATTTTCTACTAGAACAGCACGTGAAATGCTGTTTTAGCTTTATTATTATGCGAAAACATGTTTTGTTTAACTATGAGAACTTGTTATTGTGTGTACGACTACATGTTAAGTAAAAAGTATCAGCGGGCCGCTAAAGTTGGAGGACAGACGACAAGGTTCGCGCTCGCTTTGAAACAGTTTGTCGTCTGTTCTTGCTTTTCTTCGCTTGGTCATGCATCGTGGGTGAGTAAAGATGTAATATGCGTGAATGGAAACATTTTATGAAGATTTTACTTTGAGAACGCGTTATTTGCGTAGCCATATCCACGTTTTAGACGAAGCCTCTTACAACACCAGCCAAGACGAGCCTCGCAGACACATATACCGTCATTCCCATGACGGCACGGCGCCCCCTAAAGAAACTCCCATAGACGGTGGCGCCAGATTACCCTCTAGGTGTTATAGTGAGAAACACTATGGCAGCTGCAAAGGGAGCGGTTGTCCCAGCATGGGAAGTATGGGAAGTACATGGATTTGCCTAAACTACGTCCTTTTGGCTTCAAACGGCTTTGTGACTTTGTAAACTCGTCATTTTCAACAGTGTATTGCGCAACAAATAATTAAATAAACATCATTAAAATTGCCCGACGAGAGGATTCGAACACAGAGACTCTAGCACATACGCCTGACATTCAAACCATTACGCCACGAACGCATGTATCGACAAGCGAATGAAACGCCCTTATGAATTTATCGTGGGCATGCCAGTGCCTTGAGACGCTTGGCGCGTTTCGATTTGGCCATCTGGACATGCTCAATCGTTGCAATTAATAGCATATGTACGCGTTCCCGGCGTCTTCTGCACTTCGAAGAATATAGATTGCGCTGAAATATACGATATTAAGATTTATATGGCGTAATATACGAAGCCACAAGAACGTCTGAATCCACAAGCATGAAGATCAGACAAATCCATGTACTTCCCATCATTCCCATGGTAGGACAACGACTGCAACGCCAGAGTTCCCTCTAGTAATTTTTGCAGGAAACTCTATGGGTTGCAGAAGATAATGCCTGCCTTTCCTCCTTTCTCACAAGAACCACTTCTCTCTCCTTCTCCCCCGCTCGGCTCCACCCACCCTCGCCGCGTCGCTATGCTATGTTTATATTCTGATTTCACTTTCTCTCTCTCAACTCTCTCTCCCCCAGCTTGGCGAAGCTGCGCACATCAAGAAAAAACCAGCGAGGTTCTAACAGCTCCATTGTAAAAAGGAAACAATCGCACATAGGCACACGCGCCTGTTTCCAAAACCCATCTAAGCGCCCAACAGAAATAGTACATTCTTTGTGTATAGTGTATCTGTGCAGTGCTGCATGTAGTGCTTCTGTGCAGTGTATCAAAACGGTGCTTCGATAAACATGTTTTTTTATTAAAACTTGACGTGAGGATGAAGGGAAATGATCAATAGTTTTCAGGTTTCTCGCAAAAATTTCATAAAGGGTACTGCGTCATGCCAGACAAAAATTCCACGGATGAATGCCGCATTGCAATTGTGTAAATATAAGTTCGCATTGACGCATGGGACACCAGTCATAATTTCACGATTTGAATATACAGAATTCCTACAACTGGTAAAGTTTGTTGTCCGGATACCAGGAGAAAGAATAGCGAAAAATTCACGCCCTTCGCCTCATACCCGCCGCGGTTGCTTAGCGACTATGGTGTTGGGCTGCTGAGCACGAGGCCGCGGGATCGAATGCCGGCCACGGCGGCCGCATTTCGATGGGGGCGAAAACACCCGTGTACTTAGATTTAGTGCACGTTGAAGAACCCCAGGCGGTCTCAATTTCCGGAGCCCCCCGCTACGGCGTGCCTCATAATCAGATAGTGGTTTTGACACGTAAACTCCCATAACTTAATTTTCTGTTTGCGTCAAGCCCGCGTGCTTATTTATTTGATAACGAATTTATTTCATTTTTCAATAATATTACCACCCGTTTCGTGGTTTATCGCCGGGCCCATAGTGAGTTTGTTCCGTTAACTGCGACATCATCATCATCATAATCATCAACCCGTGCCTTTCCCCGGTTCGCGTGCAGATGTTCGAACCGTGCTTCCTGGGAGCCAAGTTCGCGCTTAGGCCTGTGCGACCAAAAAGACAGGTGAGTGCCTCCTTTTACTGGCGTGGTAAACAGTATCGTAGCACGTCGCGAGCGCTTCTTTTACCCCCTGATGGTAGGGCGAACTAAAATCCAGAGGAGACAATACAACAGTCACAACAGTGATGCTGGGTGGTGAAAAGCAGAAAGCCATCAAGGCTTGACGAAGGCTTTCACACCATTTAACACATAGCTAAAAACAACGTGAAATCACGCGCCTCAGTTTCAAAAAAAGTCTGTGTTGCGAGCAGCATAAGCCCAGGAGATTCCCGATGCAAAGCAAGGCAAAGCAACTGTTTTCTACCGTTGCAGCGATCGCGCGTAGCGATATAAAGCGCCCCCAGTGTTATGCAACGCGTCTCACTTTCAGATCCAGCGAGTACGGCGCCAAACGTGCCGTTTACATCAATTTCTCCCGACGTGAATACATTTTCATGAAACATGGCGTTACGGCGCAATTTTAGACGGGGTACAGTGAAATGCACTGGACAAACGCATTCTAAAGTTGCGCGGTAAAGCTATGTTTCATAATACTTGTAACCAAGTAGCCCACCTTGAATGCCGCTTTCCTTCACGCTGGAGGACTTTTGCTAAAAGGAGTTTCGCCGCTGACGCACGCGGTCTCCGTTTTACGGTATTTGTAAGCGATACAGGGGTACATATGGCGCTGCTTCTTTAGACCGGTACTGACCAAGTGTTAAAAATAGTGCATCGACCCAATGGAAATTAAAACGAAGAAAGGACGAAGTAATTTTAAACTTGTCCCGCGGTACTGGACACTCTTAAGTTGCGGCACCGCCTACGGTCTGCTCCGCTCACATCTCGCCTATTCAGGCACTGCGGAGAACTGCCGTTGAAATCGCATATCGAGAAGCGCGTCTCTCAGACGCTGACGGCGCGCAATCAGCTTGACTTCCGAGGTTCAGTCGCGCCGGCAGCGGATTGTGGACACTGCAACGCAAATTACAGCGTTCGAGCAGGGAAGGGGCGTGCAAGCTGCCATACTATAGGCGAAATATACACTGCTATATAGCCTAATTCAATAAACGTCGAGGTAAAAAGTTCTGCGATGCTGCTTAACGCTGACAAAATGCGGACCGTCCGAATCACGCTGCTCCGCGTGAGCCGCATGGGGACGAAGCCAAAGAGCGACGAAATTGACAGTGACCAATATGACGTGGCCGTCAGTGACTATACTCCGTTTCAGTGCAACACTGTGGAAGCTACGCAAGTAGTACGGTCTCCAAATTTTATCCCTCCGCGCGTTCCCTCTATGCTTCGCTATAGGCGCCAGCGGCGTTTGCTCGCGCGAGCATGCTCGTGAGGCTGCCGCGACGGGATGCAAAAAAAAAAAACCGGAAAGCAAGTTGATGTAAAAGAACGTGTTAGCAGGAAAATGAGCGCATGGTTTGTCTGCTTCTAAGGGTAAATTCTTATTTTCATTGAGAACTGACCTTATAGAAAGAACATACTCAGAAAAAACGGTCAAAAGATACCGAATTATTTCTAAGCGCGAACATGGCCACTGCAAAAAGTATCTCTAGCCTCCACAGGGTTGCACCTATGTATGAAACGGAGTGTATTTACCTTTGCGGCAACGGCTACAATGGTCTTACATTATCGTCGCAGCAAAAGCTAATGTCCAGATAATTTGCGTCGCTGATAAGTACAGAGCTGTATTGGAAGCACTAACGGTATTAATAAATGCCCATTGTACTTTGCTGTTGAACAGGTGCGAACGAGGTACCCCTTCGGGCCCGTAAAAGAGTTGGGACATTTCCCTTTCCGCGAGGGGCACTTGCCAAAAAAGAGACACTCCTTTGTCGTGCGTCATATATCTATACAATGAAATTAATGCCCTTCCGGGTTGATGTCAGAGGTCCTTGGAGTGCTCGTGTCGGGGCACATTCGGTTGGGAACGCGCGCTTCACGCTTTGAATTCCAAATGCGAGACGCACGCTCCAGAGCGATTATTACACCAAAGCCTGGAATACCACATATAATCCGATCTCACCAATTTCATGCAGTACAGCGAAAACTATACAGTGGGTCGTGTCAGCCAACCAGAAGAGAGGCAGAAAAATTTGGAGGACGCTTTAGCTTGCTCTAAGAGTGGAACGCCGATGGCATTCAAAGATCCCTGACTGCTTCTCACGCTTCATCGGCAACTGCAGCTTATGTAACCGTAATGCTTACCGGAAAACGCTGGCGGTGAAATCGATGTACGAGGGCGAGCTTTCTAGCAGAAACGCGGCCTCTTGCGTGGACCATTCTTGTTTCGCACTTTTGATATTTCAGTGTGAGAAGATTTAACACAGAGGCATGCGCAGTCGATGTTTCGTTTCGTGACATTTGTTTGTGTGCTACCATTCTAACAATTCTGACGAATAAGTAAATTTGTAAAGAACATGAGACAAGGTGTGCAACTTTAGTGATAGAAGAAAAACTTTATTGCCGGATAGAATATGCATGGTTTGGTATGATCTTTCGCGAAAAGATGGTCGATACCGGACGCGGGACGCCGACGCCGGATTTTCTGCGACACGGGGACATTAACGCTGTCGCGTTAAAAAGGGCTCCTCCATTGCACGCCTCTGACAGCCTTTCGCGCAGTGCAGTCTGAATGGAAGCTTCACGGAAGAACTACACTTGCATGCAGTGGGCTAGCTCCCCTACATTCTCCAGAACACGCAGCCGGCTACTCGCTGGAGATTGGATGACGCGGGTCTAGTCTTCGGTGCTCTGCACGAAGTTCTTGAGACAGTGTTATGAGGCTCACGTTAATCTGACGCGGCTTTTGAAGTCCTGGATTATTTCATGTGCGAGAACTGCAGTGACGAAAGCGCGGACGGGAGTCTCCCCTGCAATGTAGAGCTTGTCATGCCTGAAGCACATTGCTTCGGCTTATTTCTACGGCTAAAGAGAATTTGCTCTACATGTAAAATAGTAAATAAAAAAATAAATAAATAAAGTTAGCTGAAACTGCGAAGGCATGATGATAGCTCATCATCATCATCATCATCATCAGCCTGGTTACGATCACTGCAGGGCAAAGGCCTCTCCCATACTTCTCCAACTACCCCGGTCATGTACTATTTGTGGCCATGTTGTCCCTGCAAACTTCTTAACCTCATCCGCCCACCTAACTTTCTGCCGCCCCCTGCTATACGCTTTCCTTCCCTTGGAATCCAGTCCGTAACCCTTAATGACCATCGGTTATCTTCCCTCCTCATTACATGTCCTGCCCATGCCCATTTCTTTTTCTTGATTTGAACTAAGATGTCATTAACTCGCGTTTGTTCCCTCACCCAATCTGCTCTTTTCTTATCCCTTAACGTTACACCCTTCATTCTTCTTTCCATAGCTCGTCGCGTCGTCCTCAATTTAAGTAGAACCCTTTTCGTAAGCCTCCAGGTTTCTGCCCCGTAGGTGAGTACTGGTAAGACACAGCTATTATACCCTTTTCTCTTGAGGGATAATGGCAACCTGCTGTTCATGATCTGAGAATGCCTGCCAAACGCACCCCAGCCCATTCTTATTCTTCTGATTAGTTCAGTCTCATGATCCGGATCCGCGGTCACTACCTGTCCCAAGTAGATGTATTCCCTTAGCACTTCCAGTGCAACGCTACCTATCGTAAACTGCTGTTCTTTTCCGCGACTGTTAAACATTAGTTTTCTGCAGGTTAATATTTAGACCCACCCTTCGGCTTTGCCTATCAAGGTCAGTGAGCATGCATTGCAGTTGGTCCCCTGAGTTACTAAGCAAGGCAATATCAACAGTGAATCGCAAGTTACTAAGGTCATCATCATCATCATGGTATTCTCCATTAACTCTTATCCCCAATTCTTCCCAATCCAGGTCTCTGGATACCTCCTGTAAACACGCTGTGAATAGCATTGGAGAGATCGTATCTCCCTGCCTGACGCCTTTCTTTATTAGGATTTTGTTGCTTTCTTTATGAAGGACTACGGTGGCTGTGGAGCCGCTATAGATATTTTACAGTATTTTTACATACTCTCGTCTACACCCTGATTCAATAATGCCTGCATGGCTGCTGAGGTTTCGGCTGAATCAAACGCTTTCTCGTAATCAGTGAAAGCTATGTAAAAGGGTTGGTTATATTCCGCACATTTCTCTATCACCTGATTGATAGTGTGAATATGGTCTATTTGTTGAGTAGCCTTTACGGAATCCTGCCTGGTCCTTTGGTCTACAGAAGTCTAAGGTGTTCCTGATTCTATTTGCGATTACCTAAGTAAATACTTTGTAGGCAACGGACAGTAACCTGATCGGTCTATAATTTTCCAAGTCTTTGGCGTCCCCTTTCTTATGGATTAAGATTATGTTAGCTGTCTACCAGGATTCCGGTACGCTCGAAGTCATGAGGCATTGCGTATACAGGGTGGCCAGTTTTTCGAGAACAACCTGCCCACCATCCTTCAACAAATCTGCTGTTACCTGATCCTCCCCAGCCGCCTTCCCCCTTTGCATAGCTCCCAAGGCTTTCCTTACTTCGTCCGGCGTTACTTGTGGGATTACTTTCTTCTTCACTGCTTTTAGGCTTCCTCCGTTCCTGAGAGCATGTTCAATTCTATCCATATTATACTTCCTTATGTCAGCTGTCTTACGCTTGTTGATTAACTTAGAAAGTTCTGCCAGTGCCAGTCTAGCTGTAGGGCTAGAGGCTTTCATACATTGGCGTTTCTTGATCAGATCTTTCGTCTCCTGCGATAGCTTACTGGCATCCTGTCTAATGGAGTTACCGCCGACTTCTATTGCACACTCCTTAATGGTGCCCATAAGATTGTCGTTCATATCTTCAACACTAAGGTCCTCTTCCTGAGTTAAAGCCGAATACCTATTCTGTAGCTTGATCTGGAATTCCTCTATTTTCCCTCTTACCGCTAACTCATTAATCGGCTTCTTATGTACCAGTTGCTTCCGTTCCCTCCTCAGGTCTAGGCTAATTCGAGTTCTTACCATCCTGTGGTCACTGCAGCGCACCTTGCCGAGCACGTCCGCATCTTGTATGATGCCAGGGTTAGCGCAGAGTATGAAGTCTATTTCATTTCTAGTCTCGCCGTTCGGGCTCCCCCACGTCCACTTTCGGCTATCCGGCTTGCGGAAGAAGGTATTCATTATCCTCATATTATTCTGTTCCGCAAACTCTACTAATAACTCTCCACTGCTATTCCTAGTGCCTATGCCATATTCCCCCACTGCCTTGTCTCCAGCCTGCTTCTTACCTACCTTGGCATTAAAGTCACCCATTAGTATAGTGTATTTAATTTTCACTCTACCCATCGCCGATTCCACGTCTTCATAGAAGCTTTCGACTTCCTGGACATCATGACTGGATGCAGGGGCGTAGACATGTACGACCTTCACTCTGTACCTGTTATTAGGTTTCACAACCAGACCTGCCACCTCCTCGTTAATGCTATAGAGTTCCTGTATGTTACCAGCTATATCCTTATTAATCAGGAACCCGACTCCTAGTTCTCGTCTCTCCGCTAAGCCCCGGTAGCACAGGACGTGCCCGCTTTTTAGCACTTTATGCTTCTCTTGTCCTCCTAACTTCACTGAGCCCTATTATATCCCATTTACTGCCCTCTAATTTCTTCAATAGCACTCCTAGACTCGCCTCACTAGATAACGTTCTAGCGTTAAACGTTGCCAGGTTCAGATTCCAATGGCGGCCTCTCCGGAACCAGGGAATCTTAGCACCCTCTGCTTCGTCGCAGGCCTGACCGCCGCCGTGGTCAGTTGCTTCGCAGCTGCTGGGGACTGAGGGCCGGGGTTTGATTGTTGTGTTCATATAGGGGATTGTGGCGAAGTACTGCACCAGGGTGGCCAATCCTGCTCCGTCACCAGTTCTGGTCACCGGGATCAGGCCACACTCCAGGCCTGTTTATGCATTTTTATCAACACGCGGATTTTTTTTTAATCCGGTGGAAAATTGTGTGGCACCGGGATTGGAACCACGGACCTCTTGCACGCGAGGCGGATGTTCTACCTCTACGCCACCGCTGCACCTGATGATAGCTGCATAAACTGATGATAGCTAAAGCCGGCTTATTTGCCTTGCACCTCATCATCGCCTATGCTGACTCACATGATGCTTTCCAGAGGTTCTCATTGTTTCAATCTCTCCCCTGAAAACTTCTAATTCAAGCCACTACCTACTTTTATGTGCTAGCATTTCTGGCTTCTTTTTTTCTTGTGTGTGCTCGCTCGGTGCAACTCAGTGCACACGTCTAGGCAGGTGCGCAGTGCTTTCTTTCTTTCTTTCATTCTTTTTTTTTTGCTGACAGCGTGCACAGGTGGTTGTAGCGCCACATTCAGAAGCAAAGGCGCAAATGTAAGTCACATTAACTCGTTACATCGTTAAAGATTAGTACGCTCAGAGCCGCCATGAGTGCATGGTTACGATTATTCTCATGTGCGCTACCATTGCAGCATTCAACGCTGTTGCCTAGCCGCTATTATATACTAGCCGGGTTTGCCAGAGAAAGACATAATTGGAAGCTACAAAAAAAGAAAGTATTGCTTGCATGGAAGCAGGAGTAGGTTAAACTACATAGTGTCAATCTCTAAAAGTGTGATCTACAACTGCTACATTTAGATTGACGGTGAGTTTCACAAACGTTGTAGCTGATGTACCCTGTGAATCGAGGAATCGGCAAACAGAAGACCTCTAACTACTTGGCTTACTGGTATTTTAAATACGTAAGCACTTCTGTGCCTACCCAACAAGGAAACCCGTCCGTCCGTCTCGTAACACGAATCGCTGTAAAGAAATTAATGTTAAAAAGAAAAGAACAAATTTCAAAAGAAAGACACTTGTATCAGGTGGTGAGCTTGGAACCCACGACCCCACGCTCAGAAGCCAAGGTCTTACCCACGGGGTCGAACACGCACGCACGCTTGCGGAAGATGAATATATCTGAACCACATGAATGTGTTGTGCCTGTGGTAGAAAAAAATGCTAAATCAGGACAGTTTCTATTAAGACTTTCTTGAAAGATTTGGTGATGATGCAATAAAAGCCATCTTTAGATCCACATATAGAGCCGACAGGGAGCATTGTAGAGATTAGCGAAATTCCGATTTTGCGAAAACCTAATGTCATACACGCCACATGCCCGATACATTGTGGTGGTCGCGGGATGCGCCTTCTATTGGGGCGTTCCTTCACCGACCTAGATGCCACCGAGCTTTGAGGGCTGACGCGCTTTGCATTGCGCAACATAGACAGATAAGTAGTCAATCAAATGATAAGGATGATAAGCAGGGAGTAGGGGTTACATGGGTGTCATCACGATTGATAATGTTCGACGCGAAAGGATAAAGTTCTAAAGAGTGATAAGAGTTGATAAGGGTCGGATCGAGGCCGATAAGGTTGATAAGGACATATAAGGGTTAATAAGAATAGGACAAATCGCGATAATGTTGATAATTGCCGATAAGGCTTGATAAGGCTCGGATCATGTCAGATAAGCTTGATAAGGATAGAGAAGGGTTGAGAAATATCGGATCGATTATAAGAGTTGATAAGGGTCAGATCGAGTGCGATAAGGTAGATAACAACCGATAAAAGTTGATAAGGGTCGGATCTAGTCCGAAATGGTTGATAACGGCTTGTAAATGTCGATAAGGATTTACACTGGATAGACCAGGTTTGATAAGTTTGATAATGAGACTCCATGGAGATGAGCAAGTAAGTAGGTGAGTTTCTGCCGTAATTTTTTTCTTGCATAGCGATATTGCATAAGTGTGACATATCCACAGGGTGATGAGCAAAACGAGAACAAGTTGAAAGCGGGAGCCAACGTTTCGACAAGTAGACTTGTCCTTTTCAAGGCGACATAAGCACGTAACTGTAGCCAAACTTTAAAATTATGCAGCTGTCACGTAGCTGGACAGACCCAAGTTAACGTTACTTGCAGCCGCTTGCACATACCTACTCAGATTATTATGCGAAGCATACTATGAGCATACTAGCCGCACAACCACACTCTTCCTTGCTGTGCCGCGCGCGGCCGCGTAGCTACCATATGACGTCATAACAGCTGCAAAGCGGACGCTTAAGCTTCGTCTTCAAGAGTGGAACGCGACAGCGTTCCCGTCGACCCGCCAAGGGCTGTAAGACTATGGGCTATGGCGCAGCGACTACGCGCCCCGCATCGGACGCGGTGAGCGTCGAGCAACGCAGCGTTCGGCGCGACAACGAAATGTGCGCCTGAGCAACCGACGCACGCCTGAGCCGACGCTGACGACACTGGCTTTTCTGCGACACGAGCTCCTTAACGATGTCGCGTTAAAATAAAGGCTAGTATGCTTCGCATCCTGGCCTTAACTTTAGCTAAGCCACAGCCATTTTTTATGCGAAGCATATTACGAGGGCTCAACCCAGCTCCTCAGGCGCGGCGGTGACCATGAAATCACGTGACACCGTGACGTCACGACAGAGGAGAAGTGGCTTTGGCTCAACTCTTGCAAGACGGGCTGGGTGGGAATCGAACCAGGGTCTCCGGAGTGTGGGACGGAGACGCTACCACTGAGCCACGAGTACAACGCTTCAAAGCGGTACAAAAGCGCCTCTAGTGAATGCGGTGTTGCCTTAGAAACGCGCTGTTTCTAAGGCGTGCGTCTCTTGCTCAGGCGCACATTTCGTTGCCGCGCCGAACGCTGCTTTGCTCGACGCTCACCGCGTCCAATGCGGGGCGCGTAGTCGCTGCCCTGTAGCCCATTGTCTTACACCCCTTGGCGGGTCGACGGGAACGCTGTCGCGTTCCACTCTTGAAGGCGAAGAAGTAATGCATGAGTTGTTTCTTCGTCTAGCCGAACCAAATATAGCCAAGCAACAGCAGTTCACCAGGCTAAACAGTGGTTCAACAACTAAAATAAAGGCTAGTATGCTTCGCATCCTGGGCTTAACCTTACCTAAGCCACAGCCATTTTTTTTCTGCATTCCGCCTAATTACATAATCAGCATTATTTCATTAATCAACTTCTGATATATTATAATTAGACGAAAAGTGTCAATGAGAAAATTGTAGAGGAAGATGAAAAGCTCCCTTTATACTCCCTTTATAGCGTTCTGTTTCTCTATACGTACTGCATAAAAGTGTTTTTCCGTGCGTGAAAGAAACCCGCAAACGTACGCAAAGTGCCTCGAGCGGCCGGTCGCATGGCAATTTTGCGTGTATTTGCGGGCTTCTTTCACTTTAGGAAAAACACTATTATGGAGTAGGTATTGAGAAAAGCTGTATCGGTAGTTTTTCATGCTGCTCTACAAAATTGTCATTGACTGTTTTTCATGTAAGTCTATCAGTTGTGAAGTTTGTTAAATAATTAGGACTAATTATATTGTTAGGCAGAGTGCAAATAATAGTCTGAGTATCTCCAAGCGACGGCAAACAATACCTTGGTTCTGTCCAGTTAAGCGGCTAAGTATACTATGACCCGCCGTGGTCGCTTTTAGTGGGTATGGTGTTGGGCTGCTAAGCACGCGGTCGCGGGATCGAATACCGGCAAAAGGCAGCCGTATTTCGATGAGGCCGAAATGGGAGAACACACGTGTACTTATATAGATTTAGGTGCATGTTAAAGATCCCTAGGTGGTCCAAACTTCCGGAGTCCCCCACTGCGGCGTGCGCCATAATCAGGTCGTGGTTCCGGCAAGTAAAACCCCATAATTTTTTGAAGTAAGTCTATTATGGCTGATAATGCTTCTGAAGAAGTTCTGCATGAATTCACTTTTCACGCTTTGTGGATATATGATGCTGATTGTTTTCTTACGTGTAAGTAAGCGTTATTGGCTTTGTACGCTTAGTGGAGAAGCCAGTTGAAGCGAATGGGCGCGACAGGGGCGCGACGGGATCACAAAAGCGACAGTGCCCGAGTCACTTTCGATGCCCCGCCCCTCTACAGTGCTGTAAAGCCTTGATGGTACAATAAATAAATAAATAAATAAATAAATAAATAAATAAATAAATAAATAAATACGTCACCGAGGACCGCTCCTGTTAATGGCGAAGGATGCCAGTAAGTTTGACAATACTTTCGTTTTGTATGTTCCCGGCATCATGCTCGCAGCGCCCGGCTGTGTGTGACGCGAATGCTCAGTATAGTGTAGTATGTATACTGTTTGTGACAGATTGATGTCTTGATTGGCTATAGCTAGTCTAAAGATAACACGCAGAATCTCGTGTGGGAGTTATCTAAACGAGGCGTAAGCATTTGCTGCTACCGGCAGTTTCCTCGTCGTATGCTGCTGTGTTTAGTATAACTGAGAGAAATACCGCGAAAGAATCGTGAAACCGAGAAGCGCCGTTACAACGCCGAAATGTTAACTGAGACCAGTTTGAGACGACGAAGAGGCGAGTAGTAGCAATGACGAGAGAGATTTTGTAAATGAAGCAACAAATATACACATTTATTATGTGCTTGGATTTTCTTGTTGCGTTTCTTCTTTATCTTCGAATTGGATGATGGTCTGCCGCTTCGTGGAAGACGAGCACAGGCCGATGCGGGCTGTAGAACGTGACGTATTTGAACAGTATCACGTTTGGCAGACCTCGTACGTAGAGGTGGTCGATGACGCTGCCTCCTCTCGATGCGAACCATTATCAACCGTGATCAACTGTATATTAAGGCGGCGGTGTGGCGCGGCCGCGCGGGCCCTATCGTGATAGCGATCTGCGATGGGAACACAGTGCGCTGAGAGCTGATAGCTTCGTGTTCGCTGTGTTCTCGCCGCTTAGTTCGTGCGTCTGGTTGATCGTGGCATATTCGCAGTCATTATCAGCCCATTTTACCCACGTTAACAGCTCTTACGATCGAGGTATCTTACAGTTCTTTGTTTTGTAAAGCTTGATGCCCGGGTGCTAGATAAAGAATGTTAAAAAATTATGGGGTTTTACGTGCCAAAACCACTTTCTGATTATGAGGCACGCCGTAGTGGGGGACTCCGGAAATTTCGACCACCCGGGGTTCTTTAACGTGCACCTAAATCTAAGTACACGGGTGTTTTCGCATTTCGCCCCCATCGATATGCGGCCGCCGTGGCCGGGATTCGATCCCGCGACCTCGTGCTCAGCAGCCTAACACCATAGCCACTGAGCAACCACGGCGGGTATAAAGAATGTTTAGAAAACCATACAGCGAAAATTTCAGGACCACGAAAGCTAGCAAAACGTGTTTCCTCGGAGCTTCGCAGTTACGTGGATTGGAATGTACGCTGGTGCGGCTCACCGCATGACACGTGGAGGCACCTCTGACTGTTGTCGCCTGAGTGATACCTTAATAGAGTTCAAGGCTAGACATACGATAATAGCACGATACATGTATACCTTACGTATCGACAATGTTCAGACTCGCCTATTTCGATCGTGGGCAGAGCTGCGGGAGCGCCTCTAGGCCCGTCGCTGTTCGACACTGTGGCATCAAAGCTAAATAGAAGCTTAGTGACGACACGCTAACAAGTTTTTCCAATCCAAACAACTTGTTGATACCTCTCTGGAAAGCGCGAAAACTTGCCACTCGTCGACAAGAGCACATTCGCCGTGCACCTTCTAGCGCGATCCCACATACCAGCATGGTGCCGCACGATAGACGGCGCGGCGATCGCAAAGTGGCGGCGCCCTCAATAAAGCGGTCTATAGCAGGCGACTTCCATCTTCCAGCAGCTAGTTGGCGTCCGTGTGTGTGTGCGTTTGATAGGAGCATTAATTTTGGGTTCCGCATGTGATTACGCGGCTTTTACCTATCCATATTAAAGCAATGAACCAATTAGACCAGACTAAACTTCTGATCGGACCCGAATATACGAGAAAAACTACATGTGAATATGAACTCGAATACCGAATACTGTTTTATTTCTAAACAAAGCGAAATATAAGTGCTGTGTGGGATCCACTTGGGAAAAAAAAAAGAGGGCTTTTTAAAGTTCGTTGACACCTCTGATGCCGGTAAATACTGGTTGTCAGCCAAAAAGCCTGTAAGTGAGAAACAAAACGCGATTGTATTTCGTGCACCATGGCATCTGACGGCGCTGCTAAATCATTGCTTACAATCGAAAATATCAAATCATTGCATTCAACCCGTACAAAATGAAAACAATTTTTTCGGTCTTTATCGTCCCGTCGTCAGCGACGCACTTACCCGATTTGTGAAGATTGTGTCCTAGCAAATAGTGGTTTGGTTCTTTTTATGCGGTCCCATTCTCATATTACTGTTTTATAGAGCCAAAAGGCAGTGCCAGAAGCACATAACTTACATTTCTGATACTGGTTTACCAACCACAGTGACCGCTGCGTTGAAAAACGCCATCGGCATCACACAGGAGGTTAACGTAGACATAGCATAGCAATTTTAGGTCCACTAGACTTGGAATGTTTGAGAACGATGCCGGTGGCTGAGGCTAATGCCTTTAACGACTGGCGCTTACGTATTTTGGGGCTGCATTGGATTGGTCATAAACCTGCACTCTTATGTTTTGGTACACAGGCCAAGCGATCAGATGCTGAGAAGATTTTGCGATTCATGCCGGCAATTCACCGACGCCGGTTCTGTTTGTCGAGTGGAAACCGATACAGCCGAAATAATCCACAAGAGATACACACACCGCGACTGCGGATGCACGTTGCATGTTTGTGCACCCAACAGAAATTTCGGCACACTGTAGTTACTGCTGCACCAAAAGGATACACAGTGGTTCTTGGACTACCTCGTATGAACTAAGTTCGCGTAAAATTACGTAAATTACGTAAATTTCGCACACAACGAGCCAACACATCTCCAAATCGTTCCGGAGCACGCGAGCGGCAGCATCTATGGCTGCGCCAGCTACACATTCAGGCAGCGCCGCGCCAGTTCCCACAGACCAGAGAGGAGGAAAGGTTCGCCGCATGTCCTTTCCTCCTCGCCCAATGAAAACGCATTAGGATATAGTCATCAGAAAATTTTGAAACTGCCTGTGTGCACTCTTGATGAACAATATTTCAGTAAAAAACCATAAACAAGCCGGTACCTTAGGTACTTAATAAATTAGGTCGCGTCCTCATATGTACACACTGTGACTCAATACAACTAAGTCAGCAAAAGTCAACCGAAGGCTTTATTGCATGAAAATATTGCAGGTAGAGCGATAAAAAATTCCTCTTTGGTCATCAGCTGATCAGCCTTCTTGCTTACTTGGTGTGATATTCATAAAAACAGTCATTAGTGGCGGACAGGCACAAGAACACTTCGCACTTCCTGCACCGAACTCGTGATTTGGAATTGCATCCAGGCTTCCGGCAACGCTGTGGGAATCGTGCATCCACGTGCTGAGGCCAGTGCGCTTTACCATCCAAACGAACAGTGTTTGTAAGGAGGGGTCCACTATTATGAGGTGCTTTTGATACCCTCTGTAAGCTTTCCGCACTTGGTCGCCCTCGCTTCTTCTCCAAAGGTTTCTCGGAAACAAGCAGGCTCATGGCAGTATCGGTTTGAAACTGTAGCATGTCCATCGTGTTCTTTCGGACAAGGCCTTCAGCAGAAGCATCTCTTAAATACTGCAACCATGAGTTTGCAAGCGCAAATGAGGTGAGGTGTGAAATTACCCTTACAGGCCATTTTTTTGTCTTTGCTCTGATGTGATAGAGCGACATGATAAAATCCAACTTATCAACCCCACCCATGTGGCGATTATACTCTAGTATAGCCTGTGGGCATTCTACCTCGATGCGCTCCTTTTTCGAGGAGCTCCACCTGCTCACAGCCCTAGCTTCACCAGTGGAAACCTGTGTTGAGGCCACCGTGACCAGATTGTTGTCCTTCCATCGCACAAGGGCAACGTCTCCTTCCTCTGTCACCTTGACATCGGTGCTCCCACGCTCCTCCTTTCGCATTTCTTTTTCGCCCTTCAGCTTACAACCCAGCAGCCTGTTGCACCTGATCGTACCCGTGGCAAGGATTCCAATACCTTTTAGCTCCCTCAGAAGCAGCACGGACGTGAAGTAATTGTCAAAGAACAATTTCAGGTTGCGGTGCTGTGGGAATGACTCCACAAGTCTCATTACCACACAGCCCCCTAGACCAAGGTAGGAGAACTCCCGGTCTACTCCTGTGCCTTTGCCCTGATAGAGTTCAAAATCATGCGCCAGACCATCGGTGCTGCATCGCACAAAGATCTTCACACCAACAGGGTTTGGCTTACTTTTCACCACCTGTTTTGCTGGGACCCTTCCTGTAAATGCCACCATCTGCTCATCAATGCAGTTATGTTCAAGCTCTTCAAGCTGAAGGCACCGGGACCTAATGACATCGAGGAGCGGCCTCACCTTCCAGAACTTGTCCACACTGGATGCATCCCTTGGCTCATTCTGGTCAGTTATGTGCAATGCGCTTCGCAATTTAAAAAATCTGTTTACCGCCATTGCATCTGCAATTGCATAAATTCGGGTACCGCTTTGCCAATACATGCGGACACGTGGGAATTTCAGGACACCCATGTAAATGAGAATTCCAAAAAACACTTTCATCTCTTGCACGGAGCACGAAAGTTCGTTTCCTGTGTTCTGCAAGGCATAAATATTTGTGTACTTCGTGAAGTCCTCGAACACTTCATCGGTGAAATACTTCATGAAATACTTTAGCGGTTCTTCTGGCGTTGATCCGCCAAGCGGGTGGTAGGTGCAGCGCGTGTCCACTGGATCGAAAGGTTTGGAGAGCCACTTGACATGCTTCACTTTTTTCGCAGGCATCTCATCACTGTCACTGAGATCACCCTCGTCGTCTGCAGGATGCATTTTAGGGTCATGCTCCTCATTCGATGCAGTTACCTGCAAACGTAAAGGCAAAATGATGCAACTGCTAACAAGAAATTTCGCTATTTGCCACTTACCGCTTGAGCTGCCTGTACATCGGCGACTTCATCGTCAGAAAGATCGGCGTCTGACACATCTCCATTCATGATGGCGTCAAAAAGCTGGTCTACTGACGAGTTCGGAGTCTTGCGTCTTGTTCTCGCATGAGTCTGGATGCCTATAAAAGGAAAAAAAGGCTCAGTAAAGCAGAAAAGCGACATTCGCCGCAGTTACAGCAGGATGAACCGGCGGCCGCCTAAACGGTGCATTTGTGACACGTTGTGTACAAATAGACACGCCATCGTAAACATGACCACCGTTTCCTAACCAGTAGTACAATAAAAAATAATTCCGTATTATTCTTATCTATAGCACTTAGTTATCAGGTCCACAGCTTTAGTTCCAGCTTAATCAACGTTTTAAATAGGCAGAAAAGATAAAGCCAAGAGCACCTACTTGACGCGCCGTAGAACGTCGAGGCGTCCATCTTGTTTTCTTGTTTTGGTAATGCATTTGGCGCGGCAATCACGAGATGGCAGCACCGTCCGGTAGAGCGGTAAATTCGAATGCGGCTCCAATGGCCCAAGTGTTGATGACGACGATAGAAGCTCGCAAAAAAGCTCGTGAAAATCGCGTGTACAATTGTACACGCCGTGTCGCAAAGGGATATATGGCGCAGATTGGCTTGTTGAATTACATAACGAAAAAAAAAGTTTTTTGTGATGATGACGAGAAGTTACGCTGCCGCTGGACGATTCAGTGCTCCGAGTAGGCCTTATTTGCACTGTTGATTGGTTTTCGTTGCGAAGAAGCCGATTGGAGGCTAGCGAACGGGATTGATGGCATAGAAATCAGCTAGTATTACAACCTCCAAATGTGCAATTGTCACGAGGTGCACATGCTACCGTTGCAAACAAAAGACGACGATAACGACACGAGTATGCATGATCTTGCAACGGTACAAGAAAAAGACGAGAAAGAAAAAGGAGACGCTGCAGAGCTTCGTGGCACGAGCGCGGAACGTGGAGGTGGCGCCATTGTGACAGAAGCTGGTGGAGCAAGAAAAGCAGGGGCAGAAGCCTGTCGGGAGACGGGTCGCTGTTATCTTGTCCTACGGTCCTGCAGTTATATCGCAAGTATTCCGTCTTGTCACGTTGCCTGGCGGCTAGTCTGCAGTTCGCACAAAACAGAGCTTGAGGACTAATTTGACTGTGCATGTTAAGGTGTTTATAGTTTGGCGTATCGGTTCTGCGGAAGGCCGCAAGGTGGAGGAAAGTTTATGAAAGTGAAACATTGGCATCCCTGATTAGGACGAATTTATCTCAAGCTGCGAAGCTTTCTTAATGTAAACCCGCATTGATTTCGTTTGTAGCTTCGTGCTAAAGACGGCTGGATGTCCACTTGTCCCGTTCATGTTTATAGTTTGTATTTTGTTGGTGCACTACGGATCGGAATATTTATGAAATGTGCGTTTGTGTGGGATAGAACGCGCGCATTGCCTTTATTTACTCAGTCTGTTCGTACTGAATAGCACCAAGCACCTGCTACAGTGAGTATGCCTAAACTGTGGCAACGATATATCTATGCACTATGGCTTCTCCAACGTAGTAGTTTCTAAAATTATCTTTACAAATATTGAAACTGGACTATGCAGTGAAGGGGGAGCCTGAAATTTCATAAAAACAACATCTCGCTTCACTGGTGCTTTCTGTCGCTGAATTCGGTGAACGTTGTTTTGTAAATACGTGATCCTAGCGCGCTGGCTCCAAGACACCGTCGTGACGCAGAGCCAGTGCAGACGGAGGTTAGCCCCGATCGCTCGGCGAACGAGTTGAGAAAGAGCATGGCTAGAGAGGAAGGTAATTTGTAATTATCCGCAGCTTTCTTAATATGAGATGCTTCTCTTAGCTTGTGGTACGAATGTTTTACTGTAGCTGTACCTTAAACACGTGCAAAATTTGTGGAATTTGTTTTTTTCATCATAGAATCGGCACAGCGCGAGCTCGACACCTCAGGGTGAAAAGACGAGCTCATCCAGCGTCTCTTAGCTGACATCAACGAGAGAACGGTAAGCGTATCATCTGACCCTACATCTTCTAATTCCGAATCTGCGAATCCGACAGCCCAACCCACTATTCCAGCCATGCCACCCTTTACAATGGACGCATTTCAAAACATGCAACTACTCGTAGCGTTTTTACAATAACCGTTGGCGTTCACCGCGTCTCTTGCGCCCACCCGACCAATCGGCGTCAGTAGTACGCTGCCTGACTTATCCGCCACCGTCCGCGCGTTCACCGGCGACGCTGGCTTGTCCGCTCACCGGTGAATCAAAGCTCTCGAAAGCACACAGCATCTCGCGTCCTTGGCACCATCAACGCTTTTAGCAATCGGTGCTTCAAAGCTGCGTGGTTCTGCAGCGGATTGAAAAGTGACATTGGGCAGCCAGCTCACAACATGGCCTGAATGGTAATACGCGTTCCTCGCCCAGTTCGCTGTGAAAAGAGTAGCCGCGCGGGCACAAAACAAAGGCGAAACCTTGGTGAACTACGGCCTTGCCAAACTCAGGATTATCAACTGCTGTCCAGTGACACTCGACGAGAAAGAACACATCGAATATCTCGTGCAAGGGATACACTACGACCAGGTGGCTCTGGTAGTGGCTCTAAGAATACAAAATTGACTCAAGACTTTGTAATGTCCTTTGCGTTCTCGCCTTGGACGAAGCCACTCATTTCCGTCGTTGAGGGAGTTACAGTGACATCCGCAGGCACAATATCGACTTGCATTTCAGTCGGCCCCATGTCCGCGGTGCTAGATATTACGGTACTCCGGCGTAACCCGCTGCCTCTGATCCTCGGCGAAAACTGGTTCAAAGCTGCTCATGCAGAACTCGTCGTGAAGCCACCCAAACAGACTGAAGTTCACTACACGAGCAAAAGCACTATTCTGCTCTGCCATGAAAAGTGTTCCCGATGATGTTGAACGCCGTGCTGCTTCACACGCCGACTCAGTCCCCGTTTACCCGCACTCACTTTGCCAATGGAGGCCTACAGCTCAAACCACTTCCAGATGTCAACCAACCGCCGTGGCTTTTACTGGCGTGCAATCAAACAGCCCTTCTGGAAAACAGCATCGATAAAAAGACAGCGGAACCACCCAGTGTTCAAGCAACTCAGCAAATCAAGAGCCAAGTACCATTTCAAGCGATGAAAGCGCAGTGTCGAGCTCAACTAGCAGCTCTGGAGATCTAGAATGGCACACGAAACTAGAGCCCGTTCTCGAACCTTGCACCCGGAAAAGTTAAGCGAAGAGAATTCATCCTCCGAGCAATGTCCAGTGCCATACACCGATTCCAATGATGGTGGTGAAAAGATGTCAAGCACGGCGACAAACGACAAAGCTAGAGAAGCCAGTTGCAATGATGACACAAGGATTACTTCAGACAACGGACGCAAGAGCCAGGTCAGGAGTCCATCAAGCACATCCTCCATTGAAAAAGCTAGGACACAGAAGCAGTCTTCATCGTCATGCAGGAGTCCAAGAGAGACGCGCTTCTAAAGAGTCGAGCCAAAGCAGAAGCACACTTCGAGACACCTCCGGTGTGGACACATGTGGTGAAAGATCACAGAGAAAAAGTTAAAGCCGAAACAAGAAGAGAAGCCGCAGAAGAAAGAAGAAAAGAAGCGAAAGACGAGAAAATAAAACAAACAGAAGCCGAGAAAAGTAGAGGAGCCGTAGTCGCGAGAAACAAAGGAGTCGCAGCAGAGATAAAATGAGTAGCCGCAGTCGAGACAGGAAGAGGAACCGTAGGCGGGACAAGAGACGCCGCAGTCGAGAGAATAAGCGAAGCATAAGCAGAGAGAGGTGCTGGAGACGTCCACAACAGAGCTGTAGTCGTGCCACTGCCCACTCTGCCAGTACCTCACCAAGGAAAGAAATAATTATTCACTTGAGCCAAATCAAGCCATTTCGTCCAGCTTACGTCGACCAAGCTCTTTGGAAACTCCATGGAACGCCTCCTACCTTGCCACTTGAACATTCAAAGTGACATAGAACTGACCGCTGCGCCACCAACAGAGTCTGGGCAAGCTAAAGGCAAGAGAGAACCATCTCCAGAAGCACCTGAGGTAATCGCGGACTATGTTAGGACACCGCCGGTAGTAGAGAACCCCTCATGTTCTCAGTCGACCGCGTCATCATATTCGTCACCGAGATGGCTTGAGGACTACGAGAACTTTTTCATGAGTTGGCAGCAGTGGTTACGGCTACGTGCACGCATGCTGAACCACTTCTTTCGGCCTGTACAGATCACAGCTGCAAGGAACTGCCGGCAAGAAGACTTCATCTACCCAGGCTGCGCCGCTTATGGCCCCAAGAAAAAACATCTTGACAGTGGCCGTGTCTGCCGCCTACCGTCTACCGCAGCGCGCCTGCGCGGGACCCCAAGCCCCTTGATTTAAAAGCCCTGCAAGAAGCACGTTCGCATCAGTTGGCAGCAGCGGTTACGGCTGCGTGCACGCATACTGAACCACTTCTTTCCGCCTGTACAGGTTGGTGATTTTTATGCCCCTCCTAAATAGTGGGATGCACATTCGGCCGTAGCTGCTGCTGCCACATTCCTGTTCATGCCACATTGCTGCCACATTCCTGTTACTGTTGTTTCCGTTATTTATCTCGCGTTCTTGTTCGCTTATCTCCGTTTTGTCCCGCGCTCTGGTAGCAATGACAGGCAAGCAAGAGCTATCTAAACTTTTCGAATAACTTAAACGCGAGTTGAAGAACGAATTTAGAGAACTGCGCGAATGCCTGGAAAGAGACTTAAGGAAAGAAATTAGAGAAATGAAGG
Source organism: Dermacentor albipictus (assembly GCF_038994185.2). Classification (NCBI taxonomy): domain Eukaryota; kingdom Metazoa; phylum Arthropoda; class Arachnida; order Ixodida; family Ixodidae; genus Dermacentor; species Dermacentor albipictus. The sequence continues at coordinate 63,805,063 of NC_091825.1, read as the reverse complement.
GATTCTTGGAATTTGCGAACAAGCGCTATGAGGAAATGAAAACATCTGTGAGTGAGCTGAAAAATGAAAACTCTGATCTAAGGAACACAGTGGAGGGTCTGGAAAAGGACCGAGATGCCCTGCTCGCAAAACTCAAGGATCATGAAGTAAGGCTCATGCAAAATGACCAGCATACCAGGTGTTTCAACATAGAAATCAGAGGTGTACCAACGAAGCCAAAAGAAAACACCCTGGATATAACCAGAAAACTTGCAGGTGCACTTGATGTACCTTTCGAGGATTCTGATGTTGAAGTTTGCCACCGAGTTAGGACAAGCGGTAACGCTAATTGCCCTAATATTGTGGTGCAGTTCAAACACAGGGCCAAGCGCGATTCTTTCCTGGAGAAAGCAAGGAAAAAACAGCTGACAACAGAAGATATTCAGCTGGAGCCCAGCACTCCGATTTATATCAATGAACACTTATCTCCTCCCATGAAACGCTTGTTTGGAGCGGTGAACAGCAAAAAGAAAACTCGGCTGGAAATATGCCTTATCGTAACGGCAAGCTTTTGCCCGGAAATCAGACGGCAGCCCCATTGTCCCCATTTGCCATCTTGATGACTTGCAGAAGATGACGTAGGAACAACAGTTGCGTCCATTTTTTTCTGGCAGCTTCTTATCTAAAATATGGGTTATGTACCATCCGAGGTAAAGGATCTTATATCAGATAAGCAACCAGCAATGACATTTTTTCATCGAAATGTTCGATCGCTCGCAAATAAGACTGATGAACTTACCATGTTGATACACAGCTTCGGAATACCGATTACTGTCATAATGTTAACCGAAACGTGGTTAACGCCCACATCACAATTGTTCCAGCTATCTGGTTATCAGTCGTTCTTCTGTAGTCGACATGATAAGCGAGGGGGTGGTGTAGCGCTTTTGCTCAAAGATAATATTTTTGCTGAACCAGTCGACGAGTTCACTGGTATAACTTCCGATTATGAGGTACTGACACTGCAAAACCGTACAAACTTGTTCTTAGTTGTGTACAGACCACCATCAGGTGATGCGACCCGCTTTCTTGCTTTCGTTGAAAAGCTTTTCAGTTATGCAACAGAAGAAAAAATGAATCTTGTTTTAGGTGGTGACGTCAATATAAACATGCTGTCATCTTCTCCGCTGCAAAATGATTTCCAGACTCTAATTACAACTTGCGGTTTTTCAAATACAATTTCTACAGCAACACGCATAACTGTTGACAGCGCCTCCTTATTAGATGTGTTCATATCAAATATAAATATTCATTCATTAGAGGCCGACGTTCTGTACACTGATATCAGTGACCATCTAGGCATTATTCTGCTAGTGAGTAAAATCAATCGTGTCACTGAAAAAACTAAGGAACCAGTTTATATTCAGTCAATTACGCCATCAAATCTGGAGGCTTTTCGCCACGCCATTGCTCAGCAAACTTGGGACAGCGTTTATTGTGCGCAAGACAGCGACTCTGCATATTCCGCTTTTATTAATATTTTTGAACCGTTGTACGATACGCATTTTCCATGCAAAAAAATTACGAGGCCACCTAAAGCGCGGAAACCTTGGCTGACCCCTGAGCTTCTTGACATGATTAAACAAAAACATGTTTTATATGCCAAATTTGTGAAATCTAGGGATGAAGCCTTGCTTAAGGCGTTTAAGAAATACAGAAACAGTTTAACAAATAAACTTAGAACTGCCAAAGATGCTTATTTTTTAGGAATATTTAGTGACCCTGCTAATCAACGAAGTGATGTACTTTGGCGCAAATTGAATGCCTTGTTACAGCCTAACTCTTACTCAGCTATTCCTGATATATTGGAACATGATGGGCAACAAATTTCTGGAGATGCTGTACCAAATGCATTTAATGAAGTCTTTACTCTAGCACCGCAACAGGACCTAGAACATAGCCTAACTAACCACGCTCAGTTTCTACCAGTAAACAGGAATGGAGCATCGCTTTTCCTTGCTCCAACTACTTCTCCTGAAGTTTTTTCGTCTATTAGAGCTACAGGCAACAGCAAGTCAGTAGACGCCGACGGTATCCAGATTCGCCCTATAAAGTATGTGCTCGATATTATAAGCCCTATTCTAGCCCATGTTTCATCATCAGCCTGGTTACGCCCACTGCAGGGCAAAGGCCTCTCCCATATTTCTCCAACAACCCCGGTCATGTACTAATTGTGGCCACGCCGTCCCTGCAAACTTCTTAATCTCATCCGCCCACCTAACTTTCTGCCGCCCCCTGCTACGCTTCCCTTCCCTTGGGATCCAGTCCGTAACCCTTAATGACCATCGGTTATCTTCCCTCCTCATTACATGTCCTGCCCATGCCCATTTCTTTTTCATGCCCATGTTTATAACTTATTATCAACAGGTGCCTTTCCTAGAGAATGCAAATTACCCGCGTTGTTCCCGTCTTCAAGCGCGGTGATAAAACAGCATTAAATAATTATCAGCCTATATCAATAATTCCAGTATTTTCTAAGGGCATTGAGAAAACAATGCATGCGCGATTACTCTCATTCTTTAACCGTCACCATTTGATTGCAGACTTTCAACATGGTTTTAGAAAGCACCGCTCTACGAAAACAGCCCTCCTGAGCCAAAAAGAAATAATTTTAGATGCATTCAGTCGGAAGCATATGGCACTAGGCATATACATAGATTTCTCTAAGGCTTTTGATTTAATTAATCATTCCATCCTTCTTAACCAATTAGAAATGTATGGTTGTATGTACGCCGTCCCTGCAAACTTCTTAATCTCATCCGCCCACCTAACTTTCTGCCGCCCCCTGCTACGCTTCCCTTCCCTTGGGATCCAGTCCGTAACCCTTAATGACCATCGGTTATCTTCCCTCCTCATTACATGTCCTGTACCGCCCACTCGCTTATGACATCTTACTGTCCCACAGATCACATTTCGTAGCTGCCAGTACCACAATATCTTCAAGGAAGCCAGTTATCACTGGTGTGCCGCAAGGCAGCATTTTGGGCCCACTTTTATTTTTGATTTATATAAACGACATTGTACGCTGTACAGATAACGCTACATTCGTTTCGTATGCTGACGACACAACCGTTTTTATTACAGGCAACGTGGAAACAGATATAGAAATAAAGGCTAATAAGACGCTGTCTGACTTAGAACGGTGGTCCGTGATAAACTGCTTAAAAATCAACCCTAAGAAAACAAAAGTTATCTTGTACGCGCCTAGAGGAAAGTTGTTGACAACTAATATGAATTTGTGTCTGGGCAGTGAGCAGTTAGAGATAGTGGATTCCGTTAATATCCTTGGGGTGCGTTTTACAAAGCACCTTACCTGGAATGAGCATGTTGATCATCTCCAATCTAAATTGTCATCTGCCATTGGTGTTATTGCTCGTCTGCGTCGCTTACTCCCGACCAAGGTAAAAATACTGCTATACAATGCTCTGGTGGTATCTGTCATGCAGTACTGCGTCATGGTGTGGGGTACAAGTCGTGTAACAAACTTGCACAAACTGCATTTGCTACAAAATATAGTTGTGCGTTGCATAGCTGATGTCCATTATACGCACTCCACAAAACCACTTTTTTCTAAATATGAAATTCTTCCTGTATTTTGTTTTTACAATTATAGGTTGATGTTGTGCTACAAAGATTTCGTAAAATTTGGCATTGATGATACAATTCATCTGGCAAAACTTCGAGAAAATACAGATATTCGACAGACCCGACATAAAGAAATGTGGTTCGTACCTACCCCAAGAACCTCCTATGATGAGCAATCTTTATCTCATACATTACCTTCGCTTTTAAACCTATTAGGCCGACAAAATTTTGATCCCTCCAGAAACCGAAACTCTCGCATTAAACGTTTTTGTCAACTTATTTATTTGCAAGACTACACCATGCCTTCTTATTCTCCTAATTTTGTTCCCCACTGTTATTTATGAGTGTTGATTATTTCTTGCTGTCTTGTTTTACTATATTACCCGTTACATTGTGATGCTTTTTTCATTTCTTGTGTATGACTGGCTGTCATCTTGCTGTTATGCCAACTTTCAAGGGGTCGGGACCTCGTCAAGCTGTCCAAGCTTTTAGTCCTGTACTCCTCCTTCTTTAAGAAAATAAAATTGATTGATTGAACTGATGCAAGAGAGGTGGGAGGGTCCTTTTATCAGGGGTGGGATGTGGCGTCTGCTGCCCGCTGTACCTCTTCCTACTTTTGCGCCAGACCGACGGTGCTGTTGCGCGTTCCGCCGCATATAGCTATTCAGTGACCAGTGGACGGGCAACGGGGGACCCAGAAGGGAGAGACGCTGTGTGTTCGACGCTGAACCCCGGTGCGTGTGTGTTATGTCGCGCTCGTTGTAATCCGATGTGCTCTGGTGCACATTAAACCTCTTTCCGCTCACACTTTCTTTCCAGACTTTGCGTAGAAACCAGTTCAAGAGGACCGGAACGACAAGACCGGAGCGATGACAGTCCCCGGGCCAATAGGTTGATGTCGGGAGTGCTCATGGCGAAGGACACAGGTAAGTTTGACATGGCCGTTTTGGAAGATCCCAGCACTAACTACTACTAGTGCCTGGCTTCGCCTGATGCGATAGCATTGTACGTATACTTTGCTACATTGCTACACAATAAACGTTTTACGCGAGGTCGACAACGATCATTGTTGGGCTACACGATAGACCTCTCTAGCAATAGGAGTATCCACGTCGCATCAGAATTACATAGACGCTCGCGTCTACACGAGGCAGGTGCCGCTGGCACGCGCCTGCATGGGCTAGCTTTCGAAGATTAAAAAAGAAATGCTGCACTAAGAAACGGTCGTGTCGATCAACTCTCTCGGAAGGCCGAGACTTTACCGGTCTACGCGGTCGTTCGTCGCCACAGTTTGATGACCCAGCCGCGATTCTGCCATACGCTCCTGTTGTAGAGTCGACCATAGACCAGACCAACACTACAATTGTTGGTCTGGTCTATGCGACTCGTGTTACCGCCTGGAACACATCTGTGTAGCGTAACATCGCCGCATGTCATCTGATTGTCCACGCAGTCGTAGTTCCGAGGAACGCGGTGAGCCCTTCTGTTCGGCCATCGCCGTGCGCCTCCCACAGCAATGGCACCAGCATCCCTCGGCGACGTGGTTTCTTCAGGCCGAATTGCAATTCGAAGCTGCTGGCGTCTGCTTTCAAGCCTCAAAGTTTCATGACACCGTTACACGCTCTCACCCGCTGCCATTGACGAAGTAGCGGATTTGCTGAATGCCCCACTGCCTACCGCCGCCTATCACAATCTCAAGGCAGCCCTTCCACAGGGCACAGCAGCTTCACAGCGTTCTCGCACCCATCAGCTTTCGTCTGCTGAAGAACTTGGCGACCGACTCCCTAGTCACCCAAGTCAACTTCGCCGAATGTGGCAGCTGCTCGGAGAAACGCGATATCCATCGACGACACGCTGTTGCACAAATTGTTTTTGCAACCAGTTCCGGCTAACGTGCAGATGGTCTTGGCAATAGCTTCTACAATGGATCTTGCCGGACTTGCCGCGTTGGCTGACAAATTCATGGAAGTAGCCACCACAACCACCGCCGCTCCGACGTCGTCTTCGGTTGACAATACAACCGCCCGGTAAACCCGTCCCTGCTCTTCAGCAGCGCAATTTTATTTCAGCGACTCGTGTTACCGCCTGGAACACATCTGTGCAGCGTAACATCGCCGCACGTCATCTGATTGTCCACGCAGGCACCCGCCAAGAAACATCAGCTACAAAGTCTAGCGTTTGCTACTACCACCGCCGTTTTGGAAACAACGCTCATCACGGTAGGCGACCCTGCAATTGGCAGGAAAACAGGCCGGCCGACCTTAAACGGCGGCGAGTGGTCGAAAGCTCACCACGCCACGTTTCGCAAGGTCATTCATGGCATCGCGATGACCTTGATCCGCCGGAGCGCTAGTGTGCCAGGTGTGACGTCAGGCCATGTGATCAGCTGCGGAACGACGTCGCAGCTGCGCTCGGTCGGAGCCTCGCCGCTGCGGTACCACGTGACTAGGCGAGGTTTTAACGGCTGCTTTTCCGGCTCTTGGTCGGTCAGTCATAGAGAAAGAAATTCAACAAGAGGGGACACTCTTCAAAAACTGGCAACTGGAAACACGTCACGCCTAGTTTCAACAACATCCGTTAGTTGACGCGAGCATCAGAAAAAAAGAATGTGAAATAAACTTCCAGACAACGTTTTATTTTTTTTATTCCTTCCCTCTAAAAGTGAAAACGTTTTTCGTGTAAATGAACTTATACTTTGCAACTTTTTGTTACGTTGCCTAGCAGCAAGCTAGTGGCACGCCAGACGCGCGTGCATAAGTCATGCGCCAGACAAGCCGCAGGAGTGAGCGAGGATGGTCGTATACGTGCGAAGCGCGCGTGCTCGGCGACCCGTCTGTTTTGGATATAGCCCATTTTATTGGGCTCCCGGCCTTCTCTATGCTTCTCTTGCGTGTCGTCTGCATTTCGACACGGCACCACTGCACTACTGGACTACGGCAAGGTGAGAAATTGTGTTTGACAGTGTGCGGCTCATTTTAATCACGTTTAGGCTTAGTTCGAGTGGCGCAGTTAGCGAAAAACAGCACCGCCGTCCTGGCGCAGTTAATTTGAGTTAATGCCACGTCCTGGGAGATGTTTGCGACGCTTTCTATGAGCCCCACATTACTGTAACTTATTTCGGTAGTTTTTGGGCACGCTTGCCGCGCCCGTCTTATTGACGCAGTAAGCGAAAACCGGCTCGGCCGTCTGACGCATTTGCGCGCGTACGTACATGCGTGTACTACGTCGTAGCGCCTAAGACAGACAAGTTTTCGCACATTCTGTGGCCCCCAACATTATTGTAACTAACGTCGTTATATTTGGGGTAGTTTAGAAGCACGGTTGCCGCGCCCGTCTTATTTACGCAGTTAGCGAAAAGCAGCTCGGCTGTGTGCCGCAGTTAGTTTCGCGTGTACTGAATCTTACTGGTAGAAGTTCGTGACCCATTCTCTGACCCGTAAAAGTATTGTAATTTATTTGGTAACTTTTCGCGATATCTTGAGGCTTGCTCGCCGCGCCTGGGTTTGTGAAGCTGTTAGCAAAAAAGCAAGCCGGCCATAGTGAGTTGCTTTTGCGTGTACTGAATTTTAGTGGGACAAGCTTGTGACGCATTTTATAGCCCTGCAACAACATATGTCTTATTTCGGTACTCACGCTTCTCGAAAACGCGACGAGCGATTGCCGAGAGTGATAACACGGGAGTGTTGCATGCGCCGGCAGGACGCGTAAAAGATAACACGGAGGAGCTCAAGAACATGACATTTATGTATTCTGAGCGACTGAAAACAGGCTTTGCACCCACGAGTCTCACTTGAGTGCGATTAGAAGGCATTCTGCGAGCGTGTAACATGGTCTGGCTGAGCCTGTGTTGTAGCCACCTTTGTGTACTTGGCGTACCATCGTGTCGACTGAGCCCAAGTTGTTTTGGAAACGCGCAGTCACCCGCGTATTTGTGCACTTAAAGTGCAGGAAATAATGCCGGGGAAAGGAGGGTTGCTTGAAAATCGGATGTTCAGGTTTTATGGCATTGTTTAGGAGGAGTCTTTGCTGCGAACTGTACGTAAAAGTGAATTTATCTGTAATGCCGCTCACCACTTACGCACGTTTCGCCTCTACACGCAATAGTCCTGTTAGGTCAATATACCGAAATGATACATGCTTGTAATTTACTTTCTTTCAGCTGATGGCATCCGGTGGAGCATCGTACGGCAACGACTGCTGCTTACCTGGTGCCACAACTTTGGATGAATGTAGAAGCCCGGAACGAGCATTTATATGGAGCAAAATAAACATTTCATCATTTCAGAAGACGTCTTTCGTTTTCTTTATGAAATTGCAGCCGACAGATTCGGCGCAGTCTTGTAAAGGTCAATCGCAATCATTTCTGCTTAATAATGAAACGATTCCACGCCAAGGCCACGCGAGGTTCAGCTGAAGCGAAAAAAAAAAAAAAATAAATGCCGCGCCGAGCAGCGGAGCCGGCGCGGCGTGTACCAACTGGTGTTCAAAACGCGCGCGCCCAAAACCGAAACCGGTCAACAACATCCGCTTGGTGTGCTACAGTCAATTCGGCCGCTGGGCTCTATGGGAGTGTCCGATCTTGTTGAAATTTCTTTCTCTATGGGTCAGTCATGGAAGACCCTTCGCCGTGCTCCCTCAAAGGTTGCAGGGATCAAGCGTCTTTCCTTTCTTTAGATCACTATCATGGTCACTCTTGCCATGGTTGGCGCGCCGGCTGGGCCGTCTGTGCGCGCGCTTCAGCGCAAGCGACAGGCCGAATTCAATCAGCAAGTAGATGAAGCTAGACGGCAGACTGCGAAATCTCAAGCAGGTTGCCTTCTGAAACACCGGACCAAAGGGAGGCCAGATTAGCACATTGTAGAAAAGCTTAGCAAGTGCGGAAGCGTGCCAAGATCGAAGCTACTGCAACCACCGCCGTCGTTCAGCAACACGAACAACAATAGAGACTTTTAGCTCAGCGGGTGTACGTTTCGCTTCGCTCGCGGTCTCCACCGTTGCGCCAGCGGAGCGGCTCGCGAAAAAAGAATTTTAGCCCGGCTCACTCACCCGCTCGAGCGGGGCGCTCTGCTTCCCCACCTGAGAAATGAATTTGAATTACGCTTGCTTTTATAATGCAAGAAATGTTGAATAAAGACATATTACATGTTCTTAGTACATTATTTATTATTAATATACTAAGTACTAATGTATGGGGCAGCGCCGCAGTCGCCGTCGTCGATGCAGAACTAGGGTGGCTAGAAGGCCCCTTCTAGCCACCCTAGCAGAACTGCCGGCGTTCATGTTCGCGGCTGCCATCTTGCATTTCCAATACACGCCCGCGCGCGCTTACGCACGCTCGCGCGCTGCGTATACCCTCCGCTGGGGAGTGCTTTCCAGCGGGCGTAAACGCTGCTCGGTAAAACCGCTGGCCGCCTCGGCGTTGTGCGCATGCGCAGTCGTGCCACCGCTCCGCTGGCCGTAAACCCGCTGGGCTAAAACTCTCTAATGAGAAGGAGACGAAGCCATGGATACAGGCACGTACCCAGGATTTTTTTTCGGGGGGGGCCCACCACCTCCATCATCATCATCATCATCATCATCATCATCATCATCATCATCATCATCATCGTGTTTTATGTCAACTGCAGGACGAAGGCCTCTCCCTGCGATCTCCAATTACCCTGCGCCAACCGATTCCAACTAGCGCCCGCGAATTTCCTAATTTCATCGCTCCACCTAGTGTTTTCTCGTCCTCGATTGCGTTTCCCTTCTCTTGGTACCCATTCTGTAACCCTAATGGTCCAACGGTTATCTAACCGGCGCATTACATGACCTACAGCTGCATTTTTTCCTCTTGATGTCAATTAGAATATCGTCTATACCCGTTCGCTCTCTGATCCAAACCACTCTTTTTCTCTCTTAACGTTATGCCTAGCAATCTTCGTTCAATCGTTCTTTGCGCTGTCCTTAACTTGCTCTCAAGTCTCTGCCCCATATTTCAGCACTGGCAAAATGCACTGATTGCACACCTTACTTTTCAATAATAATGGTAAGCTTCCAGTCACGAGCTGGCAATGTCTGCCATATGCGATCCAACCTATTTTTATTCTTCTGTGAATTTCCTTCTCATGATCAGCGTTCCCTGTGATTAATTGACCTAGGTAAACGAACTCCTTCACAGTCTCTAGTGGCCGACTGGCGATCTTGGTCTCTTGTTCCTTTGCCCGGCTATTTATCATTATCTTCATCTCCTGCTCAATAATATTCAACCCCACTCTTACACTCTCTCTGTTAAGGTCTACAAGCATTTGTTGTAACCCGTCTGCATTGTTGTTGAATAGAACAATGTCATCGGCAAACCGAAGGTTGCTGAGATATTTGCCGTCGATCTTTACTCCTAAGCCTTCCCAGTTTAATAGCTTGAATTCTTTTGGAGAAATTGTGTCTCCCTGTCTGACCCCTTTCTCTATAGGTATCTCCCTGCTTTTCTTGCGTAGAATTAAGGTAGCTGTAGAACCTCTGTAGATATTCTTACGCGAAGGACGAGTCAGTAAGACGAGAAACTATTTACAGATTATATTTACAACAAAGGTTGCAGCGCTTACCGGTTAGATTCACAGCGCGAGCCCAGTTCGCTCTTCCTCCTCTTTTCTGAAGTGATGGCGCCTACGCGCCTCGTTCAAACAAATACCACACATATGTAGCAATATTTTCCAAGCTTTTTACGTAAGCGTTCTGTACTCCTTGATTACGTAGTGCCTCTACGATTGCTGGTATCTCTGCTGAATCAAATACCTTTTCGTAATCTATATAAGCCACATAGAGAGGCTTATTATACTCTGCAGACTTCGCGATAACCTGATTGATGACATGGATGTGATCCATTGTAGAGTAGTCCTTCCTGAAACCAGCCTGTTCCCTTGGTTGACTAAAGTCCAGTGTTTGGAGATTATTTTGGTAAACATTTTATATAATACTGGGAGTAAGCTAATGGTCCCATAATTTTTCAATTCTTTAACGTCTCCTTTTTTGTGGATTAGCATAATGTCTGCATTCTTCCAGTTTTCTGGGACCCTTGCAGTCGATAGACACTTCGTATAAAGAGCCGCCAGTTTTCCAAGCATTATGTCTCCTCCATCTTTGATTACATCGACTGTTATTCCACCTTCTCCTCCCGCTCTTCATCGTTTCATGTCTTGCAGGGCCCTTCTGACCTCATCGCTAGTTATAGGAGAGTTTCTGTATCCTGTTCATTACTGTTTCTAAGTGAGGTATCGTGACTCCTCTGGGTACTGTATACAGGTCACCTTAGAATTTTTCCGCTGCTTTTACTATATCTTCGAGATTGCTGATGATATTATCCTTCTTATCTTTTAGTGCATACATCATGGTTTGTCCTATGCCAGGTTTCTTTTTTACTGATTTCAGGCTGCGTTCTTTTTTTACGGCTTCTTCAGTCTTTCTGATGTTATAGTTTCGAATATCAGTTATTTTCGCCTTGTTGATCAGTTTTGACAGTTCCGCCAATTGCGTAACGCTGTGCGGCCGCCAGTCCCATACAACCGCGTAACGCACAGGACTCTGCGATTCTAGACGTACTGCGCTCACCGCGAAAGGTTAGAAAAACACCCACATAAGCACAGCAGAGAAGTGACTATGTGAGGCGGTTCGACCGATAGCTGTAGAAGCGTCATTCAAAACAAGCGATTGTTCTCCACTTCCGGCGGCCTTTCCTCTACTTCCTTTTTAAATAAAAATATGTTGATACATATATATTCTCATAAACAACGGTTAACTTTTTTTTATTATTCGCTTTTGCTTGCAGTTTGGTTGTTGCCTTGGCTCTCCCTTAGTAGATCGCTTAATTTCTCAACTCCTTGCGATTTTTGTTTCCAGTTGCCAATTTCGCAGGAAAGTGCTATAAAGTTAGGGAAAAACAGACGAGGTAACGGGCGACAGTCATCTTGCTTATTGGTTTAAGGGTTATTGCAGGGTTTCATGATGGGCGCTCTTTCACATTATTTTATTTCCCACCTTATCTAACCAATATCACGGGTATGTGGTTCCGAGCATGTGCCAGCGTCACGGCGAGCCGTAACTCAAAGAAATAATGAAGCAAAGGGATAAGTTAAACGAAATTGGCGTTTTCTCCCGCCGCAACTCCTTCCACGAGAGTACAGACCAGCTGAGTAACAGCCGCATCCCTCTTCTGGTCCCAGGATCCGCCTAAACAAAGAAGGTTGAACTAACAAAAGCAACAGCTGTGCCCGTGACGGTTGAATAGATGGTGACAACTGAACGCATCTCGAGTTAATCGCGCGGGTGCGGAATCTATGAGAAAACTGTCCTTCACATTACAAGAGATGCCGATAACTACCGCCATCTAAAAGGAATGAAAAAGGCAGCATAATGCTGACCGATGAACAGCTGCCAAGTCTCAACATTGATCTGGCGGCGCTTTAGGAATGTGTGAGGAGTGGTGGCGTGGGTGGGGAGGGGGGGGGGGTATGCCACTTGATTTCGGGGGGGGGGCCCGGGCCCCCCCGGGCCCCCCCTTGGGTACGTGCCTGCATGGATACAAGCAACGGTACCCACAAGGAACGTTTGGCGAACTACACTCTTCGGTTGGCGGCAAGCTCGACTGCGACGGCAAGGTTTCACCGTGACTTCACGGACAACCCGTTCGGCGATGTGTGTAACGTATGTGGACGACTGTGGCCTAACTTTAATTAGGCCACAGTCGCATAATCTTTACGAAGTGTGCATAATCTTTACGAAGGCAAGCCAAACAGACCTTTAGTTCGTGATAACTGAACTTTCAGGAGTTAAATCTCAGCCAATTTTTTCTGCGTGGCGGACAGAGTTATGGGACAACAGTTACTGGTCGAGACAGGAACTGACGTAAGCATTATTCCTGCACAACATTCTGACCGAAAGGCGGCACCTATGCCGTTCTTGCAAGCCGTCATCGGCACCAGGGTTCCATTTTTTTCGTCATGGTCCGTCATGCTAAATCTTGACCTTCGACGACTGTTCCGCTGGATTTTCCTGGTTGCAGACGTCTGTCGTACACTCATTGGAGCAGTCGTCTTAATTGCGGACTCCCTGTAGACGTTCACGACGCTGTCATCGACTCCGTTACCCCGCTGTCTGTTCCCGGCGTCCCAGCAACAAGCATATTGCCGATCGCGCCTATTTCTGCCGTATTAGACGAAGCGTTCGCTGAGCTCCTAAGCGAGTTTTCCACTTTAACGCACTTGCCGGGCTGGACGCAACCGGTACAGAATGACATGTGAAATCACAACGTAACCTCCGGCCCATCAGTCTTTTTCGAACACGGCGTTTCTCCTGAGAGAAACTCAAGATCACTCACGGGGAGTTCAAACATATGCAGCAACTTTGCATCGTCCACCCTTCCTTCAATAATTGGGCATTACGGCTTCACATTGTGCTTAAGAAGAATGGAAAGTTGCGCCCATGCGCTAAACAACATTACCAGTTCCTGATCCCAACCCTCTCCCGAACATTAAAGGGACCCTGAAACGCTTTTGACGATTTTCTACAAACGTACTGAGTCTTTAGAGTAGGTCCTTCTGATCAATAATTGACACGTCTAAGTGCTCTGCGTAAAGCGTGTAATTTATTATAAGGTTTTAAAAATGCACATCGCTGCCGATCGCAGCGCACTGCTCGGCGGAATTTTAAGCAGCCCCTACCCATATGACCGAAATAACCCATATGGCGTCAGTGGGGCGAGCTATCCGATTGGCTGACCAGGGCGCGTGATCGATAATTTTTCTAACTTTATGGTAAACAATTGATCTTCGTAATAGTTGGAATGTTAGTTAATTTGTTTTTATAAAAAGAAAGTGGCATAAAGAGAATGCACAAGAACAATTTTTCAGTACACTTAAGCAATTCCGGCACACGGCAAGTGTCGTCTGCTTGTGTTACAACGTACTCCATTTTGACGAGAGCCCCACGGTCAGAGTCTTTTCGCGAGCACTATGATTCGACTTTGTTGCCTTATGGGCTGCAAACGTAGCGTCTGGCAATATGTCAAGCTGCGACATCGTGTCCCTCTGCAAGGCAGCGTACGAGCGAACTGGCTGCTGCGCAGGATTTGCGCGTTTGTGGCCGTCACTTTACACCGGAAGATTACTAACGCAATAGCGTTTCGCGAGTCCCGTTTTAGGGCAAACGTAAGCGCAAGGGGACAGGATCTGGCCGCTTGACTGTGCCGTAACGGGATGAGCCGAAATGAGCAGAAGGGCAAATGTGAATGGTCTGCACGGTGCAGCCACCTGGTGGCATAGAGCTCAACCATACACAGTAGCAGCAACGAAGCGTTTCCTTCTTTGCTGCTGGTGCGTACTTTTCGTAGGAGTGTAATCATCAACATGTTGTCTTTATAAATGTTTAAAATGTTTTACACTTCGTTAGAGCAATATTAGCGCTTTGTTTGACTGGTTAAGCGCTGCGCCAACAAGTGTCTGGACCATGCAGACCGATCAGGCCGCTCACGTACGTCTACGCCAAAGTTCCGTCATCAGCTTGAGTTTATGCCTCCAGTCATTTGCCGAAATGACCAGCTTGCCTGTGGTTAACGGAATACCAGACACGTTCGGCGCTACGACAGAATGCTCGCAACGCACGGTGCTTCGATAGCTCTCGCTTGGGGTCGACAGCCAAGCAGCTAGCGGAGACGTTTCGCGCCGGCGGGGGCGGGCTCCAAAACACCCGGAAGTGGACAATGTGACGTCGCATCGTGACGCAGGACCAGTGAAGGTGGAGCTTAGCCCCGCTCGCTCGGCGGACGAGTTGAGGAGGAAAAGCATGGCTGGGGAGGAGGGTAACTTCTAATCGCTTCTAGCTCCATTAATACGTAACGCTTCACTTAAATTGTGGTGCGAATGTTCTACTTAAGCTGTACCCTACGCGTCTACAAAATTTGTCCGAACCGTTTCAGGGGCCCTTTAAGAAATTCATGGCAGCGTTGCACGGAGCCGCGATCTTATTGAAGATCGATTTTGTTCGCACCTACCATCAACTACCGGTCGTTGCAGGAGACATTCCCAAGACCGCCATCACCACACCATTCGGCCTTTTTGAATTTCTCCGCATGCCCTGTGGCCTACGGAACGCTGGTCCATTCTTTGAGCGTTTCATCGATCCCGTCACTCGAGGCCTGCCTTTCATTTTTGCGTAGATTGACGACCTTTCCATCGCAAGCTCTTGCGCAGAAGACCATCTTCAACACTTGAGGTTGTTGTTTTCACGCCTTCCAGTAATTAATTCAGTTAACGCCGCGAAGAACGAAGTCGGTCGAGCGGAAATCGAGTTTCTCGGGCATATCATCGACGCTAACGGCATTCGACCACTGCCGTACAAGAATAGTCGTCGTCGTCGTCATCATCATCATCACTATCACTATCATCACCACTATCAGCATCACTATCACTTATCATCATTGTCGCTATCGCTATCATTATCATTATCACTATCATCATCATTGTCACTATCATCACCAATATCACTGTCACTATCATCATCACTATCACTATCATCATCATCATTGTCACCACCATCATCATCATGGTCACCATCATCATCATAGTCACTATCATCATCACTATCACGCACTATCATCGTCATCACCATCATCATAATCATTGTCACTATCATCATCATCATTGTCACTATCATCATCCACTATCATCATCAATGTCACTATCATCGTCACTATCACGGTCACTATCATCATCATCATTGTCACTATCATCATCCACTATCATCATCATCACTATCACGGTCACTATCATCGTCATCATTGTCACGATCATCATCATTGTCACAGCCATCATCATCATTGTCATCATCATCGTCATCATCATCATGGTCACAATCATCATCACTATCATCATCATTGTCGCTATCATCGTCGTCATTGTCACTATCATCACCATCATTGTCACTATCATCATCATTGGCACGATAATCATCACTATCACTGTCACTATCATCATCAATGTCACTGTCATCATCACTATCACGCCACTATCATCATCACCACTGTCACTATCATCATCCCTATCACTGTCACTATCATCATCATTGCCACTATCATCATCACTATCACTGTCACTATCAGCATCATCATTGTCACTATCATCATCATTGTCACTGTCATCATCATCGTTGCCACCATTATCATCATCACTATCACCATCATCATTGTCACTATCATCATCACCATCATTGTCACTATCATCATCACCATCATTGTCACTATCACCATCACTATCGCTGCCACTAGCATCGTCATCACTGTCACTATCATCATCATTGTCACTGTCATCATCAGCATCATTGCCACTATCACCATCGCTATCACTGTCACTATCATCATCATCATAGTCACTATCATCATCGTTGTCACTGTCATCATCATCGTTGTCACCACCATCATCATCATAATTGTCACTATCATCATCGTCACTATCATCATCATTGTCGCTATCATCATCGTCATTGCCACTATCATCACCATCATTGTCACTATCATCATCATCGTTGTCACTATCAGCATCACCACCACCACCATCATCAGCATTGTCACTATCATCACTATCACTGCCACTATCATCATCACTGTCACTATCATCATACCTATCACTGTCACTATCATCATCATTGCCACTATCACCATCACCATCATTGTCATTATCATCATCGTTGTCACTGTCATCATCATCGTTGTCACCATCATCATCATCATTGTCACTATCATCATCACTATCATCATCATCATTGTCGCTATCATCACCATCATTGCCACTATCATCATCATCATCATCATGGTTACGCTGGGGAGGCCTTTGCCCCACTGTAGGGCAAAGGCCTCTCCCATACTCCTCCAACTACCCCAGTCATGTATTGTGGCCATGTTGTCCCTGCAAACTTCTCAATCTCATTCCCTCACCTAACTTTCTGCCGCCCTCTGCTACGCTTCCCTTGGAATCCATTCCGCAACTCTTAATGACCATCGGTTATCTTCCCTCCTCATTACGTGTCCTGCCCGTGCCCATTTCTTTTTCTTGATTTCAACTGAGATATCATTAACTCGCGTTTGTTCCCTCACCCAATCTGCTCTTTTCTTATCCCTTAACGTTACACCTATCATTCTTCTTTCCATAGCACGTTCCGTCGTCCTCAATTTAAGTAGAACCCTTTTCGTAAGCCTTCAGGTTTCTGCCCCGTACGTGAGTACTGGTAAGACAGACCTGTTATAAACTTTTCTCTTGAGGGATAATGGCAAGCTGCTGTTCGAGATTCGCGTCATCGAAAACTTTCCATGACCTACCACACCTACCAAGCTTCGCCAATTTCTCGAGTGCGTCAATTTCTACCGCCGCTCCATTCCCGATCGCGCACGACTTGTCACTCCGCTAGATGCTCTGCTGAGAAACAAGCGTAAGCAAGTGCTTCAGTGGACTGAAGAGCCCACCGACTCTTTGAGAAGAGTCAAGTCTGCCTTTGCCGGCGCCACTCTGCTCAGACGCCCAAAGCCAGACGCGCTCACTGCCATCGTGACAGGTGCTTCAAACAAATAATGCGTAGGAACCACTCGCATTTTTCTCCGATAAACTGAAGCCTGCGCAGTCCTGCTACAGCGTTTTCGGCCGTGAATTACTCGCCGTTTACCTGGCTAGAGTCGACACCTTTCCTACATCTCGGAGTTTACAACAACGTTCCTTCATATCAAGGGCACTGAAAACGTTCCACTCGACGTTCTGGGTCGCGTCAATGCCGTTTCCACGACGAGGTCAAAACCTTGCACCATCGATGTCGACTTACTTGCCAGGCAAGAGTGTGACGACACCGAACTTCATACCCTCTGGAATTGTCAATCTCCCTGAAATTGGGTGACGTCGTTTTGACTTCAGATGGTACGTCCGTCGACCGCGACACTTCTACCGCCACACCTCGACCAAACATTACGACATTCCTTCGCAGACGTCTTTCTAAACCGTGCACAACTTGTCACATCGTGTTGTAATACGCGCGATGCCGAAGCCTCTTTCCAGTCACTTCGTTTGACATCAGTTAAACGCGCAACTTCGCGACTGGGTTCGCTGCTGTTTGTCGTGTCAA
This sequence comes from Dermacentor albipictus, assembly GCF_038994185.2. Lineage (NCBI taxonomy): Eukaryota > Metazoa > Arthropoda > Arachnida > Ixodida > Ixodidae > Dermacentor > Dermacentor albipictus. The sequence goes on along the minus strand of NC_091825.1, from coordinate 63,787,306 downwards.
CGCTTCAAGATCCAGCCTGCCAAATCTACCACCAGATACTCGTTTTCACACCGTTCCTCTGGACCTTCTCGCACCTTCGAAAGGTTATGTTACATACTGATGCATGCATAGACCCCTACATACGGTGGCCAGAGGCTGTACCCATATCTGACGCCTCAGCGCCCACTGTTGCAGTGGCTTTCGTTTCTACATGGATTGCAAGGTTCGGCTCCTTGTCCACAATAGTCGCCGATCACGGTCGCCAATTGGACTCTGAACTCTTCAACGAGCTACTCAAATTTCTCGGAACGACACGTTTTCTCACGACTTCTTTCCCTCGCACTGAAATGGACTTGTTGAACGTTTTCATCGGCATCTCAAGTCCTCCCGTAAGGAATTGCTGGAGAAGTGGGTTCTACATTTTTCTCTCTTCGTGACATCAGAGCCGGGCTCAAGAGCGACCTATATTGATCCTGTGCTGAGCTAGTCTACTGCATTCAAGTACGCCTTCCATGAGTTTTCTTTGCCACCACCACCAAAACACATATGCCATCAGCTGCCGACTACGCTGCCGAACTGCAAGCTTTCTTTAGCCAGGTACGCCACGTGCTTACACGTTCGCAAGAAGCAAGGTCTCCCCGCACTCATATCTGCTACCCACGCTTTCGTATGTAACTGTGCAGTACGGAAACCTTTGCAGCCACACTACTCCGGACCATATTCTGTTCTCGAGCGCCATCCGACTGCTTTGGTCGTGAACGTCAACGGCCGACTAAACACAATGGCCCTGGAACCTCTCACGCCCGCCTACATTGAGGCACCCTCGCCGTCGAAACCACCAGTGCGCGACGCAACCCTGCTGCATCTCTTGGCGCCACGTCCGTACGTGACCTCCAAGAGACGTGGCATCACGTGGATGTTCCATCGCTCGTCGAACTTTGCTCCTCTGTAGGGGGAGAGCCCTCTGTAGCAGCAGGAGCGTCGGTGGCGCATCAGAAATACGTAGACGCGGCATCTACATGAAGCAGGTGCCGCTGGCACGCGCCGACACGGGCTAGCATTCGAAGATGAAAAAAATATGATCCACTAAAGAGCTAAATATAGCCCGACCTAGCGTGAGTGCACGCACACGTTACGTCACGTTAGCGAGAACAACAAACAGCGTCTATAGTTCGAGCGATGGCTCGACGCACTGGCGCAGCCAACGTAACCGGACGCGGCCAACGCGCTCTGACGCGCCCAGCGTCGAACGCCGGTCGCCCGCACGCCGATAACGTCGGTCTGTAAAGGATCGTCGTGTCGGTTTGTTCTCTCTCGCGGAGGGCCGAGACTCTACCGGTCTACGTGGTCGCTTGTCACCACACACCAAAGGTCACCAATTAAAAAACAAATAATGTTTCGTCACTCTAGAGCGAATACTTACGACCCACAATAACTTCAACATACGAATCAAGGTGCTTTGCAAAGTATTAACCTAAATGCACGTTTACCTGTCAATATTTTAACGCTAGCAGAATTAACCAGCCCAGATGCATTGATTCTTTGCAAGTCACCCTTGCACACATTCAAAAGCCTGCGCACGTCGCGAAGCGTACATGAACCTCTTGAACAGCTGACGCTGTAAAAGTACATAAGAAAATGAATATATAGCTCAGCCTTAACTACGAAGACGTGACAGGCGAGAGCCTTCCTCATTCCATTGTACCACTACATCGACGAAACTGATGTCACATGATGTTCCATAGAGATTGCCCTTGTTCCAAACGCTCGCCCACACCCAGTACATTCGATGCGCCTACCGTTTTCCACTCATGTTCCTCTATGTTCAATGAGATTAGCATTCTTTGGGAACTTCACACTACTTGCGGTATGTTTGCCGGTCTGTATGTTTGTTTGTGCATATCTAATCTCTTACACGTCAACTCGGTTCGAGAGGTAGTCAGAAGTTCATGCTCTAATGGGTGGAGCATGAGACTGCTGTGATGGGGGGCCACGGTTTCGAAACCAACCGTTGGACCAACTTGGATCTTTAGGTATGCGACACTTGGTATGTGATGCTCTTCAATGAACCTCTTTGTCGCTAACTTGGTTCACTGGACACGCACCACTGGTCATTTGTCGCTCTAAGAGTAACTCTTTGACGTAAGCTTGGAACACGCACCACAAGCGAACTTTGCAGTGGCGTCGCTAGATGGCGTATCGTGTCCAGAGGGAAGCGCTGCAGTACACACATTGGGCATGACCTGTTTCAGCGGGCAACACGCTGTGCCGCTACACTGGAGGCCGCGCATGCGCTTTCGAACGGGAATGCATGACAACGATGGCTGCGCGTTGGCATTGTTCTTTGGTTTCGAGCGTTCGTATAATTGATTCTGCAATAAAAATTGGATGACGGCGGCGTTAATCCCAATATTTAGAAATCTGCCTTAACTTGAAGTCCACGCTTTACTTCAGCTACATGACGCCTGGCGTTATGTTTGGAGTTTGGAGTTTTGCAGTTTCCAATCCCAGTCGTCATCTTGTTGCTTGACAGCAAATGCAATGAGTGACGACTCCTACAAGGCCAAATGCCTTTCAGTTTCCGGGAAGTTGATGCGGTATAATGAGGCACAGGTTGGCAAGAAAACGCGACTAGCAGAATTTTACAAAGCTAACTTGAGCATGGCGCTCTCACTCTTCGAGCCAAACGCCCTTTTCTGTAGTCCTTCTAATCCTCCACGCGAAAGCCGTGCATGCGTCGTGGATGGCAGAACGGCGAGACAGCGCCAACCGGTACGGCGCAATTGCACCTCGAGTGTTCATAATTTGCCGAGTAACCCTTGAATTTACTACTACTATCGCCGCGGAGGAGAAAGCGTCGAAATCGCATAGTACAAATTCCCATGTGTGTGACTGTCGCGACGTGAGCATGCTACCGTGCGCGTGCCACCGTATTCTTTTAAAGACATTGTCCTGCATTATCAATCTGGCCATAGCCTTTACCCTCGCCCGAGTAAAGGTCTATCTAAGACGGAGGAGCGGCTTCTACTCCATCTCTATACGAACACTCTGCTGTGCCCGGCAGCACTCAAACATTTTGATCGTATTTTCACGGGCAGTTGTCCGCACTGTGCGGAGAAGTCTTCGGACATCTACCATATGGTGTAGGCCTGCCCATCTAACCCAGCTATTGCCCCTTACCCCAACCCCACTCGGGAGGACTGGGAGGCGACCCTGCTCGGCTGCTATGACCTGCAGGCCCAAAGGGCCTTGGTCGAGCGCGCCCGAGCAGCGGCCGACGCCACTGGGGTCCCGTACTAGGGATTCCACCGAGTACTTTAAGGGCCGGGCCCTTAAGGACCGGCCCATGTGCGTGCCTCCGTGTGCTTCTCGTCTGAGAGCAATAAAAGTTTTTCACCACCACCACCACTGCAACGAAGACACGAAGACGACGACGAACGCGATGAAGGCACGTGCCTGACATTGCAACGGGAGAGGGAAAAGACGTGGAAGAAGAGGCGCACGAGAGTCTCGTGGCTCGAGCGTCGAACGCTGAGGCGGCGCCATTGGGACGAGACGGCAGCTCGAGCAAGGCAGCAGAGGCGGAAGCAGCAGTTTGTCGGACGGTAGGTCGTAGCTTTTGCCTGCTGAAAGCTGACCTCACAGCAGCCGTTCTGGTCTTGTCCCACGGTCCTGCAGTTCCTTCGTGAGTACCGCGTCCTGCTACGTTGTCTGGCCGCTCATCTCCAGTGGCTGCAACCACAGCAGACAACGGAAGCCTGCATTGCATTGGTCGTGGAGCCACTTAATTATCCGTAGGAAAAAAATTGCGAATTGACTTTTGACTAACATCCAAATGTGTTTGCAGTTGATGTTGATGGGTACATGCTTTTGAATACTTATCGAATATGCGTATGCGTGTTTGTGTGTGACAGAGAACGTACGCTACGCGTTTGTTTAGAATACTGGTCTTATTGAACCGCTTCAAGGACACGGTACGGTTGATAGGCCTAAACCATGAAAGCCATTTACAACCCGGTGTTCATAGCGTAGTAACTTTAGAATGACTCTCACAAATGTTGTGAATGGACTATGCAGTGAATCGGGGGACTTGCAATTTCAGGAAAATTAACCGCTCGCTTCTTTCGTCTTTCCTGTCGCTACATTTCATGAACGTCTTTGTCATCAATAGCAGATCACAATTCGTTAGTTTTTGCTTACGTAAAACTAATTATAGGTTACTTTCTTTGCACGTTTCGAGCAGAAACCCTTCCAGGAGGATCGGGGAGACAGGACCACAGGACGGGAACGAACAGCGACAGTGCTAGGGGCAGTGGAATGGCGCCGACGACGGCTCATGGCGAAGGACCGGGGGTGAGGGTGACGCGGCCGTTTTGGAAAATAGCGGCACCATATGCTACCAGTGATTGGCTTCACCTGACGCACGTACGTACATTCCCTGTTGGAGCCTGGCTGTCTCGACATTCGAAAATTTTTTTTTTCGCAATATAGGCGTTGATTATGGTTGGAGCGTAAGAGTAAGGTCTGCCAAAATGTCCCCCCCCCCAAAAAAAAAACAAACAGATTATAGCGTATTCCTCTCACACAGGCAGCTTCAATTTTTGTGTCAAGTAGATTTGCATAGGGCTCTCCCAGCCAGAAAGATCTCATTTGGGGATCTCATCATTTGGGGACCAGAATTTCAGAACCTCCACTTTGAAGGCGCAAATAAAAGTAGCGAATAGTCTGTTCTTCTTTCTCTCCCTTTCAACGACGAGTTAAAATTTTTAAGTCTGTGTGCTGTTGCCTTTGGTGTTTTCTTTTGGTGAAACCCTATTTCTCCGAGGGACATGTAAATTGTAGGAATTGCCTGTTTTATTAAAGGAGATTCAGCGACCATTTCCCTCATAATTTTAGGCAGTGCTTTGCGAGTTGAAAGCGTAAGCCGGCCATAGCTCAAGGCATGTGCTCGTAGTAGAAATTCGACGACCCGTTCGATATTTTGAAGCAGTTTATTTAAATTTGTTGCTTCAAGCGCATGAACATTTAACATGCAGTCTAGCAGCAACTGAATACATTTATATACAGGCTGATAATTTTTATGTTTCATGGAATTTTTAAAAATCGTCTATGAAAGATGGCATGAGCGGACATTACTTGCACGAGAACTGGAAACAAGTGTCCAACTAATTAACAAACATTCAGTAATCTTATTTTGATTTATTCACTTTACGCCACATATCTTATTTCACTAATTGTAGCCGTTGCGCTTGCAGGACATGTCCACTTGTATTGGATTTCCAGGATGACATCAGTTTCGAGATGCTGTTTCCAAAGTGTGGGACGAAGTACATGGGCGTCCGAGTTACTTTTGTGCTTCAGTGCAAAAAATGGAGTATTTTGTTAAGAGTAAGTCGAATAACAGTGCATTTTTACGGCTGCTGTGATGGCTGCTACTTCGAAACTGGCGTCGTTCTGGAAATGAATTTTAATTAGGTTCGCCTTGCCAACTAACCGGCTTCATTTCGTAAGTCGCTATACGTGCCGTAAAGTAATTAATCTAGAAGATGAATTGATGAGTTTTGATAATTACTTGAAACGATGTTTTCATTTCTCGTTCAGGTAATGTCCGCCTCTCTGAATAATCTAGCTGAAAGACTAGAATAGTTATTTGAACCAGCTGTCTTTAAAAATTGCGTAAAATTTAAAAATTATCACTGTGAGTACATGTCTAACATAAATGAATGTATATGCTGCGAAATACTGTGAAATAGGCGCGCGCATTTAACATTTATTGACATTTGGACCCTTCATTACGGTGGAGCTGTCGGCCAAAGCCTCAAACCGCTTCATACGTGTCTGTGGACAACAGTGCTCTCCGATCGTCCTGCTCGCATATCTTTTTGAAGAGAAGTGGGAGGCCGACAGCTGGATCAATGCAGGAGAAATGTTGTTCACGTGTTCTGCAACACACCATTCCCAAGTACCTTTGCATACCTACCTATACCACAGATACCGTGAACCTTTCTTAAATTAAGGCGCCGCATAAGATTTCAGCAGTTTAATTTCATTTATTTCACCTTAAAGACCCAAAGCCATTAGTTCAACGGCGTAAGTAAAAGAATGTCGCCCTAGAGCGAATGGCTATAGACCCACGAGGATATTGAAATGCCAGTGAAGGTGCTTTGAAACACATTCACTCACATGCTAGTTTTCCTCACCATTAGCAAGATTTCAACGGTGCTTCATCTTCCAAGCTTGATTTTTTTTTTGCTAGTCAACCCTGAACGCACCCTACGAACGCCGCGTAACAGGGATGAACATTTGAGCAGCCGGCGTTGTAAAAATAATTATGGAAATATTACATATTTTGGTTTAACGCTAGAGGCAGGCACAGGCGATGCCACTGTACTGCTTGAAAAATGTATTTGCCGCAAAAAGGACTGTTACAAAGCGGAAGACTGACGACAACACGGCTTACAGTCGTCGATGTGTCTTCCTGATTACACGGGTGCTTTTTGCGGCAAACATGGCTTTTGGCAAATACCTAATAAGCCAAGCAGCAGTTTTCCTGAAGCACTATACCATTAAGATCGACTCTATCGATGGCATGTGATAATCTTTGTTTCACACTCTCACCCGCACCTTCATTCAGTAACGCCACCTTTCTTCGCTCAAGTTCTTCTATCTTATTCAACGTCGCACGACTGCTCTACGAGCCATCCTATCGCTATTTTGGTGCGCACAATTGTGTACACAGCGCTTGAAAGAGTCAACCGCTTTTCGCGCTTTGCAGAAAAGCCAGTTGCAGTGGATCGGCGAGACCTGGCAGGAAGGTAGCGAACAGCGGCGTCACCCATACACGCGTGCTCGTGGAGAGTACCGCCTTCCGTCTCCCTTCCGCGAGGGTGAATACCGTTGCGGGTGGTAGACGCGGTGCGGGCAAAACCGAAGCGAACAGCGGTTGTGTCTGAAGGCACTGCGAAGATACCGAAGAATGACTGTGCACGGGTGAGGGGAAGGCCAAGCCTGCCGATAGCCGTAAGTTTATCTTGGGCACCGTTCAACTTACTCCCTCTTAAATTTCTGCAGTGTTCTAGTTGAGGAAGGATGATGTCGGTTCGTCTTTTAAAATGGGTATTGTAAACTTGCGTCGTGAATCGGCCACAAACGGTCGCTTGCTAAAACTGCATGTAACGAAAACCTGTTATTGCGTTATCGTTTCTATTCTTGTAGCCGTACAACTTACGCGCCTAGCTTTGCTATCGTTGTGTAGGGGGAACAAGCTATTAGACGATCATGCATGGATCGTCCGCACGGTTGACGCGCTTGACACGCCGGCCTTGCATAAACCGGCGCTAAATAGCTTTAGGAGTATAGCTCGACAGAACGTTTTTCAATGCGAGTGGGGGTGGTTAAACTTGAGAGAGCCTACTCGGCCATAGCAGGTACATTGAAACAATGGGAAACCTGCGCTCATTAGGAGTAATAAATTTCTTCACGCTTCCTTGGCATGGCGTCCCCGCGTTCTACACGTAGTATCCAGAAATGACGTGAACAGAATCGGGCATCAAGACACAAGGTTCGCGCCCACCATCTTTGAACACGGCGGGCCCATGAACTACGAATAGTGACGATAGCAACATCAGACGGTAGCCCCAGCCCCCCACAAAAGCGTAAGCTTTATAATGCTTGAATAAATGCCACGTGATTTAGTTTGATATGGCTGTTTAAATGAAAAATATTTGGAAGGCGCTTAAGCTTCGCCTTTAAGAGTGGAACGCGACCGCATTCAAGTATCCCTGGCTGCTTCTCACGCTTCCCGGCAACTGGAGCGTATGTAACTGTAATGTTTACCGGGAGACGCTGGCCGCCAACGCTGTGCACGAAGGCGGGCTTTGTGGTAGAAACGCTGCTTCTTGTGTTGGCCGTGATGCGTTAAGGGGCTTTATGATGCGACGGTGGCGAGCGCCAGCTGGAGGTAATGCAAGGAAGCGGGTGCGCCGCTGCGTGGCCTCCAAGACGCCTATCGCGCCTGCGCGCGCAAATGGCCGACGCCGCGGCGTTCCTTGCGTCACGTCGAAAATCGTTTTGCGGAGACTACGTCCGATGCCGGACATCAACGTGGATCGCTGGACGCCGACGCAGGATTTTCTGCGACATGGGCTCGATCGTTAACGCTGTCCCGTTAAAGCATACTCGATCGTGAATATTTGCGTGAGGAGATGGCGCCACAGTTGCGCCGCGTATGACGCAATCAAAAATAAATTGAGCCTAGTGCACGGCGTACAGATAGGCGTAGCTTGGCAGTATGTTTGTCCATGCAAGGAAGAGTGGACGCGATTAACAGACCGAACTATGTCATACAGTCTGTAATTAATCAAACTAGGGCTCATCAGGCGGCCAACAAGTGCGCAACTTGTTGCAGACATTTCACGCTTTATCGGCTGAGGCACACCTCCGTTCGACCCGTAAAGTCTCCTGAAACGACATAGACTGTGAAACAAAAAGACCCCATATGCACCATAGCTTTTATATGGGAGGATCCGATATTTAACATATTGGATCCCATAGAAAATAACTTTTTCCCGTAAATCACGTGAACGTATTGGATATGGGAGTTAGTAAGGTTGTAAAGTATTATGGACTAAAACTGAATAAAGCAAAGCGAATGCTTTCCGCATGCCGCACGATGGGCTCCAGCATCGGTTAATTGGAATTTTAGAAAGAGTTAAATAGCTGATCACGAGATAACCAATTTAGTATAGACGAGAAGCACACTAGTATATTTTACCGCTTTTATCATTGACACTGCAGAGAAATTCTTTCTACAGACAAGCTGTAGCTGATGTAGAAGACGAGTTCCCTGATTGAGTGATCATTGCAGAGATGCCCGAAGGAAACAAAGCAAAGCACGAGGCACACTGCCTGGATCGCCCACTGTGAAAAATCTCGTCTAATTTCAACATGTCAAATCGCATGGCAGGAAGATGCGATAAATGAAAAGAAGGGCAAGTTCGGTGAGGTCTTTCTCGGCCATAATTTCACGTACATACAAGGCATGATTGATACAAATGAAGATATGTCAGTGATACAGATGAAAAGTATATGGAAGGGTAAAGTAAAGCCAAAGGGACAGCAACTATATCCGTGGCTCGTGGTGAATAACCAACAAAATAGTTAAGAAGACCAGGTCGACTGTCTTAACCCTTATATGGGCTACCCGATTTTTTAGGTGACTTTTGCAGTTGACGATTGGGCCTGCTCAGGAACTTGTTCTGTAAACTTGTTCGAAGATAGTAACCCTCTTGCGTCCGTTCGCCATCAATAGACTTTTATTTGAATCAGTGACTTGTCAGTCGAGGTGGGAGGATCCCTTATTCCAGAATAAAGGTTTGGAGGTGACGCGAGAAACTGTCTTTGGGAACGGAATTTATATTTTGTAATATGTGCCGAAACATTCGTAAAACCGCATAAGTGGCTCAACTTAGTTAACCTTAAGCTAAATTCTGGACATGGCAGGCGTGAGAAAGGTTCCTTTGACATTTGAAATGTGCCGACATCGCTTCGACTGATTATGTGCCGAATGCTAGCTCCCAAAGCAAAACAACATCAAGAAGGGGTTGAGCTTAGTTCACAAACGTTAAGAACGACGCCACATTGTAGATTTTTTTTGTCCCGTGTAAAGTACGCAGAGATGTAATAATTACTGTGTCCGACGTCACATGACCACGTAGGCTGCATTCCGATGTGTAAGCGTGATTCCTCTGTAATCTGTATAGACGGCAGAAAGAAAAGTGGAGGTGGGTCTCTGCATGAAGTGTTGAGTGTGTCAAGACAAAGTAATGTGATGTGAACACGCAGTTTTATCAATATTATGGCGCTGATATTTTGTTTATTCCGTAAACAGCTATCACGTTGGTACAAAAAATCGAGCAGCGTCTAATACGCTTCCCTGTTTTTCCCACCTTAGCTCTCCGAGTTCGTGCACCAAGTCGTCGGTGAGGTCGGGCAAAACGTGAGCGAGCAGCGGTGGCCCTGGAAGCGCCATACAAGTGCCCTTGTCAAGGAAGGTAACCAGCTGTCAGGTAGGTGTCAGTAAGGTGGGCGGTGTCGTTGTTGGTAATGGCCGCCACAGTGCTTTCATTGCAGAGCGCGACACAAGGGTGCGACACATCGAGAACTTCCGATATCTTGAATCCAATTAGCATTTTTATGGTACTTACGTACTCTTCGGGGGCAGCCTCAATGTGAGCTAACCCTTTTCCCAGCAACTTGGGTCACTGGATCATTGTCTAATGGTTACAAAATCGTGGTGCTTTGATGACGCAACTTTGTTCGAAATTGTATCCTCAGGCCTGGTTGGGTCGCGGGTGTTTGACGATACGTGTGCACGGCTGATCAGTTAAGCTCGTTTCACGCCAACTTGTGTTTTGGGTATGTATCTGCGCTCATGTGCTGCTCGTGAGGAAACGCCGTTCAACCCAACTTGGATCACTGCGTATGTGAAAGTAGGTACGTACGTGCTACAATTCAGTGAACCTTTTTGACGTGAATTTGCGTCCCTCGGAATTAGCAACAGGGTATTTTCCTCTCTTTAATTAACATCTTTAACACCAGCCTGGGTCGTTGCCTAAGGCCCACTCCGCATTTGCCACAGCGTATGCGTCTCTTCAAAATAAACATCTTTCCCGTCCACTTGATTCACTGTTTATGTGTCACTGGTTATGTCCTGCAATTCGATGACAAATAGCATTAAAATTCTTCCGTAGTCATATCCAGCTGCACATAGCAAGTCGGAAGTCAGCGAATAAGATGTTCACTGAAGAGCGGCATGTAAATAGTGACATATACCCAATGAACCAAGTTGGTGTGAAATATGTGTGTTGAAGGAGCAGCACATATGTTGTCGCGCATACCTTGTGGCACGTGCGCAATGACCGAGATTCACATCGAGAAGTGGAACACATGGACGGATGGTCCGTGAAAAGTGCGTGAAGTAGCCTAAGAATGGTGATCGCATTATAATGTCTAGTTGAAGGCACGAGAACAATATAATCGTGCGGATATAGCAATATAGGAATAGAACGCGCCCCGCTCCCTACTCTCCTCCCGGAGGCATTAGCCTAACTGAAGATGGGCGGCTTCCTCCCCGCCCTCTTTCCTCTCTCGCCTTTCGCGAGACTGAGCCGCGATCGCCGACTCACCTTCGCACGCTTTTGCTTGCACATACAGCGTACGTCGCGCACGGGCGGTTTTATGGCCTTGGTACTTTATATGGAACCTCACGGCGACGCCGACGGTACCAGCAGAAATGCGCGGGGAGTGTCCGCATAAACGTCCTCGCAATTATAGATCGTGGTTAGTTTCCCGCACTTTTCGGAACGGAGGACATGGTGCGTCGTACCCACACAGCGTGACTAGAGTGGTGATCCGCGTTAGGTCGATGCCTCATCGATCGCAGACCAGAGGTGTGAGGCTGGAGCTGACGGGAAACACTGCACGTACGGAATCACTTGCGCGCTCACAGGGTGCATTGGGCATTCTAGTATGGTGTCACGTGCCGTTGTATGGTGACCGGCGGCATTCGGCGAGTATTGAACTCCGTCCTATCGCACGCGGTAGCCGTTGGACTGGAGTGCCATGGAGTTTCATACAATCACTGGAGGTTACTCTGGCGTGGCGATCGTTCAGCCACCATGGGAATGATCGGCACACTATATGGATCTTCGCGCTTGGGGCTTAAGAGGTTGTGGTGGCTTCGCTTACTACGCTTTATCGGTCCCTAAAGTGGCCTAAATTTCAAAGCAATGTATACTTTTTTGACGCAGGAGGGATTAGTGCTCTGCAAGCATGCGTAATCCCCGATACTTGCAGTGGTTCCGTTTGTCCATGCGTCCGTGGCGTAATGGTTTCGGCATCGGGCTTCTGTGCTAGAGTTGCTGTTTTCGAATCCTGCTGCCGGACAACTTTGAGAATGTTGGCCTAATTATTTATAACGCAGTGCGTCCTTGAAGAAATGGTTGACTTACAAGTAGGAACTAGTGCGACAGATCGCTCTAGTATAATTGTATGAAAGTCTATGCAGAACGCATCGCGCGCTAGCTTGGCTAGTCGGCAGCTTGCTGGCCTATAGTACGTATGCACTGAAGAGAGCGTCTCGAGTTTTAGTCTTCGCGAAACGAGAAAGCCATTGTTCGTCGCGAAACAGTCGTGCGTGCGGTGCGTGGCAACAGCCGATTGCCACGCTGCTGTGGGCAACGCTTAACGCTCCGGAGCGTATTATACAGGTGGCATACTTTCGGAGATCTTGGCGTGGCCTGCGTTACGTGTCCGAGTTTTAGGCTGGCTTGTACGTGTCCGAGTTTCACGTCTGAGCTCACTGGCTTTGCCGCTCGTCTTCCTGGAAAGCTGGAAACTCCGGACTGTATCCGCCCTCCTAAAGGGAGCATCTGGAAGTTGTGAACTACTTCTAAATGTCGTTCGAGCTACTTTGCCAATTTTGTTGATTCATTCAGATGATTTGCCCGACTACCGTTTTTACTATCTTTAGGCCTTACAAGCGTTACACCCTACTACCTCAGTTCACCTGCTGATTCGAGCTTTTTGTATAAGCTACCCTTGCAAACAGAAAACACCTGATGTGTGCTACGAAGCATGTGTGAGCTTCTTTGGGCGCCTGTAAAAAAAGAAATAGCCGAACATTACATAACTGCGCCTAGAATTTTGACTCATCTTCTAAGACGTGACTGAAAAAGGCTTGCCGATCGTGTTCGTGTTTATATATACACAGGTCACACGATGCTCTTCAGAGATTCCGTCGTCATTTTCTGATCATCACAAGCTTGAGTCCAAGCACCAAGCACCAATACCTCCTATTGTCTGCCAATCTTTTTCTTTTAAATCGGATGCACCTCAGCACCCGCCTGTATTAGGTGGCTTCTGAGGTGAATTGTAGGACATCGTCGTTTTTCTTTGGGCTCAACGCGTAGGTGGCTGTAGCGCCGGATTTAGGGACGCAGGGGCTCACATTTCAAGAAACGCAGATTTTGAGGTTTAGAAAGATATACTTTGTGTTTCGCTGAATAGAGAATATAGGAGGAAGATGAGGCTAGAAATTATAAGTTTTCGAACGACGAGTTTCTCCGGTCGACGACATTTCTCCGGTCTTGCCCACATGAAGACAAACTTCTTTGTCAAAGAGTTTGCGCCAGCATCATTTCGTGTTTGATCAATGCTAACCGCTTTGTTTCTTACGATGCTAACAGTTGCCATGACTGCAGAATGACGACAGTGCCGAGTTTTACCTGCTTGGCAGCATTTAGTACTAACCTATGAGATTACTGCTGACCGAATTGGGTCAGAAACGAGCTGAGAATTTTCTGTATGCGAATAGGCAAACATACAGAAAAGGGAACATGTTAATATGTAGTTCGAATCCATAAATGCGTTATCTCGATGCTTCGGCAACACTAACTGATGACAGCTATTTCTGCAAACACTTTAGCTTAAGTATAGTATGCAATGCACTGGCGGACCAGTGATTGCTATGAATCTAACGGCAAGACTATGTACTGCTTTATCTACTGCATATTTGATTACAAAAGATGCACATTATCAGCCATGATGTTTCTGAATCTTTTTCGCTTTTCAAGCTTTGCAGGAAAGCCAGTCGACGCGGATCAGCCCGGCCTTGGCAAGATGGAGGCGGACAGCCGCAATCCTTCCAGGAACAGCCTTCAAGAAACAGCTTGCCCGTTTTATTGCGATAGCAATTATGTGGACACTCCAAGCGACTTTTCGCCGTTGGCATCACAATGAGCTTCGGTATATATTTAGGTATGTATATCCTATATGCCATGCAATGGTATATGACACAGTTGCCCCACAGGTCTTACATTTTTTGCAAAATTATTCCTGAATATTGAGAATGGCAGCCCACAAACAAATGTCATAAAACAAAACACCGACAGCGCATGCCTTTGATCTAAAATTTTCTATGACTTGGTCATTGCGCAACAATAACAGAACTCAAACATGATAATGATTTCTTTTGCCGCTGCTCTTCACTGCCTCCGGTGTCAGACCAGGAAGACGCTGACCTTTGAAGTATACCCAACAGGAAAGAGTAGTGGTAAAGTCGCTAAGACGTACTCTGGCTTTATTAAAGATTGTCCTCTGGCAGAGTTCAAAGGGAGGACATCCCGCTCCACAGCTCCTTTTTACTTAGTCTACGCCTACTTAATTTCACGCTGCCAATAGAGCTACGAGTCTTAACGCTTCGTGTAATATGTTCCTATCGCATTCGTTGCTTCGCGCTTATGTTGACCCGGCATACATTTTGGAATATAACGGTGCTGTGGGCGGCTTCGCGTAACGTGGCTGGGCGATAACGTTGTACAGCCCGTCATTCCCTGGTTATTGTAGGCATTTCTCACGCAGGCAGCTTAGCTGTTTGTTCAAGCCGACTAGTGTAGAACTTTCCGAGGGAGAAAATCGCTGAGCTATATTAGTTGGCAGTAATGTTGTTTGTGTGTTACCGTTAGCGTCTCTCTAAGTTCAATGCGCATTGAGTTCTGTCTGCGTGGGTTCATCGAAGCTCAGGACTGGCTGTATGACAGTGCTAACAGCGTATTCAGGGTATGACTCAAGTAAAAAAAAAAGGAGGCTTTTGGGAACTTGCAAAATAATAGCCCACTTTCGAGCAGCTTTAGTAGCTTTAAATAACTTGAATTAAGGGACACACTTCAAGACGGAGGGGAGAGGAGCCTGCCTTCCATAGGGCGTGATACGGGTCTTTATGGACCCTATTTCTGGCACGATCTGAAGTTGATGTCATATTTCGTTCTTTCAGGACACTGGTAAAAGCATGTGTACAATGCCAGAACAGCAGTTTGTTGCAGCGAAATGGGGAATTTAGTTGAAATAGCATAAATTAAACATGTAGAATGAGCATACATCCGCATTAGCCTGCCCTCCGCAGGCTGAGGAGAAGCTGCTGCCACCCTTTGTTCTCAAAGGACAGCTGGCACGAATTGTATGTGGCTCGAAAAGCGAGGGTGTAGCCCTTAAGAGCGCTGGTATTTTATGATTTAATGTCGAGGCTGGTATTCACCCAGGCACTTGGAATTCACATCACCAATAATCTTTGTACCGTTTAACAAAATATAAAATTGTTTGCTCAGAACACTGGGGAAATCAGGCGGCGAGCTTCGTACAATGCCTGACAAATTGGAAAGGACGAGTGTTCAGTTCTTGATTGCAATGGGGACATTATCCTACCTTTATTTTTGAAGCAACGATCTCAACTAACATGTCCCCATTCCCACGATATATGAGCTCGGTTCCACTTCTGAGACTGGGAAACGTTGTGTGTGACTGCTATATAACGATTTTAAGAAGCGTAGAGATTTGGCATTGCTGGTATCACGTATGATAGAAAAAGCGCAAGAAGGCACATGAAAAAAGGTAGTACGCGACAGATGCGTCAATTTCAAGTGGTTTTGTTGGAAGCAGGACGCGAGTATAAGCTTGCTTGGCCATTATGCTAGAAGTAACTGCGCAGCTAATTCTCAAAATGGCGCTTTCAACCCACACGGGACTAAAGGAGTGGGCGTACCGTGTGCATATTGGCGAGGATAAGTGTTTTGTCGCTGGTCGGAGAGAGAGCACCGGGAAGGTGAATGGCAACAGTTAGTCCCTGTGCACTTCGCTGTTTTTTCCCTTGTCGTCGAGTGAAGTGACGGAAACGGTATTGTCTCAATAACTTTGTAAAATGATGGTAATAATCTGAACTTTATTCTCCGTCTGTGGAACTATATGCAGGACAGCATTTTACATGTTCGTGAGAAATTTGTGGTAATATAAAGGTGGAATACGACGAGCCATGCAGTCCATGTGACCACTGGAATTGAATAAAGATGACCTTTGAACGTGCAAGTCATCGTTGCAGAAGTTATTGGTGAAGGGCAATTAAGTTGCTTATGTTCCAGGGATATTACAAACCTGAGTACGGCGATGTGTATGTAGCGTAGACGGGACAAGCAAAACGAATGTCGACTCTCTTGTGTGCTTCGTTTGTGCCGCACGTGTACATCACTTAACGGGCCTGAGGTTTAATCCTTCTAAGAAGGAACCGGGCCGTTTTCGTTCTTCTTTCTTTAGCAGTCGCTTATGTTTGCAAGTACTTGCTGCGCCATGCTATCCCCGCGCCATTACGTGGTCGCATATTACTGCGACTGCGTTGAGATACTTTACATTCTCCCAGTATTCTGTCGTTATGTCTGGCTTTCATGATGTGATGTCAGTATATGGCTAGCCAACAACATGAGGCGAGTTTGAATCCCACTCTTGACTTTTTAGAGCGCAGCTCTTGAGCCCCAACCAGACGTACGCGTTGTAACGCGTCCGCACGTGCCGCGCTCACCCGACGTCGCGTCGCGCCCGACAAGAATGCGCGAGTTGCTGTGTGGCGGCGCTGTGTGGTTAGGTTGTAATGTTCAAGGCAGTTTAGCCTTCGCCTAACGGTCGCGTCAAACAATGTGCTAAAGATGGCAATAAAACACTTAAAATTTGTTTTTATATTTTAAAACCTGCAGCAGCATCAGCATGGCATCACTCGCGTGTTACCTGGCCTACGCGTGCTGCACGCTGCGTCAGGTCTCGAACTTTGGCTCATTTCATTAATGATGCAGTCTTTACAGCTGAGAGAGAAAGAGAGAGAGAACATTTTTTTCGACCATCAAGATCGTTGTTTTTGAGGTCGAGTGGAGGGTGTCCTCATTCCAGGACTCCATTGGCCATGGCTGCACGACGTGCTTGCTGGACGAGAGGTTCCTGTCCCGCCAGGGTATCGCCTGTCAGCTGTACCTCCCAACGCTCAAATGACGTGCTAGGCGTCTTTAGGTGTTGAGGTTTGCCCCCACACCCCAACGAGATGTGAAAGAGTGTAGGGCGTGTGTCGCCGCACCCGGGGTCAGATGCCGCGATATGTTTGTGGGTACAGTTTGCTGTATCTGTGTAAGTTTGGGAATGTGTTAGTATGAATAAGTGAGAGCCACTGCCTCTTCAGTGCTGAGCTTTCTGTGAGGGGGCGGATAAATCGTGCGGTTGAGTCGCTGGATCTCGACTCGGTCGCAGTAATTGGATGGCAGGGTCACGAAGGTAAAGGGTGGGGATTGATGAAACGATTGGTTTTGCCCCTCTCTGTTGATTAGCGCTCGAGCTAAGGCGTTCGCGCTGTTTCCCTCCAGTCCCGCGTGGCCCGGCGTCCACGTGATTTGATGGGATTCTTGCAGCCGCGGGCCTAGAATCTGAGCCGCGGTGTTCGTCCGTTGGTAAAGTTACGGCAGGCCTGTTGCGAGTCGGTAACGACATGAACTTCCAAGCCTACCCTGTCTTGTTGCTTTATTACCAGGGCCACGGCTATGGTCTCAGCCGCAGCTGTGGTCTCTGCCCGTACGGAGGCCGCGAGGGTCAAAGAGATGTCTCACTCGTTCACGGCGGCTACCGCGAAGAGGCCCCCCCTACAGGGTACGCCGCCACGTCTACGTACATTACGTACGGGTTTGAATTGTCTGCACTTCCTGTCGACGCGAGCCTTGCGTCATCCTTCATGGAGTTCATGAAGTATCGGGTTCACCTTGATCTTCGATCTGATCTCGGGCGGCAGGGATCGTTGACCATCAAGGGCACGGAGCTTCGTTGCCGTTCCGGTCCGGTGGAGGATGGCTCTGCCCGCCGCCGTGTTCTGGAGGCTGGCTTTTTGCGAAGCCATAACCGCGTCCGACAGCTCAGCGATGATGGCAGGAGCTGACAGCTTCAGCGGCTGTGTGTGTATATATATATATATATATATATAATATACACACACACTGGGCAATTATAGTAAATCCACATTTCCCGAGTGGGCCAAAAAATACACGAGACTCGTTTTAGGCTTGCGTGAAGAGTCAATAAAGTAGGCAATGCAGGCGCATAAGTTTCGCTTACCTCTCTTGACAATAAACCAACAGAATGCAACGCGTACGTTTTACCCAAATTAAGGGACCAAGCGCAGTGAGCCTGGTTCGTTTCCAGTGACCAGCCGCGAATATATCACGCCAGGCACACAATTTTCTTACGTTTTGGTGGCGGCTTACGGCACGATGGATGCCGACATTGTCACTGCTAAGTGATATGGTTTTCGTTCGGAACGCCATAGACTGAAGGCTGGGGGCTTACAGCGTGGATTTGAAAAATCGGGCCACATTCTCAAATTCATGCGTAAGAACTTTACATTATTCCTTTTCTTAAAGCCGTTCGCCGCCGGTGTTACAGAATTCCCGACATTTTACGAAGCTGTCAAGCCTCTATGGATGCTGAAAAGGAAACAAAATGAAATGAACGAAAACCAGGCGTTTTCCTTTCTTTGACGGCGGCCGATGTTAGAACAATGTGGGAACTGCGTTGGGCTTCAATTTTTTTATTTACACGAGTTTGCAATATCGTCGGCACGAATTTATCGTCCGCAAAATGGAGCTGAAACGTGGTAGCTCTTTCTTAGTATGTTCAAGGCGAGAAACATGATCCACGCATTTATATTTAACTGATGGGTGTGCGAATATTCGAAAATTCGTAATGTCAAATAATATGTTTTTGATATTCGTATTCGAATGGAAAAGGAGGTATTTAAAGATTATCCATTATCGATTGAATAGGAATATTGCAAACACTTCGAATATATCGCTTATTGTGCGGCAGCAAAGAATGTTTTAAGCGTTTATTTCTATGTGAGGAAATGTGTCGGATTTGGTGCTGCATTTCGGGTGATAAATTCATTCTGATGCAGAAATTGGGCCTCTGAAACTTGCTTAGCCATTGGACGGCTGGGCTATGCTGAGAATCCAACCGCTCAGCAGAAAGAGGCAGTGATTTGAGAATAGCGACGGTGCACTCCTTTGGAGGTTTCAGCCCCAATCCTGAGCTTATTGCTTGACAGAAAATGCGATTTGGGAAGACTGGTACAAGATCGAATGCGGCCGAGTCTACGGGAAGTTGATGCTGTACAATGAGGCACAGGCTGGCGAGAAAACACAACAAGCAGAATTTCAATGCTTCAACATAGTAAAGCAAGCTAATTTACTGTTAAAAATGCTTCCATACAAAAAACTAATATTCGGAGCCGGCGGACAGACGTAAACATACAAAGAGCAAAAAAATATCGGGCTTCCATGACTGCCCAAGTGCTACATGCAACAGTTATGACGGAAAACGAAACGCAAGATAACTGAGACGAACGCTGAGTAAAAGGCACAGCATTTTAAAGAATATATGGCTTAAAAAATATAGCGAGCGCGACGCTAACAGTCAGAAACAAAAAGTTAGCGACGTGCTTAACACGAACTAAATGTGCAGTGCACTATTGCGCTGTGATGAAATTAACACAGAGTCCGTCCTGTGAAAGTTATAAAAATCTTCGTGCAACTTCGCATACGAGTATGTGCCATTTCCGGGATTCAGTGAGCTCTTCTTGTCGTACAGGTCCATCGTCTAAGGCCACAACAGCCTTGGCAACGGTCAGCACCACGAAAGGTCAGTAGGATGTTTTTTCCTAGAAGCGATTTGCATTGGTTGAGAGGCTATTGTGTGCTTTCCGCTCTAAAGGCCACGGATACTTCACCGTGTTGGACCGGTCCTGCGCATTGTGGCATATCAGGCACGTGCACTCAAAGTTGCACTAATTTTCAAGGTTATGAGGCTTTAGTTTGCAGTCCGCTTTATGTGTGGGTTTCATGTATGTGCTTATTTATTGAACCATCATTGTACGTGTCTGTGTACGTGCGGCAATGGAGGGAAATAGTTATTTGGTTAATTACACTGCCACTCCACATCAGGACAACCCCTAAGTAAAACTACAGATGGACAGTGAAATGTAGGGGCCTCCCAAAATCAAGCCACTGGGAATTAAATAGGTATTTCTCTCTGTATGTCTCTCCTAACAAGAGTAGCTGGCCACCGGCAAGAAATGCTTGTTCTTAGCAGCTTTTCCAGATATTACTAACTGCACCTCTATTCCAACGTGTAACATTTATATGCCAGTGCCATGCTTTCCGATGAGCTGGGTCACCATGTCATATAAAAGACGCACCAATTTTATGAAATATGGCACATTAGCCGCATGAGCTCAATATGATAGGTCGCGCCATTTCAAATGGTCTAAACGTCCTGACGCAGTTATAAGCATTATCTACAATAATAACCGCCATCTGTGTCGCCTGAACGTCCTAAAACTCTGCTTTTGGTTGATTCTTGTCATATAGACGTCAAGCCATTCGTGACTTTGAAGTAGAATTAAAGTACGGAAATGCGGGCTAGCCAATGGTCGCTGTACGGGGGGTTTGGTTTCCCTAGGGGGATTGCAAACACTATTCTTCTTTCCGGAGGGAAAATCGGTGACGTTGTTGAGCGTCCAAAGAAACGATCACACAAATTTATCTTGACGTTCACCGCGGCGTGGTATGGACAGAGCTGCTCAGCAGGAACGCGAAAGCGTGTGCGCACAAGGCGCATGCCAGCGGTGCCAGCATGCCAGCGGTGGAGGCCAAGACGCTTCCTTGGCTGCGGCATGGTCCGTTGACCGGACCGCGAAGGGGCTTGAGCTTGGCGCTGTCACTGCTGGAGCCAAACGCGCGTTTCTGGAGTCCTTCTAATCCTACACGCGCAAGCCGTGCATGTGTCGTGGACAGCAGAACGGCGAGACAGCACCAACCGGTACGCCGCAATTGCACCTCGAGTGTTCATAATTTGCCGAGTAAGCCTCGAATTTACTGCTACTATCGCCGAGAAAGAGGTAGCGTCCAAATTCGCGTTCGGTTATCGCGAGGTGCGCGTGCCACCGCTGCAACGAAGACGACGATGACGACCACGACGAAGGCACGTGCCTGACATTGCAACGGGAGAGGGAAAAGACGTGGAAGAAGAGGCGCACGAGAGTCTCGTGGCTCGAGCGTGGAACGTTGAGGCGGCGCCATTGTGGGACGGGCCGGCGGCTCAAGGACGGCAACAGCGGCGGAAGCAGCAGTCTGTCGAGTGATAGTTCGAAGCATTTGCCTGCAGTTCTACCTCTAAAACTCACCTAATGGCAGCCGTTCTGCTACAGTTTCACGGTCCTGCAGTTCTTTCGTGAGTACTGCGTTCTGCTACAGATGTTGTCCGGCCGCCTGTCTCCAGTTGCAGCAGCTTAGCCACAGCAGACAATCGACGCCTGGATTGCAGTGGCCGTGGAACTACTTAGGCATCGGTACAAAGCAGTTCGCGGAATGATTTGTGGCTTAACATCCAAATGTGTTTGCAGTTGCTATTTTGTGGAAAGGCCTTGTTTTTGAACAAGAACTTAGAGGGGAGGTGTTTTTGAATACTTATCGAATATGCGTATGTATCTTTGTGTGCGACATAGAGCGTCCGTCACGTGTTTCTTTAAAAGTCTGTGTTGAACTGCTTCAAGCACACACTGTGGTTAATAAGCCTAAACCATGAGAGGCATGTACAGCGTGATATTCATAGCGTAGTAACTTTAGAATGGCTCTCACAAATCTTGTAGCTTGTATTACGAAGTGAATCGGGAGTACTTGCACTCTCATGGGAAAATTAATATCTCGCTTGTTTTATCTTTCCTGTCACTACCATTTCATGAACAAGTTTCTCGTATTAGCAGATCATAATTCATTACTTTTTGTTTACTTAATACTAATTATAGGTCACTTTCCTTGCACGCTTCGATCAGAAACCATTCCAGGATGATCGGATGGGCAGGACGGGAGCGGACAGCGACAGTGGTCGGGGCAACGGAATGGCGACGACGGCTCATTGGCTCATGGCGAAGGACGCAGGTAAGATTGACACGACCGATTTGGAAGACGCCGGCACGGTATGCTACCAGTGCTTGGATTCACCTGACGGGTTAGCGTCGTACGCATGTAGATTCACTGTCGAAGCATGGCTGTCTCGACATTCGCAAAATGTCTTCGCAATATAGTAGTTCACTATTGTTGGAGGGTAAGAGGAGCCCTAAGGCGAGCCAGAGTGTTCCCCAAAAATGTATCACACGTTTCTCTCACTAATGCAGGTTCCATTTTGTGCAAGTAGGTTTGCATAGGGCTCTTCCTGCCCGAAACTTGTGGAACGATTTGCCTGCGAATCAAGCTTGTTTGATATGCAACTAGCATCATTTGGGCCCCGCACATCCAAGCCTCCCATTTAAAAACGAATATAAAAATAAGCAATAGTCAGTTCTCTTTCTCTCTCTTTCAACGACGAGCTTAAAATTTTAAATGGGTGCGCTGGAGTCTGTTTTTTTGTGTGTGTGAAACCTTATTAGACCGAGGGGCATAAAAATGGTAGGAATTACCTGTTTTATTAAAACAGATTCAGCGACTATTTCCCCCATCATTTCAGGCAGTGCTTTGCGTGATGAAAGCATAGGCTGGTCATCAATCAATTCGTCTTCTTAGTCGGAATCGGATAACCGGTTCGACATTTTGAAGCAGTTTAAATAAGTTTGTTTCTTGAAAGGCATGAACATTTACCTTGCAGCGTTGCAGCAACTGAATACGTTTATATAAACGGTGACCATTTTCAAGCTTTATGGAATTTTTAAAGATAGTCTGTGGCAGATGGCATATGCGGACATTACTTGCACGAGAACTCGAAACACCTATCCAACTAATTAACGAACATTCCCTAATTATATTCAGAATAAGTTACTTTACGCCACATATTATAATTTACGAATTGTAACCGTTGTGCTTGCAGGACGTGTCCACTTGAAATGAATTTGGAGGATGATGTCAGTTTCAAGATGCTATTTCCAAAGTGTGAGACGAAGTACATGGGCGTCCGAGTTACTTTTGTGTTTCAATGCAAGTATTTTGGTGAGAGTAAGTGGAATGACAGTGTATTTTTACGCGGGCTTTGATTGCTGATACCTCCAAACTGGCGTCGTTCTGGAAGTGAATTCTAATTGAGTACGCCTTGCATAATAACCGGCTACATTTCGTAAGTCACAATACATGCCGTAAAGTAATTATACCATAAGATCATTTAGTTATGTTTGGTAATTACTTGAAGCGACGTTTTGCGTTCTCGTGCATGTCCGCCTCTCTGATTAATCTAGCGGAAGGACTAGAATTGTTATCTGAACCCGCTGTTTTTAAGAATTGCGTAAAGTTTCAGAAGCATCACCCTGAGTATGCTTGTGTAACACAAGTTATTTGCACGTGCGGCGAAATACGGTGCAAGAGACACGCGCATTGAACAATTAATAACGCTTCGACCTTTCATTACGGCGGCGCTGTGGGCCAAAGAGTCAAACCGCGTCGTACATGTCTGTGTAAAACAGTCATCTCCGATCGCCGTGCTCGCGTATTTTATTGAAGAAACGTAGGACGCCGACAGCGAGGTGAATGCAGGAGAATCCTTGTTCACGTGATCTGCAACGCATATTCTCAAGTGCCTTTGCATACGTACAGAAGTACCGCGGATACCGTGAACCATTCTTAAACTAAGGGGCCGCATTGGATTTTAGCAGTTTAGTGCAAACTCTTGCTAGGCGTACGTCAAAAATAACGTCACCCTATCGCGAGTGTCTATGGACCCACAAGGATTTTGAAATGCCAATGAAGGTGCTTTCCAATAGATAGATTCACATGCAAGTTCCCCTCAGCATAAGCAACATTTCAGCGCTGCCTCATTTGCCAAGCTGGATTTCTTTTTGCCAGTCAACCCTTGAACGCACCCCCGGACGTCGCGTAACAGGGATGAACATTTGAGCAGCTGGCGTTTTAAAAATTAAGGAATTCATTAGATTCTTTAGTTTAACTCAAAAGAAAGGGACATGCGATGTCACTATACTGCTTGAGAAACGTATTTGCCGCAAAGAGGATATCGCAAAGCGGAAGATTGACGACAACACGGCTGACGATCCTTTTTGTGGCAAATGTCTTTCCACTAATACCTACTAAGCCAAGAATCAGTTTTCCTGAAGCACTATACCACTAAGATCGACTCTAACGACGTCACGTGATGATCTTTGTTCCATACCCTCGCCCGCACCTTCATTGAGTAACGCTGTCTACTTTCTTCGCTCATGTTCCTGTATTTTTTGAACGCCGCACTGTTTCTCTACGAGCCGTGCCATCCGTAACTTAGTGTGCGCGATTGTGTACACAGCGCCCGAAGGGGTTACCCGCTTTTCGCTCGTTGCAGAGAAGCCAGTTGCAGTGGATCGGCGAGACCGGGCAGGAAGAAAGCGAACAGCGGAAGTGCTCAAAAGGTCGAGATCATGGAGAGTACCGCCTTCCGTCTCCATTCTGCAAGGTTGAATACCGTTGCGGGTGGTAGACGCGGTCCGGGCGAGACCGAAGCGAACAGCGGTTGTGTCATAAGGCACCCGAAGATACCGAAGAATAACTGTGCACGGGTGAGGGAAAGGTCAAGCCTGCCGATAGCCGTAAGTTTAGTTTGGGCACCGTTCAACTTACTTGCTCCTAAAATTCTGCGATGTTCTAGTACAGGAAGGAGGTCGGTGCATCTTTTAAAATGGGTATTGTAAACTTGCGCCGTCAATCGGCCACAAACGGTTGCTTGCTAAAATTGCATGTAACAAAAACCTGTTATTACCTTTTCTATCCTTGCAACCGCGCAACACACGCGCCTAGCTTTGGTTTCATTGTGTAGGGGGGAACAAGCCATTATGCGATCATGCATGGGACGCGCGCATAGTTGACGTGCTTCACACGCCGCCCACGAAGCAACCGGCGCTAAATTTAGCCACTCGCTCAGCGTTCAGAGAGCTATAGGAGTAAAGCTCGACAGAACGTTTGTCGATCCGAGCGGGAGTGGTCACATTTGAGAGAGAACACTCAGCCATAGCCCGTTCATTTCCCCAACTGGAGAGCTGCGCTCAATAGCAGTATTAAATTTCTTCACGCTTCCTAAGTATGCCGTCCCCGCGTTCTACAGGTAGTGCCCAGAAACGATGTGAACAGCATCGGGCAGCAAAACACACGGTTCGCGCCCACCACCTTTGAACAAGGCGGGCCCATGGACTACGTATAGTGGCGATAACAACATTAGACGGTAGCCCCTGCTCACCACTAGTTGTATCGTAAAGCAACCTTAATAATAAGCGAATAAATGCCACGTGATTTACTTTGATATGCCTGTTTAAATGAAAAAAAAAATGCTTAAGCTTCGCTTTTAAGAGTGGAACGCGATAGCATTCAAAAATCCCTGACTGCTGCTTCTCACGCTCCCCGGCAGCGCATGTAACGGTAATGTTTATCGGGAGACGCTGGTTGCCAACGCTGTGCACGAAGGCGGGCTTTGTGGTAGAAACGCGGCCTCTTCTGTGGGCCGCGATGCGATGGATGGATGGATGGATGCTATGAGCGTCCCCTTTGGTGGGTTGCGCCACCAAGCTCTTGCTACTATACTGCCTAATATTCTACCTAGGTTAAACAAAGAAAAAAGAAAAAAAAACACTATGAACTACCACGCCCAAATTTTCTGATCCCCTATTGCGAACTGTGCTTTTGTACGTCTCCGGCTTTTGTTGTTTCCCTACTTTTCTTCCACCAATCCTCCAGTCGCCTCTTACTAATGTCTATTGCGGACATGTTTGCTTTACCATTGCTCGCTCTGAACCCAAGGGCTTCAAGGAGGCCAGTTGTGCCTAAATCGACCGCTGGGTAGACGTCTTCACATTCTAATAAAACATGCTCCGTAGTTTCCCTAGCTTTACCACAGCAAGCACATGCTTCTTCTTCCTTCTTATATCTCGCTTTATAGGTGCGTGTTCTAAGGCATCCTGATCACGCTTCGAAAAGTAATGAGCTTCCCTTTGAGTTATCATAAATGGTTTCTTTCCTGATTTCGTTTTTTCCTCTTAAGTAGTTACTCATGGCAGGTTTCTTTTCCATTGCCGCAGCCCAAGAGATTAATTCAGCTTCTCTGACTTTCCGCTTGACCTTCTTTGTTGCTGTGTTGCCCACCCCACAGACCGCATACTTGCTGGTAAGCTTCCTAGTTCTTTTCCTCCACTGTGAATCAATGTTTTTCCTGTACAGATACCTGAACACTCTCCCAGCCCATTTACTTTCTTCCATATTCCTCAGCCGTTCTTCATACTCAATTTTACTGCAAGCTTCCTTCACTTCAAAACTAGTCCAGCCCATATCACCCTACACAGCTTCATTTGTAGTCTTCCCGTGAGCGCCCAATGCGAGGCGACCCACTGACCTTTGGTTCCCGTCGAGTCCTGATTGTACCCCTGATTTATAGCAAACAACCGCATTTCCAAAAGTAAGTCCTGGAACCATTACACCTTTCCACATAACTCGGAGGACCTCGTACCTATTGTATCCCCATAGCGCTCTGTGCTTCATTATGGCTGCATTTCTCTTCCCCTTTACTGTTATGGCTTTTTCCTGTGTTTCCATATATCCATTGCCTTCGTTTATCCATATACCAAGGTATTTATATTCTGTTACCCGAGGTATTTCTTGGCCCTGTATCTCCACTGTCTGTTCACTGTTTTCATTGAATACCATAACACCTGATTTTCTAACACTAAACTTCAAGCATAAATCGTTGCCTTCCTGTCCACAGATATCAGCCAGACGTTGCAAATCACTTTGCTTGTTAGCTAGCAACACAATGTCGTCCGCATAAAATAAACCTGGGAGTTGCTTCTCTATTACTGTACCCGCCTGTTTGTATGAGAGATTAAACCCGATATTACTTCCTTCTCGCGCCCTCTCCATCCTCACCATGTACATCATAAGCAACAGCGGGGATAAAGGGCACCCCTGCCTCAGTCCCTTGTTGATATGAACTTTCTCCTCGCTCCTCATCCCTTCCCATTCAACGCAAACAGTATTTTCTAGGTAAATCTCTCTCAAAAGCTGTATACAATCGTTACCTAAGCCTTCCCTTTCCAGGATATCCCACAATATGTTGCGGTCCACGTTGTCGTAGGCTCCTGTAATGTCTAAAAAGGCCACATACAACGGTCTGCTTTCTGCTTTTGATATTTCAATACACTGAGTAAGAACAAAGAAGTTTTCATCCAAACGCCTACCTATTCTGAAACCATTCTGAAACTCTCCCAAAATGCCATTATTCTCTGTCCATGCTTGAAGCTTTAATTTGATTGCCTGCATTGCTAGCCTGTATATTACCGATGTAATGATCAACGGTCTATATGAGTGAATTCTGTCTTTCTCCCCCTTTCCTTTATAAATCAAATTCATTCTACTTTGTCGCCAGCTGTCTGGTATTCGTCTATCTTTTAAAGTTCTTTCCACTGCTTTCACTAGAGCTCAGGGGCGTAGCCAGGGGGGGGGGGGGGGGCTGCTTATGGGGCTTCAGCCCTCCCCGAAATTTTTTCGTGCTGTCCATGCACCGCCGACCAAAGCGACCCCCGGCGCCGGAAATCACTCTGGATTTTGTCTAGAATGTCTTTTTGACGCTCGAAAAGACATTTAACCGCGAAGATTGCAAACTCGGGCTGGATTTCGTGGCAACGCCCATACACCGGGAGTCACATAACGCCAAGCAGTCCCATCCGAGCACAAAGTTTCAAGGGCGCTTTGATGGCGAGCGGGCTCGCCGCGACATCTCACTGAGGCCACGGAATCTATGGAGCGCATGGATATCAATTGCGAAACCTTATGGCTATAAATGTCATAAGCTCTTGATGTGAAGGGTGCATTGACATTTCCAAAGTTGTGCTTTAGATTTTCAATTGCGGAACTTTGTGGGTTTAATGTTGTTATAAACATTTGACGCCAAAGGTCTATTGACTTTTCTAAAGTCTTACATCGGAACATACAACGGGACAAGCCAAATCAACACACTAGCAGACGAGTTGACAAAGCAGGCAGCGAGGTCCAATGAGACGAAGCGTTGGGGTGGTTCATTTGTGCCGTCATGTCACACAAAAAATATCAACATTTTTTTTAACCTAAGCCAGAACATCCACGTCAAGACACTAAAGCCAGCCAAAGTAAATACGTTCTTATTTATTTTTTCTACTTTGACTTTTATTCGCGAGGACACATTGAGCCTCTTCAATTTTTTTTGTTCTCGCTACCCTACCCGCGGGCTGCCAGAGCCAACCAGAGCGCATACGTTTTTCTCGTATGGCCCCGACCACCATGCGGTACACTTCGGTGCGCGTTCGGTTTGCTCTGGCCGAGTGGATTTTCACCGGACAGAGTTTTGGACGCTTTCTGGCTAGCAGACGAGAAAAAAAAAACAATGGTCGCTCGCCGCCATCACTGTGGGGACTCGAAGGATTGCACCGCATTCCTTGAGCGGAACCTTTCCGGAAAGTCTGGGATACTGAGCAGTATGCGTATGGTTCTCAGTGGACCAAGCGTCTCATGTTTTCTTCGGTATTCCTTCCGTAGCCCCATTAGGTGCCCGAAGTAGGCATTAGATTCTGGCCAAGATGCTTTCCTATGCGTTTTTTTTTTCATTTCGGTGCCTCCGCCTCACAGAAAAAAAATACATTGTGGCGGCGCAGCGAATTGTCGCATGGTGAAAGTTCGATTTTGATACTTCTTTTGCGTAAAGTAATTGGCGACGGGACGCTTCAGTTGCCGGATACGTTTATTATATTATTGCGAAAGCAATTATATGGACACTCCAGGCGCATTCCTGCCATCGCCCTCATGTTTCGTATAAAGTCCAAGGGTGATAACATCGTGACCACGCGCTGCATACTGTATGTGCGAGTGAAAGCGTAGGAGGGGAGGTGGAATGGGTGAGCCGACGATGGTGGCTCAGTCTTGTGTGCGCAAAGGAGAAAAGCGGGGAGCAAGCGCGCCGCCTTCCGTCGCGCGCAATACATCGGGGGGAGTGGATGGAATGGGGGCGGAATCTAGGATTCTGTGAATCTATGATTGTGCAACATGTTTATTTGCCTTGTTTGACGCATTATATACAGTTACTTCTTTATTACAGTATCATATACGCATTATACAGTTATTACAGTTATACAGTTATTAGACGCATTATATACAGTTAGCTTATACAGTTACATACATAAACTCATTGGAGACTTATATGTATACTTAAATATCTTGTTGCCAGGTTTTGTGTATACATGCAGTGAACTTTGTTTCCAGTGACACTTTTTTTTTCCTTTATCAAGCCGTATTTTCGCATTTGCATATCCCATTGTATCTTTGCATTTCTAATGTACGAGGGCAAGTCAAATGAAAGTGAGCCTACCCTAACCGCGCAATAATGGTTCGGTTCATTATCTGCGAGGCATGCGCGTAGGAGAACGCCATGTCTCATTTACAAAAGTGACACGCAGGTGTGAAGATAAATGTTCTTTAATGCCCTCACACACTGGGTTGAATATGGTTGCGTCACCTAATGGACACTTCAAAAGTTGAACAACTCGGTGTCGCGAAGTTTTTGACAGCTGAAGGTGTTTCCAAAACAGAAATTAATCACCATATGACTGCCGCGTACGTTGAACACTGCATTTCATTGACCACTGTGAAGCGTTGGAGCAAACGGTTCAAAGGACGTTGCAAAGACATTCCAAGACCGGGCCAAAACCATCGTGCAATCACCCCCCACACAATTTCAAAGATTCATGAGCTGCTGAAACAAGAACGGAGGATAAGCATCGATGAACTGGCAGACCGTCTGAACATCAGTCATGGTTCGGTTCCCGCCATAATTCATGAGCTTCTCGGTTATCGGCTCTTTGGTGCGCAAGGATCCCCAAGATTTTTATCCATCGCGAGAAGACGGAGAAGTTTCGCGCTGCCTTGACTCATCTGATCGGGTATCACAATGAGCATGACGACTTCTTGTTTGCAACTGTGATCGGGGACGAACCTTGGTGCCACTACTACGAGCCTGAAACACGACGGCAAAGCTTACAGCGGAAACATTCGAATTTACCATGCCCAAAGAACGTAAAGGCCATCATGTCCGCTGGAAAGGTGTTGTTGACTTTTTTTTTCGATCGACAGGGTCCATTACTGATAGAATTTGCTAAATCTTGAGAGGCTATCAATTGTTTCCGATATTGTGAAACGCCAGAACTGCAGCGTGTCGCAATCAAGAACGAACAACGTGGAAAATTGACGAATGGGGTCATCTTGTTCCACGACAATGCCTGTCCCCACGTCGCTTATGTGGTTAATACAAAACTGGCAAAGTTCAAGTGGGAAACGCTGCAACATCCGCCATACAGCTCAGACCTGTCACCTTGCGACTTCTACATTTTGGGGCAACCGAAAAAACAGCTCAAGGGAACCAGTTACAGACTTTTTGAAGCAGCAACCCAAGGAGTTTTATAAGACGGGAATCACGCAACTCGTTAGTGAATAGGACAAATGTCTAAATTCTCATGAAGACTACTTCTAAATAAAGTACCCTGTTGTTGGCTCATTCATTTAACTTGCCCTCATATATCTTGCAGAACTCCTGCTTTTTATACGTGCTCTCTCTCGCGACTATAACTTCGGTGCAATTACTCACGATACACGACAAGGGACAGCTACTCCTGCGTAATACATAGGAACAAACGACAGCGTCATTGAGATTTTTCACTGGCCATCGCATATAGACAAGCATGTAAGCACCGTTCTTGAATGACAAAGTTTCATTAAGATATTTGTCCTCAACTTGTTCAGTTCATTGCCTTTTAATTTTTCATATCAGCGGCATGCACTGCTTTCCTGGTTTCGAACTGATTAGTTCTAAAGTTCGTGTGATATTTTCTTTACTTAATAAATAGACAAAAAACATGGAAGCATTGACTTCAGTTATGTTGGGCACAATTTGTGGCACATACGAGTATAATATTTTATGAAAAAAAATACGTATTTTACTTTTATTTACAGAGCGTAGCTTTCAAGAATTCGTTTGAAGCATCTTTGGCAATGACATTGCAGTTATTATTCATGTATTTGATCCCTCGATAAATTGTTTAAGAGGAAGATTTAGCTCAGGCCCAATCCGACGCGGCCTATTCAAATGCTTGTAAAACGCAGAAACGCTTTTCTGAGATAATCCTGCTAATCGCTTTTATTGAAATTGGTTGCAGTTGAGAGAGAAAGTTAAATCCTAGTGTCTGTTGGAAACAGAACTTCGATTCAGGGCCTGAATTTTGTTTAAAATATTTTGGAAAATTCGAAAGTTTGAAAAAACAGAAGCACGGCGTTTACAAACTAATAGCTATGCATGAAGAACAGATATTGTGGTTCTGTAAACGGCATTTATTATAACAGTCAAAGCGGACAAGTTTGCTGTGTCAATTTGTATCTTACGTGAATTGGTTACGTTGTGTACAAGGGTTTTGCAAAAGCCGTATTTCCACAATACTAAATTTTTTTGAGATTAATGTGTAACATATCTATTTTGTCCGCTGTAGATGTACTATTAGATGCTATTCACAGAATTGTAATATCATTTTTCATTGTTGAGTCACGGAGTTTTAAACTTGATAGTTTCGTTTCCTGAAAATTTTCAATTTTGGCCAATTTTTAATAAATAATTGACCTCCTAAATGAAAAATTCGAAGCGTAGTCACTAGAATTAAACTTTTTATTTTAAATGCCACAAACCTCCTCAAATTTGGTGAAGTGGTTGCAGGGAAAAACGAATTCCCCTTCTACATGTACTTAAATAGGAGCACCCGAGCTAAAGCTGCCTCTAAGGAGGAGGCTGAGCTGCAACGTGCAGCTATATATATATATATATATATATATATATATATATATATATATATATATATATATATATATATATATATATATATATATATATATGTAAACGAGAAGAAAGGGGGTTAACCGAGGGGCCCGATATTTAGTAGTCATATAATGAAAAGCCAACAAACACTGACACCAAGGACAACATAGGGGAAATTGCATGTGCGTAATAAATGATATAAAGTAATGATAAATTAATGGAAATTAAAGTGGATGAAAAAACAACTTGCCGCAGGTGGGAACCGAACCCACAACCTTCGCATGTCGCGTGCGATGCTCTACCAATTGAGCTACCGCGGCGGCGTTTCCCCATCCACTTTCTTGGGTATTTATGTGTACTAGTATATATATATATATATGTATATACAGTGGACTCTCGTTAAACGGAACCTCAAGGGACCGGGAAAATATGTTCCGTTTATCAGGAGTTTCGTTTAGAGAGAGAAGGTTCAGGATTTCGCAATCCGTTCCTGACTGCTTGGTCCCGACGAGGCAGGCGTGCGCGCAATCGGCAGTCTCCGCTGAAGCGGATCTCAGATGCAAAATCTAGGTAATAAAGAGGATGGTAGGCTATGGGCACTAACTTTATTGCACAAAAGCGGTAAGCAATGAATCTTTTTTCAGAGCACCACTAAAATTAAAAAAAAATCTCGATAGTCCACTTATTCCGCGGAAATCAGTGATAACTGCGATTTACTGGCTTGTAAAAAAGGATTTTATGTTTGCTTGTTTGAGCTCTCGCAACCGTTTTCTTTGAGGGCCAAAGCGTGACATCTCGAAAGCCTGCCGCAGCTTATCCTCGTCCTGAAGTATCCTCGTGAGGCTGCTCTTGGGGACGGCGTGCTTCGTCGCAAGCGCTGTTTTTGTGAAGCGACCACTCTCGAAGTCGTTGATTATCTCCATCTTCCTTTCCAACGTAAGGACATTGTGAGGTCGCTTCTGCGCTGCCATCAGGTGCTGACTTCGCGACGAAATGTCGCAGACAACGCTAAACAGCGGATGTAAGGCTTAAGTCAAACAACAGCAAGCGCACCGTTAGAAAGCAAGCGATGCGGTTACATTGTGCGAGAAAGAAGTAGGGGAGACAGTGATCCGTACCGCGATGGGGTTCTGTGTGAACGTCAAGTAGCGGTATCGAGTCTATTTTCAGTTCCGTTTATACGGTGGTCTGAAAATTTGAGTTCCGATTAACGGGATTTTTTTACATTGCCTTAATGCAAAACCAACCAACTGCGAGGCGTTCGTTCCGTTTAAGCGTTGATTCCGTTTAACCGATTTCCGTTTATCGAGATTCTACTGTATATATATATATATATATATATATATATATATATATATATATATATATATATATATATATATATATATATATATATATATATATACATACATACATACATACATACATACATACATACATACATACATACATACATACATACATACATACATACATACATACATACATACATACATACGTATATATTGGGCCAGTGGCGTAGCCCCCCCCCGAACAAAATTTCTGGCTACGCCACTGCTAGAGCTTACTTACTTTTTGGTCCTAGTTCATCTATCAGCCTAATGGGAACCTCGTCTAGCCCTGTGGCTGTGCGCTTAGGATTTTTCTCTTCCGCTTTCTTCCAGTTTAAATTTGTTAGCACCAGCTGCTTTTCCCCTTGGGTCTCTTTCATGCTCTCTTTTTCAACAAGTATAACCTCGTCATTGCCTTGGAAAGATTCGGCTGTTGCTTTTTGGATGTAATTTATTGCCGCTTCTCCTTCGAGTCTGTTTTCATCTTCGTCTAGGATATGTTGTTGTGTTGTTGTTGACTTCCTGCCTAATAATTTTATGTGGTTTCAAAATATTCTAGGTGCGGCCTTCTGTTTCTCACGTATTTCTGACAACCAAAGTTCACTTTCATCAATTTTGCTTGCACCAGTATTTGAACCATAGACTTTTTCTCGCGGTATATTTCCCATTTACTATAGTTACTTCATCCTGTGGCAACTGCGCCTTCTTTGCCTGCCTGTGCTCTCGAGATGCTTTCTGTCGTTCGGCGATCGCTTCTCGTATCTCCTTGTTCCACCAGCTTTTCGGTTTCTTTTTTCCTTTCCAACGAACATGTTGGTTCTCTTTCCGTATTTCTGTCTTTATTACACTTATAAGCTCACCAGATTCCCACTCTTTACTTGGCCATTTGCCAAGTTCTTCTTCAACTCTAGTGACTGTATTTGCTATTTGTTCAGCGTTCAAATTTGGACTGGCCATTTTGCTCTCCTTGCTCTCTTTCCCAACTACATATCCCATTTTCAATATGATGCGTTTATGGTCACTCCCTATGGTATTAAACCCTTCCTCATCGATGACCATTTCTCTCAACTTATCATGAATTCATTCTGTCATCAGACAGTAATCAATGGTCGATTGCCGGTTTCCCACTTCCCACGTGATCTGTCCTTCACACTTAGGCCCTGTATTCACGATCACGAGGTTATGTTGCTCACAAAGGTCCAGCATTGACTTCCCGTTATTGTCGGTATAGCCATCTAAATCCTGTATGTGGGCATTCATGTCACCTAACAGGACAATTTCAGCACCACTCCCGAAACCCTTAATATCAGCGCTTATGCATTCCACTAACTCTTTATTTTTCTCTGTGCAATTTTTTCCGGTCCACAGATACGTAACGCCCAGCCAAGTTTCTTTCCCACTTATCGTACCTGATAACCAAAGATGCTCTTGACATGGTGAATTTACTCTTTTCCATTTGGCTCCCTGATGGATGAGCGTTCCGACTCCCCCTCCCTTTCTTTCCGACTTAGTTCTGTTGCACCCTTCCCAAACATAATTGTCAATAACTGGTGGCTCTTCTGAGTCTCTAAGGTGCGTTTCTGTAACCGCATACACCCCTATTTGTTCTCTGTGTAACTGCTCCTCAATCTCTGCCCACTTTTCCTTTCTTCTGCCGCCCTGCATGTTTATGTAACCTATTGCATGGCGAGCTCTTTTTCTTGTTTTCCTCCTTTTTCGATTATCGACGGCGATGCTCTTCTGATGTTCCCCTAGGGGACCTTCTTCATTACTATCTACTCTGACCTCCTGAGCGCCCGCGGGCCCCCTAAAAAAGCAACAGCGCGACCACCAAGTCGCCAGCCCACTTCTCGTGCTAACCTGTAATTGAAGTGGATCCCGTCTCGTTTAAAACCACCGCAACTTCTCACTTCCCTGTTTACTTCGACAACCTCGAAGCCTTTCTCTCGGCTCATTTTCCATATTGCCTCATTAGCAACCACTACGGCTCTTTGTACGTGACTGTCACGCACAGGCACCTCCGGCACCGTGCGCACCACGATCTGCACCTGAGGGGATAGCTCACGCAAGTCGTCCACCCCCTTCGCCAAGCGCTGGGCTAGTCCTGGCCCTTTTCTGTTTAGGACGTCATTTAGCCCACCTGCTACTATGACGAAGTTGCGCACGTGGGCATTTTCCGCGAGCTTTTCTTTTGCTCGCTCCATGACAGAACCCAGTGTGCGCCCTGGAAATGTCCCTACCGCCACTCTTTTGTCCCCTTTCACCTTCTCCATAATTGCTTTTGAGCACCCAGCCAGGCTTGAATCGCCTGCAATAATCACCCTTTCACTCTCTCCTACCTCTCCCTGCTTCCCTTTGTCATTTTCCGCGTGATTCGGGCTCGACAAGGGGCATTGTCCCCTCGGCTCCTGCTTTCTCCGCGTAGCGGCCTCAAGGTAGGTGCTGCTCTTTCCAGCTAACCCGTCATCACCCTGCCTGCGTTCCGCGTATTTCTCTGACCCTCCCGCGCCTGCCGCGTCGGGTGTCTGCGTTCAATTGTCACGCACATTCTCGGTCACAATGGCGGCCCTGTTCAGCGTTTCCTCGGCTGCTTCCAGTCTCTTTTCAACTACCTTCCGTGCTTCACGCTCCGTGTTTAGCTCATTTTTGAGCTCTTGCACCTGTTTGAGAAGCCCTTCCTGGAAACTCTCCATTTTCTGCATCCTAGTATCGACATCACATTGTGTGCCGGTTGATTCGACGCCCTCTCCATTCTCACCCGTCTCCTCATCTGCCTTGAGGGTCGCCCCCCGTACTGCCTGCTTTACCGGCTTTCTCGCCATGTATTGCACGGTTTTTTGCAAATACTATAATACTATATCAATGCAGAGCACGTGCCTTCTAGAAAAAACCGATACGCACAGGATCGAAATCCTCAAAATGCCGCAAAGCAACTCTCACCACTGTTTCAAAAACAATCAATGCCTCGGAGACCAAAGGTATGACGCGCTCAACCACGCGGTCACGCTCTCACTTTTCTACCAAACACGCACAGTCAAACCACTAATAGCTATTTCTCTTGCCACTTACAAGCTACTACTTAAAGACTACAAACACTCAAAGTCCTACTAGGCTGCACATGTTGGAACACGTGGCTCGAAAGACGCTCTAATCATCCTGCAAAACAAACGTACACGAAGCACACCCGCGCACCCGAAATACGAGAGACAAATAAAAAAAGGAAAGAAACAGAAAAACACCCAATTACTATTTAAATGAAAAAAAAACAGCAAATAAAAACAGAAGCAAGCGCACCCGAAATACGAGAGACAAATAAAAAAAAGGAAAGAAACGGAAAAACCCCCAATTACTATTTAAATGCAAAAAACAGCAAATAAAAACAGAAGCAAGCTTAAAGCACGCACAAAAACTTATGATTTCGTCGTCGCCACGGAGCCCCGAAAAGCACATCCATTCGCCACAAAATCCAAACCAACAATAGATAGCGACGGAGGCGAGTGCCATCTGGAGGTGTTGCAAGGAACTGGGCGCGCCTCTGCATATCGCGCCGGCGCGCACGAATGGCGGACGCTGCGGCCGGTCTGTGTGTGTGAAGGGGTTTCTCGTGCGTTTTCTCGTATAGTCAAATTGCAATCCGAGAGCTATGATGTGTGTAGGTTGGGCGTAAGTCGTAGGTTTCAATTTTTTTCCACGTATTTTAGCTTGATCAATTCAATTAGTTCAGCAAAATCATTGCGTCACATGGAGGGCCTGGGTATGGGGGGTTGGAAAATCTTTTTACCGAAATGACATCCAATGCTGTACGCCGATGGCGAATTTTCTGCGACACGGGCTCGTTAACGCTATCGCGTCAAAGCTTACTCGACCATGAATGTGTCCGTGAGTAGATGGCGCCATAGTCGCAACGCGTATTATGCAATCAAAAGTAAATTTAGCCTAGCGCGCGGCGTACAGAAAGGCGTAGCTTGGCAGTACGTTTAACCATGCGAGGAAGAGTGGACGCGCCTAAGAGACCGAACTATGTCATACAGTGTGTAATTAATCAAACTAGGGCTCATCAGGCGGCCTACAAGTGTGCAATTTGTTGCGGACATATCACGCTTTATCGGCTAAGGCACACTTTCCGTTCGACCCATAAACACTCCTGAAACGACATAGACTGTGAAACAAAAAGACCCCATATGCACCATAGCTTTTATATGGGAGGATCCGATATTAAACATATTGGATCCTATGGAAAATAACTTTTTCCCGTAAATCATGTGAATTTATATGATATGGCAGTTAGTAAGGCTGTAAAGTATTACGAACTAAAACAAAATAAAGCAAAGCGAATGCTTTCCGCATGCCGCTCGATGGAATCCAGCATCGGTTAATTGGAATTTTAGAAAGAGGTAAATGGCTGATCACGAGATCTTATCAACCAATTTAGTATAGACGAGAGGCACAGTAGTATATTTTACCGCTTTTATCACTGACACTTCAGGGAAATTATTTCTACAGACAAGCTGTAGCTGATGTAGAAGACGAGTTCCTTGATTGAGTAATCATTGCAGAGATGCACGAAGGAAAAAAAGCAAAGCATGGGGCACACTGATTGAATCGGCCACTGTGAAAAATCTCGTCTAATTTAAGCATGTCAAATCGCGTGGCAGGAAGATGCGACGAGAGAAAAGAACGGCAAGTTTGGTGATGTCTCTCTCGGCCATAATTTCACGTACATATAAGGCATGATTGATACAAATGAAGACATGTCAGTGATACAGATGAATAGGATGGAAGGGTAAGGTATGGCCAAAAGGACAGGATCCATTGCTCCTGGTGAATAACCAAGGAAATAGTTAAGACCAGGCGGATGCTCTTAACTTTTCGAGCACCTGTCTACCTCCACGCATTAGATGGAGTGATTAAAGAAATACAGTAACAGCAGAACGCAATGAATTCCATAGTGAATGCAGGCTGAAGGGTCCTTATCACGCTCCATTTAACATTTTAACATTTAA
The DNA here is from genome assembly GCF_038994185.2 of Dermacentor albipictus. NCBI lineage: Eukaryota > Metazoa > Arthropoda > Arachnida > Ixodida > Ixodidae > Dermacentor > Dermacentor albipictus. Next base: position 63,749,250 of record NC_091825.1, on the reverse strand, counting down.
CCGCCCTTTTAACATTATCCAGCTGAGAGTTTCCAAGACATGAACTAGCTGTGACATAAGTTAGGCTTGTAAGCTTTTTGATGTCTGAGTAAATGTTGCTTGTGTATTTTTGGTTACGTAATTCGTTTACCGTAGTGCCCATACACGCTCTGCAGCTGGCACAAGACGTTTCACGTACCCCACCGCGGTTGCGTCCCTTATATGGTCTACCCCATTTTTTTTCAGTGAATTCTCATTTACCGATTGGGCCTGCTCAGGAACTTGCTTCTGTAAACTTGTTCGAAGCTAGTAACCCTCTTGCGTCCGTTCGCCATCAATAGACTTCGAATAAAAGTTTGGAGAGGACGCGAGAAACTGTCTTTGGGAACGGAATTTATATTTTGTAATATGTGCTGCAACATTCGTGAAACCGCATAAGTGGCTGAACTTAGTTAACTTTAAGGTGAACTCCGGACGATGGCAGGCGTGAGAAAGGTTACTTTGGCATTTGAAATGTGCCGACATCACTTTGACTGATTATGTGCCGAATGTTAGCTTCCAAAGCAAAACAACATCAAGAAGGGGCTGAGGTTAGTTCACAAACATTAAGAACGACGCCACATTGTAGAATTTTTTGTCCCATGTAAAGTATGCACAAATGTAATAATTACTGTGTCCGACGTCACACGAACGCGTAGGCTGCATGCCGGTGTGTAAGCGTGATTCCTCTGTAATCTGTATAGACTGCAGAAAGAAAAGTGGAGGTGGGTTTCTGCATGAAGTGTTCAGTGTGTCAAGACAATGTAATATGATGTGAACACGCAGGTTTCTAAATATTATGGCGTTGATATTTTATTGTTGTGTTCCGTAAAGAGCTATCACGTTGGTAGAAAAAATCAAGCAGCGTGTAATACGCTTCCCTGTTTTTCCCACCTTAGCTCTCCGAGTTCGTGCACCAAGTCGTCGGCGAGGTCGGGCAAAACGTGAGCGAACAGCGGTGGCCCTGGAAGCGCCATACAAGTGCCCTTGTCAAGGAAGATAACCAGCTGTCAGGCAGGTGTCAGTAAGGTTGGCGGTGTCATTCTTGTCAATGGCCCCCACAGTGCTTCATTGCTTTCCTTCGCAGGGCGCGACACACCGAGAACTTCCGATATCTTGACTCCAATTAGCATTTTTATGGTACTTACGCACTTTTAGGGGGCAGCCTGTATTTCCGCTGACCACTATGTCTGCTAACATGGGTCATTGGATCATCGGCTAATGGTTAATAGATCGGGCTGCTCTTACGACGCAACCTCATTCGAAATCATTTCGTCAGGCCAACTTGGCTCTCGGGTGTTTGACAATACGTATGCGTGGCTGATCAGTTAAGGTCGTTTCACGCCAAATGGTGTTTGGGTATGTGTCTTCGCTCATGTGCTGCTCGTGAAGAAACGCCGTTCAGCCCAACTTGGATCACTGCGTATGTGAAAGTAGGTATGTACGTGCTACACTTCAGGGAACCTATGTGACGTGAATTTGCGTCCCTCGGAATTAGCAACAGGGTATTTTGCTCTCTTCAATTAACATCTTTAACACCGGCCTGGTTCGTTGCGTATTGCCCACTCCGCATGCGCCACAGCGTATGCGGCTCTTCAAAATAAACATCTTTCACGTCCACATGGTTCACTGTTTATGTGTTCGCTGGGTATGTGCTGCAATTCGATGACAAAAAAAACAGTAAATTTCTCCGGAAGTGAAATGCAGTTACACCTAGCAAGTCGCAAGTCAGCGAAGAACATGTTCACTGAAGAGCGGCATGTAAATAGTGACATATACCTAATGAACCAAGTTGGTGGGAAATATATTTATTGAGGAACGGCACATATGTTGTGGCACATACCTAGTGGCACGTGCCCATTGACCGAGATTCACATCGAGAAGTGGAACAGATGGACGGATGACCCTTGAAGAGTGCGTGAAGTAGCCTAAGAATGGCGATCGCATTGTAAGGTCTAGTTGAAGGCACGAGAACAATATAATCGTGTGGATATAGCAATATAGGAATTGAACGCGCCCCCCTCCCTACTCTCCTCCCGGAGGATTTAGCCTAACTGAATATGGGGGGGCTTCCTCCCCGCTTTCCTCTCTCGCCTGCGCGAGACTGAGCCGCGATCGCCTACTATAACCTTCCCACGCTTTTGCTTGCACATACAGAGTACGTCGCGCACGGGCGATTTCATGGCCTTGGTACTTTAAATGAAACCTCACGGCGATGCCGACGGTGCCAGCAGAAATGCGCCGGGAGTGTCCACATAAACGTCCTCGCAATTATAGATGGTGGTTAGTTTCCTGCACTTTTCGGAACGGAGGACATGGTGCGTCGTGCCCACACAGAGTGACTAGAGTGGTGATCCACGTTAGGTCGATGCCTCATCAATCGCAGACTAGCAGTATGAGGCTGGAGATGACGGAAAACACTGCACGTACGGACGCATTTCTGCGCTCACAGGGTGCATTGGGCGTTCCGGTATGGTGTCACGTGCTGTTGTATGGTGACCGGCGGCATTCGGCGAGTATTGAACTCCGTCCTATCGCACGCCGTAGCCGTTGGACTAGAGTGCCATGGAGTTTACTTCAGTTACTGGAGGTAACTCTGGCGTGGCGATCGTTCAGCTACCATGGGAATGATCGGCACACTATATGGATTTGAGTGATCTTCGAGCTTGGGGCTTAAAAGGTTCTGGTGGCTTCGCTTACTACGCTTTGTCGCGCCCTAAATTGGCCTAAATTTTAAAGCAATGTATACCTTTTTAACGCATGAGGGATTAGTGCTCTGCAAGCATGCGTAATCCCTGATACTTGACAGTGGTTGCGCTTGTCCATGCGTCCATGGCGTAATGGTTTCGACATCGGGTTTCTGTGCTTCAATAGAGGCGCTGTTTTCTAATCCTGCTGCCTTACAACTTTGAGAATGTTGACCTAATTATTTATGACGCGTTGCGTTCTTGAAGAAATGGTTGCCTTACAACTACATGCACTAGTGTGACAGATCGCTCTAGTACAATTGTATAAAATTTTATGCAGGATGCGTCGCGCGCTAGCTTGACTGGTCGGCAGCTTGCTGGCCTACAGTTCGGATGCACTCAAGAGAGCGTCTCGAGTTTGAGTTTTCGCGAAACGAGAAAGCGATTGTTCGCCGCGAAACAGTCGTATGTGCGGTGAGTGGCAGCAGCCGATCGCCCCGCTGCTGCGGGCAACGCTTAACGCTCCGTTACTGTACAGGGGGCATACTTTCGGCCATCTTGGCGTCGCCGGCGTGAGGTGTCCGAGTTGTATGCTGGGTTGTACCTGTCTTAGTCGTACGTCTGTGGCTTTGCCGGTCGTCTTTCTGGGAAGCTGGAAACTCCGGACTCTATCCGCCCTCATAAAGCGAGCATCGAGAAGCCGTGAACTACTTATAAATGCCGTTCGAGCTAATTTGCCGATTTGTTAATTTATTCAGATTATTGACCAGACTACCGTTCTCACTACCTATCAGCCTTACATGCGTTGCACCCACCTGTTGTTGTTCGGGCCCTTTTTATAAGTTACCCTTGCAAACACACAGCACTTGATTCGTGGTGCGAAGCGTGCGTGAGCTTCTTTGGGCTCCTGTAAAAAAGAAATAGCTTATCCATGCGTAACTGCGCGAAGCATTTCGACGCATCGTCTAAGACGTGACTGAAAAAGGCTTGCCGATCATGCTCGCGTTTATCAACCTACACTATATACACAGGTCACCCGATGCTCTTGAGAGATTTCCTCGTCGTTTTGCTGACCAACACAAGCTTCAGGCCAAACTCCAGTACCTCCTATTGTCTGCCAATTTTTTTCTTTTAAGAAATCGGATGCACCTGAGGAGCGGCCTGTTTTGGGCTGCGCTTGTGGGGTGCATAGCAGGACATTAATGTTTTTCTTTGGGCTCAACGCGTAGGCGGCAGCGGCGCCGTATTTTTGGACGCAGAGGCTCACATTTCAAGAAACGCAGATTTTGAGGTTTACAAAGAAATACTTTGTTATTTGCTAAATACAGAACCTAGCAGGAAGATGGAGGCTTGAAATTATGTTTTCGAACGACGACTGCTGCCGGAGCCACGTTTCGACCAGGCAACTTGGCTTCCTCTCTTCAGGGTTGCCCACACGGAGACAAACTTCTTTGTCAAAAGGTTGGCGCCAGCATATTTCCGTGTTTGATCCATTGTTAACCGCTTTGTTTCTCACGACGCTAACAGTTGCCATGACTGTGGAATGACGACAGTGCCGAGTTATGCCTCCCTGGCAGCACTTAATTCTGACCCTCCAGTTTACTGCTGACCGTGTTGGATCAGAAACGAGCTGAGAAAATTTTCTACATACGATACAGAAAAGGGAACGCGTTAATATATAGTACAAATCCATGAATGATTAATCTCGATGTTTTTAGCAGTAACTGATAACAACCATTTTCGCAAACACTGTTGTTTTCGTAGAATGTGCAATGCACTGGGTGACCAGTAATTTATGCATCTAGCAGCACGAATATTTACTGCTGTTTTTATCTTCTGTATATCAAATGAAGAAGTAAGCAGATTATCATTCAGGATGGCTCTGAATGTGGCATTTGATTTTCAGGCTTTGCGGTAAAGGCAGTCAAGCGGATCAGCACGCCCTTGGCAAGACGGAAGCTGACAGCGGCCAGTCCTCCAGGGACAGTAAGTTCAGCTTTTTTTTTTACTTGAAGTTGTATTTATTTTCATCAGTAGGTACAAACAGTACTACCTACAGGTGACGTTTAATTGCACAATCGGAGTTCCTGAAGTAAAAGCTCTCGGGGGGACCTCCTAAACAGGAAAAAAATTGGGGTTAGTACAATTGTGACAACAGTAGCAGGCTACATCATACAAAGGTTGTGTTAGTCAGGAAAAAAATCTGAATAAAAAGAAGGAAAAGAAAAACAGAGCTCTGAATACAAAAGTGGGGTTGTAGTGTGTGGAACATGCAACGGGGAAAAGTCTTCATAGGGAAGGACAAAAAAAACAAAAAAACAAAGAAAGCGTTTTAATACAAAACTTGATGGTGGTAGCATGGGGAACAAGCAGTGCTGTAAAATATTAGCAGAGACAGAAGAAAATAAAAAATATATATAAAATCAAAATTAGGGACAGTACAATACAAATATATTTATTAATGTTTACATCGCTCAATAAAAATACTAGGAGTTCGCTAACGAGGTAATATAATACGCCTTAGCCTTGCGCTTGAATGCTTCAAATGCACATGATTTGATATCGTACGGCATCGAATTTCACAATGATATGCCTGAAAACATGACAGTAAATTTCCCATAGCTCGAATTTTAAAAAGGAGCAAATTGTGACGTGCGGAAAACCTTTTGTTATTATTATTAGTGAGGTCAGTACAGGTAACACTTTCAATACCTTGATCCGCATTTATGAGGCGGAACATTATAAGCAACAGCTTATGATTGAATTACATGCGCCAGGGAGAAGAACGAAAAATGGGAGCAGAGTAAAACGTAAAAGGTTGAAATGTCATCAATTGTACCGCTTGCTTTTGTAACGCTTCTAGTTGGTGGAGATGAGTGAAGTATATATTACCAAATGATGATATGCAATATGAAAGATGACTGTGAATATACATACGCGTAATACAAAGATAAGAGACTTGGCTCAAAAAGGGAGCGTGGTTCGATAATGGCGTGAATGTCAAAATGAATTTCTGCAACAAGACATTGGGCATGACGGTTGAATTTTAAGTGCACCTCTAAGATAATGCCTAGACATTTGGTTGACCCAGATCTTGCGATTATGTGATTATTAAGTGATACGACTAAGGAATCTACGAATATTATTTTTGAGGAATGAAATACAAGAAATGTTGTCTTCGATGGATTGATATATAACGTGTTTTTCAGGCACCATGCATGAACATTAGCGAGATCAATGTTTAATTTGTTTACTAGTTTGACGGAATTTTCGTCGGATACAAAAATGGTTGTGTCATCAGCATACGTACAGAAGGCAGTGGGCATGCGTTAATATTTGTGGCAAATCAATAATGAACAATAAAAATAACAATGACCCAAGTATTGATCCCTGAGGGACGCCTCTATTAATAACTTTAGGCGAAGAGAAGGAACTATTCACTTGGGACTATTTGTGGCCGGTCTGTTAGGTAGTCACGAATTAATTGCAAAGGCGGGCCAGAAATGCCATAGGATTCTAGTTTGTGTAGGAGGATGAGGTGGTTAATTTTATCGAACGCTTTAGTGAAATCAATAAAGAGAGCACCGATTAATGGGCCTTCGTCTATAACTAATTTAATTTTGTCAGTAAACATAATAAGTGCAAGTTCAGTTGACAAATTCTCTCTAAAACAAAATTGATACGGAGATAGCTTAAATTTGGATGAGCAATTAGTTAAACGCTTGTGAATAAGTTTTTCAATTATCTTGCTAGATAGAAAAAATGCAAATAGGACGATAGTTATTCAAAACACTCACGATTACCCTTTTTAAAAATTGGGATTACCTTAGCCATTTTGAGGCTTTTGGGAAAGACGCCATCTTTAAATAATTTATTTATTACGTCGGCAAGTACCGGTGAAATTTTTTTATGCACGAGCTTAATATTCGACGGTTGGATGAGATCAAGGCCAGGCCCAGTTGTTTTGAGTGATGCTACATATAATACTAGAACCTTCTTGTGAAGTTGTAATGCATAAGAAAAATGAATAGGGACTGCGTGGTTCATGCTGTAGGAAGGGTGGTTCATGCTGTAGATCAACTATGGCACTAAATGGTTACTGAAAGCGTTAGCGATGTCCTTATGGTCAGTTAAATTAACTGAAGTGTAGCTGACGCATGATATGCCATTATCAGTGGTATCAGTGTTTAAATTTTTTAAATAACTTGCCAGTTTCGTCTGGTGTCGTTTCCATTTTGTCTAATCTTGTTTTCGTAGTAATTACGCGTATAACATTTAAGGGTGGCTGCAAGAACATTTGAATATGATTTCAATCGTGAAGGTAATGTGTTATTAAATGGCTGAGCTTTGAGCTTCTTGCGAAGGTTGTCTTTTTTTTTTACTACGGACCGCATGTTTCTGATCCAAGGCTTTCTTGGTGTCTAAACCAGCGCGTCATGGTGAATTTACTCATGCATAAATTAGTGCCCTCTGATATCTTCGCTGAAAAAGATGCAAAAGCTTTCTCTGCGCATTGCACCTGAAACACGTCAGTTCAGTCAGCCGCACGAATTAGGTGAAATAAATTATTTGAATCAAAGAATGACCCGGTGTTTTTTCTAGAGTCTAGATGTTACAGAGCCTACGTTAAAGAATATGGGATAATGGTCTATTATATCGTAGTTTACTAAACCGGCCGTGGTATTATCAGTAGGTAAGCTGGAAAGGATATTATCTATTAGTGTGCTAGAACCGCCTTGTTCACACCTAGTTTGGAGTATGAATTAGCGAAGAAAATCCACAGCTAAGAAAAGTGCTAACGTACTCAGAGCATGACTGACTATTAGGGTCAATTATATTGATGTTAATGTCACCGCAAATTAAAATGTCCTTGTTCTCGTCAATTAACGTGTTCAGTAACTGCTCGAATTCTCTGCAGAATTCAATATAAGAAGACGAAGGTGAGCGATAGATGGACGCAATTATAATATCAGGATTTCTCGGCAACAATTTACTGTTTGACTGAAAGTTACTGTGATCTACTTCTAACCAAACAGATTCGCAGAGAGGTGCTCAAAGTGAGGTCATGACGGCGTTTATATGACAGTATTGAATTTACTAATATGGCCGGAACCGCCCCAACGATTTCCTTTGCGATGACAGTATTCAGAAGTGTAACTGGGAAGACCGTACAGATTTCCCTCATGTGATGACAACCACGCCTCAGACAGGCTAATGAAAAAAAAAGCGTGGTCCAGAATGGAAAGAAACGTGACAAGATCATCGTGGTGCCTACGAATACTGTGGATGTTAAGGTGTACTAAAGATAGCTTGGGCTGATTTCTTTCAGCAGATAATTAGTTTGATGAAGTGAAAAAAGATTCAGCCATGATGAATTTTAAAGATGAGTGAGTGCTAAGAAAACGACATGTGATTACGTGAAGATAGTTAGATCAGTCAGACGGGAGATGCGGTGCACACGGCTGTCTTCTGACTTTCTGGCCTTGATAGCGCAGTTGTCGGTCCACAGAAATTTTCAACCTTTAAAGTTCTAGCGCCTGCGCAAAAAGTCGCTTATTTTCCGGTGTTAGATGATCGTTGACAAAAATAGATGTCGGTGGCTTATGCGAGAGCCCAATAGCGGTCCTATAGTAAGTCGGGCCTTTCGCGCTTTGGATGCAAAGTCAGCCTTTTTCGTCCTAGAGCAGAATCGTTCTATGATGTTAGTTGCCTGTTTAGCAGGTGCGCGGTGAACAATGTCTATATCAGCAGCAGCCACAGGGGAGCCGATCTTTTCGCCTAAGACCTGTACAATTGACAGGCAGTTTTCTCGGTCTGTTTTTGGGATGCCCCTAATTTCCACATTGTTTTGCCGCGAGTACTGCTCTAGGTCACCAACTCTTTGCATAAGGTTGTTGTTACTATCCACGAGGGACTTGTTCTCATCCCTCAGGGATTTGTTTTCTTGCACAAGACTGTCATTCCTGATTTCACAGATTCGTACAAGTCGTTAAAAGCTATCAGGCTTTGGCGCATCTCTGCGACTTCGGAACGGAGCACTTCAATTTCCCTTGCCAGCTCAGCGTTAGTCGGTATCACGGTTAAGTGCACAGAGCAATAAACACAAGCAGTAAAACACAGAGCGAAAAGGCAGCAGTGGTGGTGGCACAGAGGTTATTTGTGAAGGGCCATGAAAAAAATTACTAAAGCACTAACCTGCGCAAGAATTTAGACAATGGTTAGGACCGTCGTTTAGGCCGCAATCACTGCTGCCGAAATGAAGAGCGTCGTCCAGATCCAGCTGCTTAAGAAGGCTTGTCCTCGCCGGCAGCCACCGCACGCAGCGCAGTTGTCTCGACACGTGTCCGCCTTGCAAGTAGGCGCTGTCGAAGTGCTGTACCTTGAGCAAAGATGGCCACGTAATCTGCGCAAGAATTTAGACAATGGTTAGGACCGTAGTTTAGGCCACAACCACTGCTGCCGAAATGAAGAGCGTCGTCCAGATCCAGCTGCTTAAGAAGGCTTGTCCTCGCCGGCAGCCACCGCACGCAGCGCAGTTGTCTCGACACGTGTCCGCCTTGCAAGTAGGCGCTGTCGAAGTGCTGTACCTTGAGCAAAGATGGCCACGTAATCTGCGCAAGAATTTAGACAATGGTTGGGACTGTAGTTTAGGCCGCAATCACTGCTGCCGAAATGAAGAGCGTCGTCCAGATCCAGCTGCTTAAGAAGGCTTGTCCTCGCCGGCAGCCACCGCACGCAGCGCAGTTGTCTCGACACGTGTCCGCCTTGCAAGTAGGCGCTGTCGAAGTGCTGTACCTTGAGCAAAGATGGCCACGTAATCTGCGCAAGAATTTAGACAATGGTTAGGACCGTAGTTTAGGCCACAACCACTGCTGCCGAAATGAAGAGCGTCGTCCAGATCCAGCTGCTTAAGAAGGCTTGTCCTCGCCGGCAGCCACCGCACGCAGCGCAGTTGTCTCGACACGTGTCCGCCTTGCAAGTAGGCGCTGTCGAAGTGCTGTACCTTGAGCAAAGATGGCCACGTAATCTGCGCAAGAATTTAGACAATGGTTAGGACCGTAGTTTAGGCCACAACCACTGCTGCCGAAATGAAGAGCGTCGTCCAGATCCAGCTGCTTAAGAAGGCTTGTCCTCGCCGGCAGCCACCGCACGCAGCGCAGTTGTCTCGACACGTGTCCGCCTTGCAAGTAGGCGCTGTCGAAGTGCTGTACCTTGAGCAAAGATGGCCACGTAATCTGCGCAAGAATTTAGACAATGGTTAGGACCGTAGTTTAGGCCGCAACCACTGCTGCCGAACCACTGTTGCCCGTTTTATCGCGACAGCAATTATATGTACACTCCAAGCGTATTTCTATGATCAGGGTCGCAATGAGGTTCCCTATATATGTAGGTATATGTGTGCCATATGTCATGCAATGCTATATGACATGCGGTGTATGCGGGTTGTATTGCCATACCGGTTGGTCATACCAGGCCTTATATTATTGACAAAATTATTGCTCAAAATATTGAGAATGGCAGCCCACGAACAGATGTCATGAAACAAAACACCAACAGCGCATGTCTCAATTACTTCCGAACAATAACAACTCAAACATGAAAATGATGCATTCTATTGGCGCGTCTGTTCACTGCCCGTTGTGTCGGAGAACGAAGACGTTGACGTTTGAAGCATACCCAATAGGAAACAGAAGCGGTAAAGTCGCTAAGGCGTTGGCTCTAATTAAACGTAAAATTGTCATATGGCAGGATTCAAAGAGAGGACATCTCGCTCAACAGCTCCTTTTTACTTAGTCTACGTTTACTTTTTCATACTGCCAATAGAGGTACGAGTCTTGCGCTTCGTGTAATATTCTAACGTGTTGCTATCGCATTCGTTGCTTCGCCCTTGTGGTGAAACTGTATACATTTTGGAATATGACGGTGCTATGTACGGCTTCGCGTAACGTGGTGGGGCTATAGCGTTTTACAGCCCGTTAAAGAGTCACTGTAAGGGCTTTGGCTATTGTGGGAATATCCAGGAGGCTTTCGGCAACTTGCAAAATAATGGACCACTTTCGACCAGCTTGAGTAGTTTTAAATATCTTTAGTTAGGGACACTCACTAAGACGGAGGGGAGAGGAGCCTTGCTTGCATATGACGTTACGCCGGTCTCTATGGGGCCAATTTCTGGCAGGAGTTCAAGTTGATGTCATATTTCGTTGTTTCAGGAAACTGTGAAAGCATGCGTATAATGCTGGAACAGCAGTTTCTTGCAGCGGTATAAGGAATTTAGTTGAAATACCATAATTAAAACACGTACAATGAGCATCCATCCGTACCAGCCTGCCCTCCGCCACAACCGATTAGGAAGTTGCTGCCGCTCTTTGTTCTCAAATGACGAAGCTTTGACAATGTAATGCTTTAGGGCGCCGAGGGCCGAATTCAACCACATCACCAATTATCTTTGCACCGTATAAAATGGTTTTCTCCGAAAATGCCGGAATCATGCGGTGAGATTCGTACAATGCCTGAAAGATAGGAAAGGACGAGTATTCACTCGTGGATTACAGCGAGATCATTATCCTACCTTCATTTTTGCAGTAACGATCGCAACTAACGTAACCCAATTCCCACCAAATATGAAATCGGTTCCACATCTGAGTTCAGTCAGGAGACTGAGAACGGCTTTACAAGAATTTGAGAAAAGAATATAAGAATGATAATGACGGCTTTATAACGATTGAAGGGTAGAAATTTGGCGTTGCTGGTATCACTTATGACAGGAAAGGCACACAAATGCACACGAAAAGAGGTGGTACACGACGGATACGCCAATTTCAAATGGTGCTATTGGAAACAGGTCGCGAATATAAGCTTGCTTAGAAATTAAACTATAAGTAACTGCGCAGCTAATCCTAAAAATGGCGCTTTCAACCCACAACGGACTAACTGCAGGAGTGTGCGTGCCGTCTGCATATTGGCGAGGGTAAGTGTTTTGTCGCTGGTCGGAATGAGAGCACCGGGAAGATGAATAGCAACAGTTGGTCCTCGTGCACCTGGCCGTTTTTTCCCTTGCCGTCGAGTGAAGTGACGCAAACGGTATTGTCTCAATAACTATAGAAAACGAGGTTAATATTATTCGGAGTTTGTGCCACGTCTGTTTAACTACATGCGGGATAGCATTTTACCTCTTCGTGATAAATTCCTAGGGACCTTTAAAGGCGCAATACGACGAGCCATGCACTCCATGTGACAACTGGAATAGACTAACGATGCCCTTTAAACGTGCAAGTAATTGTTGCCGAAATTATTGGTCAAGGGCAGTTGCTTATGTTCCAGGGATATTACAAACTTAAGTGCGGCGACGTGTAGCGTAGACGGGGCATGCAAAAGGAATGTCGACTCTCTCGTCTTGCGTGATTGTTTGCGCCACACATGTGCATCACATAACGGGTCTGAGTTTGAATCCTTCTAATAAGGAACTGGGCCGTTTTCATTCTTCTTTCTTTAGCAGTCGCTTATGTTTGAGAGAACTTGCAGCGACGTGCTATCCCTGCATTATTACGCGGTGATGCGTCTGTAGCATATTGCTGTGACTGCGTATATATTGTCACAGTCGGCAATGTGGAAAGAAGACGACGCTGACGGTGGTCTTAGCGACGACGAAGAAGTGTTGAGCAGTATCGCTGCTCTACGCTTGTTGGCTGAGCCATTAAAAGCCACTTGTAAATAGACGAACGCTTCTTCCTTCCCGTAACATCATTGGTGGACGTGCGGGGTAATCACTCGAGCAAGACGGAGCTCTGCAGCGGACGTAACCTGGCCGCCATGTCATCCGAAGGAGAGAGTTCAACCGCGGCCCCGTCGTCGCCACCGACGGTCATCCTGGCCCAGCCTCGCGACCCTGGCATGTTTTCCGGGATTGACAACGTGGACGTCGATGACTGGTTAAAGAATTATGAACGGGTCAGCGCACACAACAGGTGGGATAGCACGCTTATGCTGGCTAATATAATATTCTACCTCAAGAAAACAGCACGGGTCTGGTTCGAAACACATGAAGAAGAGATTACTAGTTGAGACCAGTGTAAACAGAAGCTTAGAGATTTGTTCGGCAAACCCGTCGGCCGCCAACGTGCTGCGATGAAGGACCTTGGGACCCGTGTACAGACGTCCACTAAATCTTACGTGGCGTATATCCAGGACGTCCTCGCTCTTTGCCGCAAAGTAGATAACAATATGGCAGAAACAGACAAGGTCAGCCACGTCTTAAAGGGCATCGCGGACGACGCGTTTAACCTGCTTGTTTATAAGAACATCACAACGGTCAACGAGATTATTAATGAATGTCGCCGCTTTGAAGACGCCAAGAGTCGCCGCATAGTTGGACAGTTTACGCGTCTACCTAATACCGCAGCTTCATCGACGTGCGAAGACATTTGTCCACCGCGTGAGCCCACCTCCTCCGAGAACGTCGTACGTATCGTTCGGCGAGAAATCGAAGCAGCGTCTCGTGCCACGCCAGTGACGCAGTGCTTTGACGATTCCCGGCCGCTTGTGTCCCTCATTCAGTCGGTCATTCGCCAAGAACTTGCCAATGTAGGTCTTCCATCCATCTGCTCCGCCAGCCGTCCTGACTTTGCTTCGTCTGCTGCCTCTGCCCCTGCTCCACGTAGCCAATACGGTCCATATCCGAACTATCGCAACCCGGCCGAATGGCGCACCCATGACGATAGACCCATCTGCTTTTACTGTGGACGTGTGGGCCACATCTCTCGCCACTGTCGAAGTTCCTGGCCAGCCCAATCTCGACCAAACTTTCCCGCCTACCGCCGCTCCCCACTGAATCCTCGCCCGCCATCACTCCCCACCGAGGTTGAAGACGCACCTGACAACACTCGAGCGACCGCGACCAGCCGATCGCCATCACCACATAGTCGCCGCTCCCGTTCGCCTCAGCTGCGTCGCTCTCCATCCCCAGCTTACCGTCGCCGCTCTCCGACGGGAAACTAACTGGAGCAGCTCCTGGAGGTGACGCTGCTCTAGAACACCGGCCTGAAATTCCTCTGCTGACCCTGCCTACTAATCGGAACCTTCTGGACGTGGACGTGGATGGTTTTCCCGTTACAGCACTCATCGACACTGGAGCCCAAATTTCCATCATGAGTGCGGAGCTTCGAACGCGCTTGAAAAAAGTACTTACTCCTGCTCCGACTCGACTGCTCCAGGTCGCCGATGGTGGAACTCCGGCTGTGCTTGGAATGTGTACTGCTCGTGTCAGTGTCGCCGGTCGCCACACGTCCGTTTTGTTTAGTGTGCTTGAACGTTGCCCTCACACTGTGATCCTCGGACTCGACTTTTTGTCCGCCCATTCTGCTCTGATTGACTGCTCCGCCGGTGTTGTACAACTTGACCTACCCCTACCTGTTCCCATTGAACTTCCTGCTCGAACTCCAGCTCAGCTTCGTTCCGCAGATTTTATACGCCTGCCATCTCTTGCCGCAACCTTCATTCCTGTTTTAGCCAGCCCACCTGTACCCGACGGAGACTATGTCCTTACTCCCTCGACGTCAGTCCTGCTTTCTTACAATGTCTCCTTCCCACACACCATCGTTTCTGTTGCGGGCAATCAGACATGTCTTCCCATCCTAAATTTCGGACAGAGCCCACAAGTAGTTCCTCGAGGCATGTCTCTTGCCACGTTGTCACCAACGCACGAGTGCCACATTTCTGCTCTATCTGTTGCGCCGTCTTCGACCACTGCTCATTCTGCTCCTTCTGCATCAGCCCCGACCGAGACTTTACACAGATGATTGCACCGGACCTCTCAACCCAACAAGCCGCACAGCTCCGTTGCCTCCTCGAGTCCTACTCCGACATTTTCGATCTGAACGATCGTCCTTTGCGTCAAACCATGGTCGTGACGCATCGGATAAATACCGGCGATGCAGCACCTGTTCGCAGACGCCCATACCGGGTGTCGCCCTCTGAGCGACAAGTTATCCAGAGCGAGGTTGACAAGATGCTTGCCAAAGGGATTATTGAACACTCTTCCAGCCCGTGGGCGTCCCCTGTTGTTCTCGTCAAAAAGAAGGATAACAGCTGGCGATTCTGCGTTGACTATCGTCATCTAAACACAATCACCAAGAAAGATGTATATCCCCTTCCCTGCATTGACGATGCTCTGGATTGTCTCCACGGTGCCACTTATTTTTCATCTATAGACCTTCGCTCTGGATATTGGCAAATTGCCGTGGATGAAATGGACCGTGAAAAGACCGCATTCGTCACACCAGACGGCCTATATCAGTTCCGAGTAATGCCATTTGGCTTGTGCAATGCCCCGGCGACCTTTGTACAGATGATGGAGATGGTCTTGCATGGTTTGAAATGGTCCATCTGTTTGTGCTACTTGGATGACGTTATCGTATTCTCTTCAACTTTTGCGACTCATCTTGAAAGACTTTCATCTGTTCTTTCTGTTTTTCGCACCGCTGGCTTGCAGCTCAACTCCTCCAAGTGCCACTTCGATCACCGCCAAATAACCATGCTCGGGCACCTCGTCGATTCGTCAGGAATTCGCCCCGACCCTGCTAAAGTTCATGCTGTGCAGAATTTCCCCGTGCCAACTTGTGCCAAAGATGTTCGCAGCTTTATGGGCCTTTGCTCTTACTTCCGCAGGTTTGTGGAAAATTTCGCCCATTTTGCCCGGCCCCTAACTGGCCTCCTGAAGAAGGACGTTCCTTTCTGTTGGGGCTCTGAACAAGCGTCTGCTTTCTCGCAGCTCATCACGCTGCTTACCACACCTCCTGTTCTCGCCCATTTTGACCCCTCCGCTCCGACAGAAATCCGCACTGACGCCAGTGGCTACGGCATCAGCGCAGTTTTATCTCAACGCCAATGTGGGCACGACCGCGTTATCGCCTACGCCAGTCGCCTCCTCTCTCCCGCCGAGCGCCATTACTCGATTACTGAGCGCGAGTGCCTCGCCCTCATTTGGGCGGTGGGCAAGTTCTGACCCTACATATATGGTCGACCATTTACAGTTACAACCGACCACCACGCCCTTTGTTGGCTTTCCTCCCTCAAGGATCCCACCGGCCGCCTCGGTCGCTGGGCCCTATGGCTGCAGGAATACACATACACTGTGGTCTACAAGTCGGATCGTCTACATCAGGACGCCGACTGCCTGTCTCGTCATCCCGTCGATGTACCGGACGGTTTAGTGGATGTCGCACCGATCTGCGTTCTTTCGCTCTCAGCCTTGCAAGACATTGGCGCTGAACAACGACGCGACGAGTCGTTACGCCCCATTATCGAACGCCTGCTCTCTGCTCCGTCTGACCCATCCCTTCACATGTTCGTACTACAAAATGGCATCCTGTATCGCCGCAACATGCACGCCGACGGGCCCGAGCTCCTAACAGTCATTCCGTCTCATCTGCAAAAGATTGTACTGCAGCAACTGCACGACGTTCCCACCGCTGGACACCTTGGCGTCACGCGGACCTATGACCGAATTCGGCGACGGTTTTTCTGGCCGCGTCTCAACCGCTCCGTCCGGCGCTATGTTGCCGCGTGTGAGTCGTGTCAACGCCGAAAAAGACCAGCTGTGCCTCCTGCCGGACTGCTGCAGCCTTTGGATATACCGGCCGACCCTTTTTTTCACGTTGGCCTTGATCTCCTCGGACCATTCCCTATATCCAAGGACGGAAATAGGTGGATTGCCGTCGCTACGGACTATACAACTCGCTATGCCATTACTAAAGCCCTATCGACCAGCTGCGCTACAGACGTCGCCGATTTCTGGCTTCACGACATTATCTTGCACCACGGTGCACCTCGTCAACTTCTCACCGATCGTGGCAGATACTTTCTTGCCAAAGTCATAGACGACCTACTTCGATCATGTGCTACTAAACATAAACTTACTACCGCTTAGCATCCTCAAACTAACGGTCTTACCGAACGCCTGAACCGCACATTAACGGACATGCTAGCAATGTATGTTTCCTCCGATCATCGCGACCGGGACATTGCTCTACCATTTGTCACGTTCGCCTACAATTCCTCGCGCCACGACACATCTGGCTATTCACCCTTCTATCTCCTCTTCCGCCGTGAGCCGACTTTGCCTTTCGAGACTCTCCTTTCGACCACACTCGACTCGCCGCCAGAGTACACTCGGGATGTAATAGCCACGGCGACCCAAGCACGCCAGATTGCCCGCATTCGTCTTTCTGCTTCACAGACACGCCAGAAGTGCCGTTACGACCAGCGCCATCACGACGAGAACTACGAACCAGGTGCTCTTGTGCTAGTATGGTATCCAACTCGGCATGTTGGTCTTTCCGAGAAATTCCTCTCGCGATACTGTGGCCCTTACCGCATCCTTCGCCAGGTGACCCCTGCCACGTATGAAGTGTCTCCGCTGAATGCTACGGTGCCTTCACCTCTCTCCGACATCATCCACGTCAGCCGTCTCAAACCTTACCTTTCTCATACCGATGAGCCGCACCAATCAGGTGCTTTTTCCGACGGGGGTAATGTCACAGTCGGCAATGTGGAAAGAAGACGACGCTGACGGTGGTCTTAGCGACGACGAAGAAGTGTTTAGCAGTATCGCTGCTCTACGCTTGTTGGCTCAGCCATTAAAAGCCACTTGTAAATAGACGAACGCTTCTTCCTTCCCGTAACAATATATATAGATATACGCGCACTGGGTAACTGTAGTAAATCCACCTTTACCGAGTGCGCCGAAGAATACACGAGACGCATTCTGGGCTTGCGCGAAGAGTCAGTAAAGTAGGCAGTGTAGACGCTTGAATTTCGCCTACCTCGCTACCCAATAAACCAGCATGCATCGTGTACATTTTAACCGAATTAAGGGACCAAGCTTAGTGCGCCTAGCTCGTTTCCGGTGATTAGCCACGAATGAATCGTGCCAGGTACACGATATTCTCACGTTTTGCTGGCGTCTTAAGTTACGGTGCATGCCGACATAACTCTAAAAGTAGCTGTTAAGTGATATGGTTCTCGTTCGGAAGGTCACAGACACAAGGGTGGGCGCTTACATCCTGGACTTTAGAAATCGGGCCACATTGTCCAATTCATGCGTAAGAACTTAAAATTATTCCTTTTCTTAAAGCCGTTCGCCGCCGGTGTTATAGAATTTCCGACACTTTACACATATGTCTAGCTTCTGGGCATGCTGAAAATGAAAGAAAATGAAATGAAAGAATAGCAGGCGTTTTCCTTTCTTTGACGGCGGCCGTTGTGAGAACAATCTGGGAACTGCGTCGGGCTTCAATTTTTTTTTATTTCCATGGGTTTGCAATATAGTTGGGTCGAATTTATCGTCCGCAAAATTTAGCTGAAATGTGATAGCGCTTTCTAAGTGTTTTGGAGGCGAGAAACATGCTTTACGTATTTGTATTTAATTGAGGGCTGTGCGAATATTCGAAAATTGCTAATAATGTCGATGATATTTTTGATATTCGTATTCTATTCCAAAAGTAGGTATTCAGAGATTATCCATTATCGATTAGGTAGGGATATTCAAACACATCGAATATATTGCTTGTTGATTTGAAAACTGTAACGGTGCTAACACATGCATCCACAAAGTAACAAGGACGCTTGTCTCGCTCGTGTTACTTTGTAGATGCATGTGTTAGCACCGTTACAACTTTCAAATCAAGTATGCACCAACTGGCCCAGAAAGAAGATATAATATTGCTTGTTGTGCGGGAGCAAAGATGGTTCTTAGCGTTTATTTCTGTCTAAGGAAGTGTGTTGGATTTTGTGCAGCATTGGGGGGGGGGGGGGCGCATAAATTCAGTCTTATGAGGAAATCGGGCCTCTAAAACATGCTTAGCCATTGGCCGGTAGGGCTATGCTGAAAAGCCAACCTCTCCGTAGCAAGGGGCACGGTTTTGGGAACAGCGACGGTGCAATCTTTTGGAGGTTCCACCCCCAATCGTGAGCTTATTGCCTGACAGCAAATGTGATTTGGGAAGACTGGTACAAGATGAAATGCCGCCGAGTTTACGGGAAGTTGATGCGGTGCAATGGGGCACAGAATGGCGAGAAAAAAAAAAAGACTAGCAGAGTTTTCCAGAGCCAATATGAGCCAAATCGACGATCTTCTTGTATAACAGGTGACTAGTTATTTTTTTTACCAATGACAATGTAATTGCAATGTTTCAGCATGGTAAAACAAACTTACTATTCAAGAATGCTTGCGTGCAAAACCTTATTATTCGGCGCACGCAGACACGTAAACATACAAAGAGCAAAATTAGTACCAGGCTTCCATGACTGCTCAAGTTCAATGCAGAAAAGCTACGAAGTAAAACGAGACACACAATAATTGAGACGAAGGCCGAGTTAAAGGCACAGCATTTTAAAGTACATATTGGTTAAAAATTTTGCGAACGCGAAAAAACAACCTCTGTATGATGACGCTAAAGGGAAATGCAGCCTAGCTAATGCTTGCTGTACGGAGGGTCCGTTTTCCTCGGGGGATTGTAAACAACGCTGTTCGTCTTCCCGGTGCGAAAATCGGTGACGTAGTTGAGGGGTGCAAAGAAAGGGTCACACAAATTTACGTTGACGTTCACCGCGGTGTGGTATGGAGAGAGCTCTTCAGCAGAAGCGCGGAAGCGTGCGCGCACAAGGCTCGTGCGAACAGTGGAGGCCGACATGCTTTCTTGACTCCGGCATGGCCAATTGACCGGACCGTGAAGGGGCTTGAGCATGGCGCTGTCATTGCTGGAGCCAAACGCGCGTTCCTGCAGTCCTTCTAATCCTCCACTCGGAAGCCGTGCATGCGTTGTGGATAGCAGAACGGCGAGACAGCGCCAACCGGCGCGACGCAATTGCACCCCGAGTGTTCATAATTTTCCGAGTAAAGCTCAAATTTACTACTACTATCGCCGCGAAGGAGGCAGCGTCGAAATGTCACAGTACAAATTCCCATGTGTGAGATTCTGACGATGTGAGCGTGCTACCCTGCGCGTGCCACCGCTGCAACGAAGACACGAAGACGACGACGAACGCGACGAAGGCACGTGCCGGATATTGCAACGGGAGAGGGAAAGGACGTGGAAGAAGAGGTGCACGAGAGTCTCGTGGCTCGATCGTGGAACGCTGAGGCGGCGCCATTGTGGGACGAGCCGGCGGCTCGAGGAAGGCAGCAGAGGCGGATGCGGCAGTGTGTCGGACGGCAGGTCGTAGCTTTTGCCTGCTGTTCTACGTCTATAAAGCTGACCTCACAGCAGCCGTTCTGATCTTGTCCCACGGTCCTGCAGTTCCTTCGTGAGTATCTCGTCCTGCTACGTTGTCTGGCCGCTCGTCTCCAGTGGCCGCAACCACAGCAGACAATGGAAGCCTGCATTGCATTGACCGTGGAACCACTTAGACGTCCGTAGGAAAAAAATGTGCTAATTTATTTTTGACTTAACCTTCAAATGTGTTTGCAGTTGATGCTTTTGAATGCTTATCGAATATGCGTATGCGTGTTTGTGTGTGACAGAGAACGTACGCTACGCGTTTGTTTAGAAGTCTGTTCGTAATGAACCGTTCAAGAACACGCTACGGTTGATAAGCCTAAACCGTGAAAGCCATTTACAACCCGGTGTCCATAGCGTAGTAACTTTAAAACGACTCTCGCAAATGTTGTAAATGGTGTATGCAGTGATCGGAGAACTTGCAATAACAGGAATATTAACCGCTCGCATCTTTCGTCTTTCCTATCGATACATTTCATGAACGTCGTTGTCATCAATAGCAGATCACCATTCGTTAGTTTTTGCTTACGTAAAACTAATTATAGGTTACTTTCTTTGCACGTTTCGAGCAGAAACCCTTCCAGGAGGATCGGGGAGAGAGGACGACAGGACGGGAACGAACAGCGACAGTGCTAGGGGCAGTGGAATGCCGCCGACGACGGCTCATGGCGAAGGACCGGGGGTAAGTGTGACGCGGCCGTTTTGGAAAATAGCGGCACCATATGCTACCAGTGATTGGCTTCACCTGACGCACGTACGTAGATTGATTGTTGAAGCGTGGCTCTCTCGACATTCGAAGTTTTTTTCGCAATATAGGCGTTGATTATGGTTGGAGCGTAAGAGCAAAGTGTGCCAAAATTCCCCCCCCCCCAAAAAAAAAAATATTATAGCGTGTTCCTTTCAGGCAGGATGCTTCAATTTTTGTGTCAAGTAGATTTGCATAGGGCTGTCCCTGCCAGAAAGACCTGAAGGGAGTTGTATGCGAAACAAGCTGGGTTGAGATGTAAGTAGCATCATTCGGGGACGCGAATTTGGGAACCTCTACTTTGAAGGCGCAAATAAAGTAGCGAATAGTCTGTTATTCTTTCTGTCTCTTTCAATGACGAGTTAAAATTTTTGTCGGTGAGCTGTTGCCTCTGGTGTTTTCTTTTGGTGAAACCTTATTTACCGAGCGACATAGAAATTGTAGGAATTACCTGTGTTATTAAATGAGATTCAGCGGCTATTTCCCCCATCATTTTAGGCAGTGCTTTGTGAGTTGAGAGCGTAAGCCGGCCATAGCTCAAGGCATATGCTCTTAGTAGAAATTCTACGACCCGTTCGATACCTTGAAGCAGTTTAATTAAATGTGTTGCTTCAAGCGCAAGAACATTTAACATGCAGCCTTGCAGCAACTGAATGCATTTATGTACAGGGTGATAATTTTTAAGTTTCATGGAAATTTTAAAAATCGTCTATGAAAGATGGCATAAGCGGACATGCACGAGAATTGGAAACACGCGTCCAACTAATTAACAAACATTCACTAGTCTTATTTTGGTTTGATTACTTTACGCCACATATCATAATTTGCTAATTGTAGCCGTTGAGCTTGCAGGACGTGTCCACTTCATTTGAATTTGCAGGATGACATCAGTTTTGGGATGCTATTTCCAAAGTGTGGGACGAGGTACATGTGCGTCCGAGTTACTTTTGTGCTTCAATGCAAAAAATGAAGTATTTTGTTAAGAATAAGTGGAATGACAGTGCATGTTTACGGCTGCTGTCATGGCTGATACCTCCAAACTGGCGTCGTTCTGGAAATGAATTTTAATTGGCTACGCCTTGCAAACTAACCGGCTACAACTCGTAAAAAACAATACGTGCCGCAAGGTAATTATTCGAGAATATAAATTCGTGATTTTTGGTGATTACTTGAAAAGATGTTTTCATTTCTCGTGCAAGTAATGTCCGCCACTCTGAATAATCTAGGTGGAGGACTAGAATTGTTATCCGAACCGGCTGTCTTTAAAGATTGCGTAAAATTTAAAGATTATCACCCCGAGTACATGTCTAACATAAACGAATGTATGTGCTGCAAAATACTGTGAAATAGGCGCGCGCATTGAACAATTACTGACGTTTGGACGCTTCATTACGGTGGGGAGGTCGGCCAAAGCCTCAAACCGCTTCGTACGTGTCTGTGAAAAACAGTGCTCTCCGATCGCCGTGATCGCATATCTTTTTGAAGAGAAGTGGGACGGCGACAGTTAGATCAATGCAGGAGAAATGTTGCTCACGTGATCTGCAGCACACGAGTCCCAAGTACCTGTGCATACCTACCTATACCACAGGTACCGTGAACCTTTCTTAAATTATGGTACCACATATGATTTCAGCAGTTTCATTTCATTTATTTCACCTTAAAGGCCCAAAGGCATTAGTTCAATGGCGTAAGTAAAAAAATGTCACCCTAGAGCGAATGGCTATAGACCCACGAGGATTTCGAAATGCCAGTGAAGGTGCTTTGAAACATATTGATTCACAGAGAAGTTCTCCTCACCATTAGCAACATTTCAATGCAGCTTCATTTTCCAAGCTGTACTTTCTTTTGCAAGTCAACCCTGAACGCACACGTCGCGTAACAGGGATGAATATTTGAGCAGCTGGCGTTGTAAAAATAATTACGGAAATAATGCATATTTTGGTTTAACTCTGAACCAGGGTCTCCGGAGTGTGAGACGGAGACGCTACCACTGAGCCACGAGTACGACGCTTCAAACCGGTACAAAAGCGCCTCTAGTGAATGCGGTGTTGCCTTAGAAACGAGCTGTTTCTAAGGCTCAGGCGTGCGTCGCTTGCTCAGGCGCCTATTTCGTTGCCGCGCCGAACGCTGCGTTGCTCGACGCTCACCGCGTCCAATGCGGGGCGCGTAGTCGCTGGCGGGTCGACGGGAACGCTGTCGCGTTCCACTCTTGAAGGCGAAGCAGAGTAACGCATGAGTTGTTTCTTCGTCTAGCCGAACCAAATATAGCCAAGCAACAGCAGTCCACCAGGCTAAACAGTGGTTCAACAACTAAAATAAAGGCTAGTATGCTTCGCATCCTGGGCTTAACCTTAGCTAAGCCACAGCCATTTTTTTTTCAACGCAGCACTGCTTCTCTACGAGCCATGCCATCCGTATCTTAGTGTGCACGATTGTGTACACAGCGCCTGATAGAGAAAACCCCTTTTCGCGCTTTGCAGGGAAGCCAGTTGTAGTGGATCGGCGAGACCGGGCAGGAAGGGAGCGAACAGCGGAAGTGCTGAAAAGCACGAGGTCGTGGAGAGTACCGCCTTCCGTCTCCCTTCCGCGAGGGTGAATACCGTTGCGGGTAGTAGACGCGGTGCGGGCAAAAGCGAAGCGAACAGCGGTTGTCTAAAAGCACCTGAATTGTATACCGGAGAATGACTGTGCACGGGTGAGGGCAAGGCCAAGCCTGCCGATAGCCGTAAGTTTAGCTTGGGCACCGTTCAACTTACTTGCTCCTAAAATTCTGCAATGTTCTAGTAGAGGAAGGATGAGTCCCCTGATTGAGTGATCATTGCAGAGATGCGCGAAGGAAACAAAGCAAAGCATGGGGCACACTGCGTGGATTGCCCACTGTGAAAAATCTCTTCTAATTTAAACATGTCAAATCGCATGGCAGGAAGATGCGACGCGATAAAAGAAGGGCAAGTTGGATGACGTCCCTTTCGGCCACAATTTCACGTACATGTAAGGCATGATTGATACAAATGAAGACATGTCAGTGATACAGATGAAAAATATGGAAGGGTAAGGTATGGCCAAAGGGAACGAAGGAAATAGTTAAGACCAGGCCGACGCTCTTAACTCTGCGAGCGCCTGTCTACCTCCATGCATTAGACGGAGTGATTAAAGAAATACAGTAACAGCAGAACGCAATGAATTCCATAGTGAATGCAGGCTGAAGGGTCCTTATCACGCTCCATTTAACATTTTAACATTTAACCGCCCTTTTAACATTATCCAGCTGAGAGTTTCCAAGACATGAACTAGCTGTGACATAAGTTAGGCATGTAAGTTGTTGATGGCGTGAATAAATGTATTTTGTCTATATTTGGCTACGTTATTCACTTACCGTAGTGCCCATACACCCTCTTCAGCTGGCACAAGACGTTTCACCTACCCCATTGCGGTTCCGTCCCTTGTATGGGTTACCCGATTTTTTAAGTGACATTGCAGTTGCCGATTGGGCCTGCTCAGGAACTTGTTTTTGTAATCTTGTTTGAAGATAGTAACCCTCTTGCCGTCCATTCGCCTTCAATAGCCTTCGAATAAAGGTTTGGAGAGGATGCGAGAAACTGTATTGGCAAACGGAATTTATATTTTGTAATACGTGCCGCAGCATTCGTGAAACCGCAGAAGGGGCTCAACATAGTTAACTTTAATGTAAACTCCCGACGATGGCAGGCGTGAAAAAGGTTCCTTTGGCGTTTGAAATGTGCCGACATCGCTTCGACTGATTATGGGCCGAATGTTAGCCTTAAAAGTAAAAGAATATCAAGAAGGGTTTGAGCTTAGTTCACAAACGTTAGGAACGACGCAACATTCCAGACTTTTTTTTGTTCCGTGTAAAGTACGCACAGATGTAATAATTACTGCATGCTGATGTGTAAGCGTGGTGCCTCTGTAATCTATAGACTGCGGCAAGAAAAGGGGAGGTGGGTCTCTGCATGCAGTGTTGAGTGTGTCAAGACGAGGTAATGTGATTGTTGTGTTCCGTAAACAGCTATCACGTTGGTACAAAAAAATCGAGGAGCGTGTAATATGCTTCCGTTTTTCCCACCTTAGCTCTCCGAGTTCGTGCACCAAGTCGTCGGGAAAGTCGGGCAAAACGTGAGCGAGCAGCGGTGGCCCTGGAAGCGCCATACAAGTGCCCTTGTCAAGGAAGACGACCAGCTGTGAGGTAGGTGTTAGTGAGGTTGGCGGTGTGGTTGTTTGTAATGGCCGCCACAGTGCTTTCATTGCAGAGCGCGACGCAAGGGCGTGACACATCGAGAACTTCCGATACTTTGAATCCAATCAGCATTTTCATGGTACTTAAGTACTCTTCGGGGGCAGCCTTTATTTCCGCTAACCACTGTCTGCTAACTTGGGTCATTGGATCACCGGCTAATGGTTAAAAGATGGGGCTGCTTTGACGACGCAACCTCGTTCGAAACCATATCGTCAGGCCTGGTTGGGTCGCGGGTGTTTGACAATACGTATGCACGGCTGATCACTTAAGCTCGTTCCACGCCGACCTGTGTTTAGGGTAATGGTGTGCGCTCATATGATGCTCGTGAAGAAATGCCGTTCAGCCCAACTTGGATCACTGCCTATTTTGAAAGTAGGTATGTACGTGCTACACTTCAATGAACCTCTTTGACGTGAATTTACGTCCCTCGGAATTAGCAACAGGGTATTTTGCTCTCTTCAATTAACATCTTTAACACCGGCCTGGTTCGTTGCGTATGGCCCACCACGCATGTGCCACAACGTATGCGGCTCTTCAAAATAAACTTCTTTCACGTCCACTTGGTTCACTGTGTATGTGTCACTGGGTATGTGCTGCAATTCGACGACAAAAAAAAAAAAAACAGTAAATTTCTCCGGAAGTGAAATGCAGTTACACATAGAAAGTCCGAAGTCAACGTCAAAGTTGTTTACTGAAAAGCGGCACGTAAAGGGTGACACTTACCCAATGAACCAAGTTGGTGTGAAACATGAAGTAAGTGGCACATAACGCTGTGTCACATACCTAGTGGCACGTGCGCAATTTCACATCGAGAAATGGAAGAGTTGGAGGCACAGCCCTTAAAAAGAGCGTGATGTAGCCTAAGAATCGCATTGGAACGTCTAGTTGAAGGCACGAGAACAATATAATAATGCATATATAGCAATAAAGATTTTGTGCGCTGTTATTTATAGATAAAATGAATTGCCGACTGTTTACGAGGTAGGTATCAGTGACCTTCATATTCCCATTTATGGAAGTAGCCGTCATGGCTCCCTCCCTCCCTCCCTCCCTCGTAAAGCGAGCATTAGGAAGCCGTGAACTACTTCTAAATGCCGTTCGAGCCACTTTGCCAATCTGTTAATTTATTCAGATAATTGGCCCGACTACCGTTCTTGCGATCTAACCGCCTTACAAGCGTTACACCCACCTACCTCAGTTCGCCTGCTGACTTGGGCTCTTTGTGTTAACTACCCTTGCAAACACACAACGCTTGATGTGGGCTGCGAAGCATGAGTGAGCTGCTTCGGGCTCCTGTAAAAGAAAAGTCGATCATGACATACCTACGCCAAGAATTTCGAGGCATCTTCTAAGACGTGACTGTAAAAGACTTGCCAATCCTGCTCGTGTTCATCTTAGACTATATAAAAAGGTAACGTAATGCTCTCCAGAGGTTCTCTCGTCATTTTCTGGCTCTCACAAGCGTCAGCCTAAGCTCCAGTACCTCTGTTGGTTGCGAATCTTCCTTCTAAACGGGATGTACCCCAGGAGCCGCCTGTTTGGCTGCGCTTTTGCGGTGCATCATAGAACATCAATGTCTTCTTTTTTGTGCTCAACGCGTAGGCGGCTGTGGCGCCGGATTTAGGGACGAAGAGGCTGACATTTTAATAAAACCCGATTTTGAGGTTTACAAAGGTATTTTGTTTTCCGCTAACGACAGAACCTAACAGGAAGATGGAGGCTTGAAATTACTTTTCGAACGACGAATGCTGCTGGAGCCATGTTTCGACCAGCGGACTTGGCTTCACTTCTCTGTTTTTCCCATATATGTTTTCCCATAACTGTTTTTTCCCATATATCATGTGAACTTATTGGACATGGGAGTTAGTAAGGTTGCGAAGTATTACGACGTAAAACTAAATAAAGCAAGGCGAATTCTCTTCACATGCCGCTTGATGGAAACCAGCATCACTTAATTGGAATTTAAGCAAGAATTAAAGGCTCATCATGAGACCTTATCATCCGATGTAGTATAGACTGGAAACACAGTAGTATAGTTTACCGTTTTTATCATTAATACTGCAGGGAAATTCGTTCTACAGACAAGCTGCAGCTGATGTAGAAGACGAATTCCGAGATGAAATGATCATTGCAGAGATGCGCGAAGGAAACAAAACAAAGCATGTGGCACACTGCGTGGATCACCCACTGTGAAAAATCTCGTATAATTTAAGCATGTCGAATCGCATGGCAGGAAGATGCGACGGCAGGAAGGAAAGGCGAGTTGGGTGATGTTCTTCTCGGCTATAATTTATCATACGTAGGAGGCATGATTGATACAAATAAAGACATGCCAGTGATACACATGAAACATATGGAAGTGTCAAGTAAGGCCAAAGGGACAGGAACTGTATCCGTTGCTCCAGGTGAATAACCAAGGAAATTAAGACCAGGTCGACGCTCTTAACCCTGCGAGCGCGTGTCTATCTCCATGCTTTTTACGGAGTATAATGCATGGAGATAGATATAGGTCCAACGCTCCTTATAACCGTCGTTTTAACACTGTCCAGCTGATAGCTTCTATGACCTGAACTAGCTGTGACATAAGTTAAGCATGTAAGCCTTTTGATGCGTGAATAGGTATTCCTTGTGCATTTGGTTAAGTTATCAATATACCTTAGTGCTCATACACCCACTGCAGCTGGCCCGTGATATTTCACGTACCCCACTGCAGTTGCGTCCCTTATATGGTTATGCCTACCAGATTTTTCCGGTGAGCTTGCAGTTGCCGATTGGGCCTGCTCAGGAACTTGTTTCTGCGAACTTGTTCGAAGATAGTAACCCGTTTGCGTCCGTTCACCATCAATAGACCTCCAATAAAAGTTCTGCCGAAGACGCGAGAAACTGTCTTTTCGAACGGAATTTATATTTTGTAATACCTGCCGCAACATTCGTGAAACTGCAGAAGTGGCCCAACTAAACTTCGGATAATGCAAGGTGTGAGAAAGGTTCATTTGGCATTTGAAATGTGCCGACTGCGCTTCAATTGATTATTAGCCTAGTGTTAGCTTACAAAGCTGCAAAACATCACGAAAAGGGGTTTAGGTTTTATTTGACAAACGTTGAAAACAATGCAACATTCTAGGAATTTTAATGTCCCGTGAAAAGTGTAATAATAATTGCATAGATGTAACATTTACCCTGTCCGACGTCACATGACCGGGTAGGCTGCATTCCGACGTGGCAAGTGTGATTCCTTTGTAGTCGGTATAGGCTACCGAAAGAAAAGAGAAGATTGGTCTCTGAATGCAGTGTTGAGTGTGTCAACACAAGGTAATGTGTCGCGAACAGGCAGGTTTATCAAAATTATAGCACTAATATTTCTTTGTTGTGGTCCCTAAGCAGCTATCACGTTGGTAATTAAAAAAAAATGAAGGAGCGTGTAAGAGGCTTCGCTGTTTTTTGCACCTTTGCTTTCCAAGCTCCTTCACCAAGTCGTCGGGAAGGTCGGGCAAAACGTGAGCGAGCAGCGGTGGAGCTGCGCCATGCAAGTGCCCTTGTCAAGGAAGATCACCAACTGTCAGGTAGGTGTCAGTAAGGTTGGCGGTGTCGTTGTTGGTAATGGTCGACATAGTGCTTTCATTGCTTGATTTCACAGGGCGCGACACATGGAGAACTTCCGATATTTTGCATCCGCATGTATTTGTGGTACCTAATGTGCCCTTGGGGGGAAGTCTTTATGTCTGCTAACCATTTTCCCACCAACTTGGGTCGCTGGATCATCGTCTAATGGTTAGAAAATCGAGCTTCTATGATGACGCAACGTCGTTTGAAACCAAATCGTCGGTCCAGTTTTGGTCACGGGTGTTTCACAGTACGTATGCGCGGCTGAGTTTCACACCAACTGGTTTTTTGGGTATGTGTCTGCGCTCATGTGCTGCTCATGAAGAGACGCCGTCCAGCCCAACTTGAATCACTGCGTATGTGAAAGTAGGCATGTGCTACACTTCAGTGAACCTCTTTGACGGGAATTTGTGTCACCGCATATTTGAAACGGGGCATGTTCCCCTCTTTAACACGGCTTGGGTCATTGAGTATGCGCTACTTGGCATACGCCACACCGTATGCGGCTCTTCAAATAAACCTCTTTCATGTACACTTGCTTCACTCGGTATGTGTAGCAATTCGATGACAAAAAGCATTAATCCTCCAGTAGTCATATCTAGTTACGCATTGTAAGTCGGAAGTCAGCGTAAGAGATGTTCACTGAACAGTGGCACATAAAGAGGGACACATACGCAGTGAACGAACTTGGCGTGAAACATGTTTATTGAAAGAGTGGCACATAACGTTGTGTTACATACCCAGTGGCACATGCCAAATGACCGAAATTCACACCAAGAAGTGGAACAGATGGACGGACATCCCTTAAAAAGCGCGTAATGTAGCCTAAGAATCCCATTATAACGTCTAGTTGGAGGCACGAGAAGAATATAATCATGCAAATATAGCATTATGGGCTTTGTGCGCTGTTTTATATAGATAAGATGAATTGGCGACTGTTTACGAGTTAGGTATCAGTGACTTTGGTACCTGTGTATTATTCGTTGCATATTGCCATTTATGGAAGTAGTCGTCCAAGCTTTTCCAATTCCTTAGTTTACCGGGTGGCGTATACTAAAAAAGGGCACTTTTGCTGAGAAGGAGAAGCATTGATTGCGATAGCAAATTAGTACATACCTCTACGAAGTATGGATAGTAGCTTTATCGGCAGTATGAAGTTGTAAACATAGGCATATTAGCTAAATTAACATATATGGTGTTACGCTCGCACAAGGAAACAGGAACACACGTCATTCGATGACCGCGGAAACCTAGGGTGCGATCTTGTACGCGTTCCAAACTCGAACGGAGGCGGTCCGTTCTTTATGTCACGAAATAGGCAGTCCGTTTCGTTGCCTTCGTCCGATAGCAGATGGCACGGAAGGATTGAGAGCAGATATCACGTCAGAATTGGCGTCATGGCGATCGTCACGGTTCAAATTGACCAATCGTGTGCGGCTCGGTGGAACGGACTACCTCCGTTCTATTTTGGAACGCGTACAAGATCGCACCCCTATTGTCAAAGCGCGGGAGTGAGGAAGTGTGGCAGCCGCAGCAAGCGAATTGGCCTTCGTGCTGATTAGCGCATCAACGCGAACTAAGCCGTAAAACATTGGGCGGCGACCTCTGTCCACCTCGCAGATGGTCTTCAACACAGCCGACCCGCCGTGGTTGCTTAGTGGCTCTGGTGTTGCGCTGCTAAGCACGAGGTCGCGGGATCAAATCCCGGCCTCTGCGGCCGCATTTATCTGCAAGTTAAGGAACCCGAGCTGCTCAATTTTACCCAGTCCCCCTCTACGGCGTGCCTCGTAATCAGAAAGGGGTTTTGGTACCCGAAACCCCATAATTTAATTCAATTTTGAACCCCGCGTGGCCACCCGGGCCGCCCGGAATCGAACGCGTCCGCCTTCCTTACCTTTCCCCTGGAGCCTTTAGCGTAACGGAAGATGGCGCGCTTCCTCCCCACTTTCCTTTTTTTCGGGTGCACAAGATTGAGCCGCGATCGCAGGCTCACTGTGGTGCGCTTTTACTCGCTACACGGTTTTATTGCCCTTGCACTTTATACGAAACGTCACGGCGACGCTGACGGAGCCGGCAGAACTGCGCCTCGAGTGTCCATGTAAATGTTGTCGGAATTATCGATAATGGTTAGTTTGCTGCGCTTTTCGGAACGGAGGAGATGGTGCGACGTACCCGCCCTGCGTGATAGGAGTGCTGACCCGCGGTAGGTCCATGCCTGATCAATCGCCGACCAGGGGTATGAGGCTGCAGATGACGGGAAACACTGCACGTGCGGACCCACTCGCGCGCATGGGGTGCATTGAACGTTCTAATATGGTGCCACGTGCTCTTTTATACTGACCGGCGGCATTCCGTGAGTCTTGAACACGTCCTATAGTACGCCGGAGTTTCAAAGCAATCTATACTTTTTTAGCGCAGGAGGTATTAATACACCGGAAGTATGCGCAGTCCCTGCTAGTTGCAGTGGTTACGCTTGTCTATGCGTCTGTGGCGTAATGATTTCAACATCGGGTTTCTGTACTAGAGGTGCTGCTATCGAATCGTGCTGTCGGACAACTGTCCCTCCACCTTCCGTACTCTCCCAACACCCTCTAGTTGACTGAACCCTCCTTTTGAAGCGAAGTTATCGTGCCCTTTCCTTCGGCTGTGTCACTGTTGCTGCTGCTGTGGCTGCTGTTGTCCGGTACAGCGCGTCGGGAGGTAGTTCAGAAGGAGAGTGGCAGGGAAGAAAAGGGACGCGAGGAACTTGTTTGGAGCGCATCGCGTCGAATGTGCACAATGCTCTCTGGAGCCCCCGGGTCATCTCTACCTTAGCCTCTTGACAGCTGTAATAATCCATGACCCCCCGCAAGCGCTTACCTTTCTACCAACGTACATGTCCAGACGAAAGCTATATAGAATAGTAGAGAAGAGGGGGAGAGAACGCAGGGAGTGGGAGAACCGATGCAGTTGTGAAACGAGTGAATAACAGCCTCGCCACTCTTCGAAACACTAAGGAAGGGGAATAGGGGACAGGTGCACGCAAGGTAACCTTAAACATCGGCTCACCACACTTGTGTTGGACAAAACGTTGAAGAAATTAGATATTCGCCGCCAACGTCACCGCTAACCCTTTGTAAACTGGCCTTCTAGGCTAGTATCATTTCCTGCGACATAGCTTCTAGAGCGAGAAAAATAATTTACCAGAAGAAAAAAAAAAGACAGCAGGACAGAGTTCACTTTTTTCTTCACTAAGGCGGCGAAGCGTATCACTGGAATACAGGTACCCTCAATACATTTGCAGCAGTCCTGAATAGCCAAGGACGAAGAACTGCAGCATAATCCTTACACACAAATTCAGTTGCAACGGGCGAAACTGTGGCCATAGCCTTGGCCGTACGCGCGGCGGAAGTAAGGGTCAATCGGCATACGGGCTGATGGACTCGCAGGACGCCTGCCGCTTTTTCCTAGAAGGGGAAGTGGGTGGGGGGGGGGGAGTGCTTTACCGGGCTGCGTCTTCCGCATCCTAGGAACGGAACTCACTATGGATCATTGTGTGACTTGGTGCGCGGCGCACACAGGGATAGCGGGGAACGAACGGGCAGGACCGCTTGGTTCGAGGCATGACAGGCCGAGCCGTGGGCCCCGCGTTGCCCAAGAGGACACCTCGACACCCGGCGCGCCAAGAGAAATCCTCGAATTACAAACGGCTAAATAGGTGAACCAAAGCGGTTCCTCACACATACCTAGACAGAAGGCAAGGACGCGACTGGCGCCGCCTGCAAACAAGCACTTTCCCACATTTATACAGGCTACACATAATGCACCGAGACAAATACAGCAACAAATGCCCGTGGTGCGAAGGAACACCGACATTGGAACAAATAACATTCCAATGCGCGTTGAGCCCGGCGTCTGCTACCTCACCGCTGCTAGACAACACTCTCCATAACTGGTCGTGGGAGGCGCGACTCGCGGAATTGAAAGTGGTAAGCCAACTGGCGACCCTTGACCAGGACCGGCGAGCCGCTGTAACCAGTGAAGCCCTGGATGGGCTCCACCCACCATAGCCAAACAACCTCTACTACAATAAACGTTTACTCTCTCTCTCTCTCTCAGAAACAAGCTGAGAGAATTTTTTATATGCGATTAGGCTCGCACGCAGAAAAGCGAACGAACACGTTAATACGTTGTACGAATCCATAAATGAGTAACCTCAATCTTTCTGCAGCGCTAACTTATGACAAATATTTTTGCAAACACTGTAGCTTATGTATAGTATGCAATGCACTGTGGGGGGGGGGGGGGGCGCAGTAATAAGTCAGGATGTTTCTGAATATGGTATTCGATTTTCACGCATTGCGGCAAAACCAGTCCAAACGGATGAGCCCGGCCTGGGCAAGATGGAGGCGGACAGCGGCCAGCCCTCCTGAAAAAGTAAGTTCGACATGTCCGTTTTATTGCGATAGAAATTATATGGACACTTCTAATAAATTTGTGCGATCGGTGTCGTAATGAGGATCTGTATATATTTAGGTACGTGTGCAATATGCCACGCAATGCTATATGACATACGGTATATGTGGGCTGTATTGCCATACCAGTTGCCCATACCAGGTCTTACATTATTGACAAAATTATTCCTCAGAATATTGAGAATGGCAGCCCACAAACAAGTGTCATGAAAGAAAACACCGACGGTACATTCCTTTTATCTAAAATTTTTTCGTACTTAACTATTGCGAAACAATAACAGAACTCAAACATGAGGATGATGCAATTGTGTTGGCGCGTCTGTTCATTGCCTACGGTGTCGGAGCAAGAAGACGTTGACGTTTGAAACATGTCCAATAGGAAATAGAAGCGGTAAAGTCGCGAAGTCGTTGGCTTTAATTAAACATAAAATTGTCACATGGCAGGATTCAAAGAGAGGACATCTCGCTCAACAGCTCCTTTTTACTTAGTGTACGTTTACTTTATTTCATACTGCCAATAGAGCTACGACTCTTACGCTTCGTGTAATATTCTAACTTGTTGCTATGGCATTCGTTGCTTCGCCCTTGTGGTGAAACTGTATACATTTTGGAATAGGACGGTGCTATGTAAGGCTTCGCGTAACGGGATTGTATGATAGCGTTGTACAGCCGGTTAAAGAGTCGGTGTATGGGCCCTGGTGTTTGTGGGCGTTTCTCACGCAGGCAGCTTACATGCTCGTTGAAACCGATTAGGATAGAACTTTTCTGAGGGCAAAAAGTCACTGAGGAATATTAGTTGGCATTAACGTCGTTTGTCTGTTACCGCTTAGTGTCTCTCTAAATTAATGGGCACTGAGTTCGGTCTGCGTGGGTTCATCGAAGCTCAGGACTGGCTGTGTGAGAGTCCTAGAAGTGTGTTTGGCGTAAATATGACTCAGTGCAAGAAAGAACCAGGAGGCGTTTGGGAACTTTGAAAATTATAGCCCACTTTCCACCAGCCTTAGCAGTTTTGAATACCTTTAATTAGGCACACAAGACGGAGGGGAGAGGAGCCTGGCTTACATAGGACGTTACGCTGGTCCCTATGGGCCCTATTTCTTACACGATTTGAAGTTGATGTCATATTTTCTTCTTTCAGGAGACTGTTAAAAGCATGCGTGTATTGCTCGTACACTAGTTCCTTGCAGCAAAATAGGGAATTTAGTTGAAATACCATAATTAAACCACGAAATTTGAGCATCCATCCTCCTCTCAGCCTGCCCTCCATCACAACCGATCAGGAAGTTGCTACGGCTCTTTGTATTCAAAGGACGGTTGACAGGAATTGTATGTGACTTGAACGAGAAGGACGTAACGCTTTAGAGTGCTGGTATTTTAAGATTTAATGCCGAGACCAGAATTCACCCACGTACTTGGACTTCACATCACTAATAATCTTTGTACCGTTTAACAAAATATAACATGGTTTGATCAGAACACTGGGGAAATATGCGGCGAGCTTCGTACAATGCCTGAAAAATTGTAAAGGACGAATGTTCAGTTGTGTATTGCAATGGGGTCATTATCCAACTTTCATATTTGCAGTAACGATCGCAACTAACATAGCCCATTTCCCACCAAATAATAACTCCGTTCCACTTTTCAGTTCAACCATGAGACTGGATAACGTTGCGTATATATGACGGCTGTATAACAACTTAAGGGTAGAAATTTGGCGTGGTGATATCACGTATGATAGGAAAAGCGCAAAAAGGCACACGAAAAGAGGTAGTACACGACGGAGGCGCCAATTTCAAATGGTTTTATTGAGAAGCAGTGACCCTATAACGTAAAAACATTCCAAACGTTTTATTCCAATCTCCTGACGTCAAAGTTCATCACGTCTATTTCGCGCAGCGCAGTCAGTATGCTACAAGCGGGAGCGAAACATCGCAGAATAGTTAATGCATTCTGTAAGGTTGCGCCTTGATACGAGTTCCCCTACAACGCTGTACGCCCAATGAGCGCGCCGAGTGTGCGGC
Organism: Dermacentor albipictus; assembly: GCF_038994185.2. Taxonomy (NCBI): domain Eukaryota; kingdom Metazoa; phylum Arthropoda; class Arachnida; order Ixodida; family Ixodidae; genus Dermacentor; species Dermacentor albipictus. The sequence goes on along the minus strand of NC_091825.1, from coordinate 63,714,194 downwards.
GTGCCGCAAGGACGCTGGATATGGGGCCCTATAACGTAAAACTATTTTTTTACTCCAATACCGTAACGTCAAATTTGCGTAAACGCCGACGCAAGCATTCAGCGGTGACCCGCAGGGTTGTGTCTGAAGGGACCAATCGAATGCTTTTCTCATATATTGAAAGTCACGTTTGTTTTGCTTTAAAAAGAAATAACATTGCCGACACTGAGCGGCTTGTTTTATCTAATTGGGTGACAAGAGGCGAGGAGAACGCTCAAGGGTAGAGGGATTTGATGTGGTCGAGCCAGTGTACTGAATATCGATATACGGATGAAGAGGGTTGTGCCGGCGTCCGTGATTGGTCCGCTTTTCCTTACTTAGCTTGCGGTGGCTGGCCGAAAATGGCGGCGGAATGCAACGGGAGGTTTAGAATGCTGCTAAAACGGATCCTCAGCAAAGCAGAGTTCGCAGAGCAAGGTCGGAAACGTGAAAGTGCTCGAAAACGTTACAGGGCCGCGCAAAATATTCTATTGTACGCAAAGGAAGCCATGCTCTCCGGCAGGTGCGAGTAGCCAGTGCCTGAGCGATCGGCGGCGGCCATCCTTTATTCCTTTCGGAACGGGGTGCTCTGCGGCTATTCAGACGAAAAGTCAGTTTTGTTCGGCGTATTAGGGAACGTTTAAAGCTTTCACGTCACTTTGACGCGATGATTTATCGCGCTTTTGTGACGTCCCGTGACAGGCAGGTGAAGTAGGTGCAGCTCTAAAACCTTTGACAAATCATCATCATCATCATCATCATCATCATCATCAGCATCATCATCATCATCATCATGATCGGCAGAAGCAGCGTGGTTACGCCCACTGCAGGGCAAAGGCCTCTCCCATACCAACTACCCTGGTCATGTACTAATTGTGGCCATGTTGTCCCTGCAAACTTCTTAATCTCATCCGCCCACTTAACATTCTGCCGTCCCCTGCTGCGCTTCTTTTCCCTTGGAATCCATCCCGTTACCCTTAAAGACCATCGGTTATCTTCCCTCCTCATTACATGTCTTGCTCATGCCCAAATCTTTTTCTTTAAGAGGTCATTAACTTGCGTTTGTTCCCTCACCCAATCCGCCCTCTTTCTTATCCCTTAACGTTACACCCATCATTCGTCTTTCCATAGCTCGTTGCGTCGTCCTCAATTTAAGTAGAACCGGCCCTAAGTAGATGTATTCCCTTACCACTTCCAGTGCTTCGCTACCTATCGTAAACTGCTGTTCTCTTCCGATACTCTTAAACATTAGTTTCCTGCTGATAAATTTTTAGACCCGCTCTTCTACTTTGCATGTCCTGGTCAGTGAGCATTCGTTGCAATTGGTCCTGTCAGTTTTTAAGCAAGACAATATCAGCGAATCGCAAATTAAGGTATTCTCCGTTAACTCTGATCCCCAATTTTTCCCAATCCATGTCTCTGAATATTTCCTGTAAGCACGCTGCGAATAACATTGGAGGGATCGTATCTCCCTGCCTGACGCCTTTCTTGTTGCTTTCTTTATGGAGGACTACGATGGCTGTGGAGCCGCTATAGATATATTTCAGTATTTTTACATACGGCTCGTCTACGCCCTGATTCCGCAATGACTCCATGACTGCTGAGGCTTCGACTGAATCAAACGCTTTCTCGTAATCAATGAAAGCTATGTATAAGGGGTGGTTATATTTTGCACATTTCTCTATCACCTGATTGATAGTGATAATATGGTCTATTGTTAAGTAGCCTTTACGGAATCCTGCCTGGTCCTTTGGTTTACAGAAATCTAAGGTGTTCCTGATTCTATTTGCGATTACCTAAATAAATACTTTGTAGGCAACGGACAGTAAGCTGATCGGTCTATAATTTTTGAAGTCCTTGGCGACCCCTTTCTCATGGATTAAGAATGTTAGCTGTCTTCCAGGATTCCGGTACGCTCGAAGTCATGAGGCATTGCGTATACAGGGTGGCCAGTTTTTCTAGAACAACCTGCCCACCATCCTTCAACAAATCTGCTGTTACCTGATCCTCCCCAGCTGCCTTCCCCCTTTGCATAGCTCCCAAGGCTTGCTTTGCTTGTTCCGGCGTTAATTGTGGGATTTCAAATTCGTCTCTATTCTCTCTTCTCTCTTCCATTATCATCGTGCCTACCACTGGTACTGTATAAATCTCTATAGAACTCCTCAGCCACTTGAACTATCTCATCCATATTAGTAATGCTATTTCTGGCTTTGGCTCTTAACGCATAGATCTCATTCCTGCCTATTCCTAGTTTCTTCTTCACTGCTTTTAGGGCTTCCTCCGTTGCTGAGAGCATGTTCAATTCTATTCATGTTATACTTCCTTATGTCAGCTGTGTTACGCTTCTTGATTAACTTGGAAAGTTCTGCGAGTTTTAGCTGTAGGGTTAGAGGCTCTTATACATTGGCTTTCCTTGATTACATCTTTCGTCTCGTGCGATAGCTTACTGGTATCCTGTCTAACGGAGTTTCCAACGACTTCTATCGCACACACCTTAATGATGCCCATACGATTGTCGTTCATTGCTTGAACACTAAGGTCCTCTTCCTGAGTTAAAGCCGAATACCCGTTCTGTAGCTTGATCCGGAATTCCTGTATTTTCCCTCTTACCGCTAACTAACTGATGTACTTCTTATATACCAGTTTCTTCCGTTCCCGCCTCAAGCCTAGGCTAATTCGAGTTCTTACCGTTCTATGTTCACTGCAGCGCATCATGCCGATCACGTCCGCATCTTGTATAATGCCAAGGTTAGCGCTGAGTAAGAAGTCCTTTTTCAGTTCTAGTCTCACCATTCCGGCTCCTCCATGTCTACTTTCGGCTATCCCGCTTGCGGAAGAAGCTATTTATTATCCACATATTGTTTTGCTCGGCGAACTCTACTAATAACTCTCCCCTGCTATTCCTAGTGCCTATGCCATATTCCCCCACTGACTTGTCTCCAGCCTGCGTCTTGCCTACCCTGGCATTAAAGTCGCCCATCAGTATAGTATTGTACAGTATTGTATGGTATAGTATAGTATAGTATAGTATATAGTATTGTATATAGTGTATTGTAGTATTGTATTGTATAGTATAGCATATAGTATGGTCGCCCATTAGTATTGGGTTTTGACTTTACCCATCGCCTATTGCACGTCTTCATGCGTGGAGGTCTAATGCGAAAAGGCGTCGACTCAGAAATAATTAGTTTTCTTTTGTTCGGTCAAATCATGCATAATCGGTGTGTAAAGTCATATCAGATGGGGAGCTGTCGCGGTTTTCGTGACGTCGCGTTACAGACAGGCGACGTAGGGGTGGCCTAGAAAGGTTTTTGACTAACTGTGGAGGGCTGATTGCAGAATTGGAATAGTTTTACGTGATAGCGCCCCAGGACGCGCGTAAGCTTGCTTAGCCAGTATACTAGAAGTAACTGCACAGCTAATTTTCAAAATGGCGCTTTCAACCCACAAAGGACTAAAGGAGTGGGCGCGCCGTGTGCATATCGGCGAGGGTAAGTGTTCTTTCATCCGCGGCGTGCTGCTGTTTCTGGTGCACTTTCTCTCCCTATACTTTCATTCCCTACCCCCTGTGCAGCGCGGTTGAGGCGTCCTCTGCTGAGGGACAGTTACTGCGCTGCACTTTACCCCAACCTTTCCTTCCCATCAACAAGAATCTCCTTCTCTCTCTCTCTCGCTGGTCGGAGAGAGCAGCGGGAAGGTGAATGGCAAGAGTTAGTCCCCGTGCACCCCCGCTGTTATTTCCCTTGTCCTCGAGTGAAGCGACGGAAGCGGCATTGCCCCAATAAGTCTGTAAAACGAGGTTAATAATTTGAACTTTATTCCCCGTCTGTGGAACTATATGAAGGACAGCATTTTACCTCTTCGTGAGAAATTTCTGCGGAACTTCAAAGGTGGAATAAGACGAGCTATGCAGTCCGTGGGACAACTGGAATAGACTAACGATGACCATTGGACGTGCAAGTCTGTGTTGCAGAAGTTATTGGTGAAGGGCAATTAAGTTGCTTATGTTCCAGGGATACTATAAACTTAAGTACGGCGATGTGTAGCATAGAAGGGGCATGCAAAACGAATGCCGTCTCCCCCGTCTTGCGTGCTGCGATTGCGCCGCTCGTGTACATCACGTAACGGGTGTGAGGTTTAATCCTTCTAAGAAGGAAGTGGGCGGTTTCCATTCTTTCTTTAGCAGTCGCTGATTGTTGCAAGTACTTGCAGCGCCATACTATGCCCGCGTTATTGCGCTGTTATGCGTCTATAGCATGTTGCTGCGACTACGTTGACATACTTTACATACACACAGTATTCTGTCGTTATGTCTAGCTTTCAGGATGTGTTTGTAGCATATGGCTAGCGAACGACATGACGCGAGTTTGAATCCCACTCTTGAGGACTTTTTAGAGCGCAGCTCTTGAGCCCCAACCAGACGTACGCGTTGTAACGCGTCCGCACGTGCCGCGCTCACTCGACGTCGCGTCTCGCCCGATGGAGGAAGGGTGTGCGCACCACAACGATGCACGAGTTGCCGCGCGTCCCTGCGCGTTTCTTCGCGGCAGCGCTGTGTTGTTAGGTTGTGATGTTCAAGGCAGTCTAGCCTTCGCTTAACGGTTACGTTAAAAAATCTTGCAGGACTCTTAGTTGTTTAGTGAGCTCAACCACAACGAGTATTGTGAACCCGCTGAAACCTGCAGCAGCATCGGTGCAGCATCACTCGCATGTTACATAGCCTACGCATGCTGCATGCTGCGTCAGATCTCGAACTTCGGCTTATTTCATTATTAATGCAGCCGTTACCGCTTAAAACTTCAGTGGCTGCCATCATCGGCTACCAAAACGCGAGCGGAACAGCGATCACAGCGCACGCTGCTTGCACGCGCTTGCCTGCACGCCACTCGAAGTGTCGTCCCGAAAGTCACATTGGCTCACCGTAGTCACGTGGGCGGAAGCTTCCGGCGCGGGCGCAAAAATTCTAGCAGTGCAAGCTCTACACGCCGCCATGCGTCGACACGCGACGCCTCCTCTGCGCCTGACGCCGTACGCGCCCACACACGGTGCGGCGCGTGCGGCCGCGTTCCAACGCGTATGTCTGGTTGTGGTTTTGGCGCCCGTTCCTACCTTGAAGGTTGGCATGCCTCGGTGGCATTTTATCTCGTAACCGAGCGAACGAGCACAGCCAACATGAAAGCGAACGCGGACGCAGCGTGAAATGAAGGAAGGGCGCGCGAGGTAGAAGTGGAGGCGGAGGATACTGTTAATCAGGCGCAAGCGGGAGGATGAGCGGAGGAAAAACGGCGTGCGCATGCGCTGAGTTGCCGGCGGCCACGCGTGCATCTATTTTTCGTACAAAAATCCCTCGCGTGACCTGATCCTAGGTGCCTAGGGACAGCATCATTTAGGGATTTTTGAGAAGGCGCGATGCTGGCGCCGAGCGACGCCGTGGCGTGTTCGTCCTCGGCGTGATCGTTCTGTGGACCGCGCGTTGTTCAACATTGCTCTTGTGATTGTACGTGCGTTGCTTGTGTGTTCGTTGTAGGCTCTGTGTCACTTGGCGGAAAGGCGTGAGTAGTAGCGGTGCGGCACTGCGGCTCTGGCCTCGGTGAGCTCTGGAAGTACAGAATCTGCGTTGTGTGACCCGTGCTTTCTTGAGAACCCAGCGGTGGTGACAATTGAAATATCGAATTGGCCTAGCGCTTCGGCAGCGAAGTTCTGCGAACCGCGATGTGGCGTCGCCGTGTCCGACTTTGCTTAACGGACATCGAGTGATGTGCTGCTCGCTGCATGTCATGTAAATGCAACTGCGTCGACCGCCCACTGTTCAGCACTGAATGTGTAAGTTCTGAGAGTCTTGTTACGCAAAGAGTGTGAACGTAAACATAAACACATATGTGTGTCTGAAATTTTGAATTACCCATAGTACCGTTTACGACTAATAAGTTGGCTACACCGCCTGTGTGAATCAGCTACCGTCAGCTGCGACGTTCTTCCGTGTGGTAGACCGATGCATGGTGCGCGTTTATTTCTGTACTGTTGTAAAAACCATTTGTTTATTCACTCAATACAAATGTACGGCTTCTTCGCCGCAGTACACATTAGTTACGTGGTGAAGCATACTAAATGTGGGAGGGGGCCTCTATGGGCCAGCATAGTATGTCCACTTAGTTGACCTGAGTGGCGGCGGGTGCGCTAGTGTATAATTAAAGAACTCCTATTATGGTCCAGTGACAGTGGCCCCTTTTCACTTTTAGTATACTTCACCGCAGTACATTGCTTTGGCTTCACCACAAAATATTAGTGTATTGCGAGAAAGATAATCGTAAAAAGCCTAATTATGCAACGTTTCTTTTGTAGCTTGCTACACCGCAATACAGGGGTGTAAAGAAGTATGGTGCTACATGCTAATACACTAAGTATGGTGCACTGCTAATACACTAATATTTCGCAGTGAAGCCTAAGGAATGTACTGCGGTGAAGCTTACTAAAAGTGAGAGGGGCCACTGTCACTAGACAAAATAACAGTTCTCTAATTATACACTCGCGCACCCGCCACCTCTAAGGTCACCTAAGTGGACATACTATGCTGGCCGATAGCGGCCCCCTCCCACTTTTAGTATGCTTCACCACGTAACTAAAATGTAGTGCGGCGAAGAAGCCGTACATTTGTATTGAGTGAATAAACAAATGGTTTTTACAACAGTACAGAAATAAACGCGCACCATGCATTGGTCTACCACACGGAAGAACGTCGCAAAATACGGTAGCTGATTCACGCAGGCCGTGTAGCCAACTTATTAGTCGTAAGGGGTATTATGGGTAACTCAAAATTTCAGACACACATATGTGTTTAAGTTTACGCTCACACTCCTTGCGTAATAAGACTCCCAGCACTTCCACATTCAGCGCTGAACAGTGGGCGGTTGGCGCAGTTGCATTTACATGACTTGCAGCGAGCAGCACATCCCTCGATGTCCGTTAAGCAAAGTCGGACACGGTGACGCCACATCGCGGTTCGCAGAACTTCGCTGCCGAAGCGCTAGGCCAATTCGATATTTCAATTGTCACCACCGCTGGGTTCTCAAGAAAGCACGGGTCACACAACGCAGATTCTGTACTTCCAGAGCTCACCGAGGCCAAAGCCGCCGTGCCGCACCGCTACAACTCACGGCTTTCCGCCAAGCAACACAGAACCTACAACCAACACACAAGCAACGCACGTACAATCACATGAGCAACGTTGAACAACGCGCGGTCCAGAGAACGATCACGCCGACAACGAACACGCCACGGCATCGCTCGGCGCCATCGCGCCTACTCAAAAATTCCTAAACGATGCTGTCCCTAGGCACCTAGGATGAGGTCAGGTGAGGGATTTTCGTACGGCAAATAGACGCACGCGGCGGCCACGGCATCCGCCGCCACGTGGGCGATCTCATCTGTTCTTCCGGGGGGTGGGGGACAGGGTGGCGTGGGGTGGGAGGGGCTACTACGGTCGTGCGCAGAGTCAGCTGCTAGGTCAGTCGGCGGCAAAGTTTCCTACAACATGCTAGAGAGAACTCTGGTACTGCAGTCGTGTTCCTACAATGGGAATAATGGGAATCACATGGATTTGTCTGATCTTCGTGATTGTGGATTCAGACGTTCTTGTGGGTTCGTTTATTACGTTTTGTTTGTCTTCACTGTACAGCGTCTTCACTTCACAGTAGAAGACGCAATATCGCTACTAATTGCAACGGTTCAGCTTGTGGAGCTGGCCAAATCGAAACGCGCCAAGCGGCTAAACGCAATCGGCTTGCCCGCGCTAAACTCGTGAGTCGTTCGTTATATGTCGCATGTCGATGCATGCGTCCGTCGCGTAATAGTTTCAATATCCGGCGTCCGTGCTTCATGTTTGTGCTTATTTAATGAACCAACATGGCCGTATTCTGCTAGTGTCCGTGTACGTACAGCAATGAAGGAATTTAGTTATTTGCACTGCCACGTCACGTTAGGACAACCGCTAAGTAGAGCCACAGGCGGACACTGGAATATAGTGGCCTCCCTATATCAAGCCACTGGGAATTAGATAAGTATTTCTCACTGTATGTCTCTCCTAACAAGAGGAAGGAGGCCTTCGGCAAGAAATGTTTCTTCTGGGTAGCTTTTCCTGAGATCACTAACTGCACATTTCTCCCAACGTGTAACATATATAGGCCAGCGCCACGCTTTCCGAGGAGCTGGGTCGACATGTCATATGAAAGACGCCTCGTGAGGTCGGAGAAATGGTCTAAACGTTTTGACGCAGTCATAAGCATTATCTACAAGAATAACCGCCATCTGTGTCGCCTGAACTTCCTAAAACTCTGCTTTTGGTTGATTCTTGTGGTAAAGACGTCAAGCCGTTCGCGACCTTAAAGTACTGGGGCTGCAGAATTAAAAGCATGAAAATGCGAGCTACCTAATGGTTGCTCGCATTCCTGGAGCGCGTTCCTGGAGGCGTTCTTTTCCTCGACGCGCAAGCAGTGCATGCGTCGTGGATAGCAGAACGGCGAGACAGCGCCAACCGGTGCGGCGCAGTCGCACCTCGAGTGTTCATAATTTGCCGAGTAAGCCTTAAGTTTACTACTACTATCGCCGCGGAGGAGGTAGCGTCGAAATTCGCATAATGCTAATTCCCATCGCGAGGTGCGCGTGCCACCACTGCAACGAAGACACGAAGACGACGACGACCGCGATGAAGGCACGTGCCTGACATTGCAACGGGAGAAGGAACCGACGTGGATGAAGAGGCGCACGAGAGTCTCGTGGCTCGAGCGTCGAACGATGAGGCGGCGCCATTGTGGTACGAGGCGGCAACTCGGGGAAGGCAGACGCGGAAGCGGCACTCTGTCGAACGATAGGTCGTAGCTTTTGCCGGCTGTTCTACGTCTATAGCTGACCTCGCAGTAGCCGTTCTGCTTTTGCCCCACGGTCCCACAGTTCCCTCGTGAGTATGTCGTCTTGCTGTAGACGTTGGCTGGCCGCCCCTTTTTCCTGCACTTTTCCTGAAGCGTTGCACCACTAAGGTCGACTCTATCGATGTCACGTTTAAATTTGAAGTGCGCATATTATAATTTACGAATTGTAGCCGTTGAGCTTGCAGGACGTGTCCACTTGAATTGAATTAGCAGGAGGACGTTAGTTTCGAGATGCTATTTCCAAAGTTTGGGACGAAGTTCATGGGCGTCCGAGTTACTTTTGTTTTCAATAGAAAAATATAGTATTTTGTTGAGTTTAAGTGCAATAACAGTGCATTTTTACGGCGACTTTCATGGCTGATACTTCGAAACTGGCGTCTTTCTGGAAATGAATTCTTATTCAGAATGCCTTGCAAACTAACCGCTTGCAATACGTAAATTGTAATACGTGCTGTAAAATAATTAATTAGTGATTTTTGGTAATTACTTGAACAGGTGTTTTGATTTCTCGTGCTAGTAATGCACGCCTCTCTGAATAATCTAGGTGGACGACTAGAATTGTTATCTGCAACCCGCTATCTTTAAACATTTCGTAAAATTTAAAGATGGTCACCCTGAGTACAAGTGTAACATACATGAATTATGTGCGCGATGAAATAAGGTGAACTAGACACGTGTGTTGAACATTTTATTGACGTTTCGACACTTCATTACGGTGGGGCTGTCGGCCAAAGCGTCAAGCAGTTTCGTACGTGTCTGTGGAAAAGAGTGCTCTCCGATCGTCGTGCTAGGACACCGACAGCAAGGATAAATGCAGGAAAAATGTTGTTCCCTTGTTTTGCAGCACACGATTCCCAAGTACCTTCGCGTACTTACCAAAATAAAAGATACCGTGAAACTTCCTTAAATTAGGGCACTGCATAGAATTTCAGCAGTTCAATGCAAGCTCTTGCTAGGCGTACGTCAAAAATATCACACTAGAGCGAGTGCCCATAGACCCAATTTATTTTGAAATGCCAGTGAAGGTGCTTTGAAACATATTCATTCACATGCAAGTTCTGCTGACCATAAGCAGCATTTCAACGCTGCTTCATTTTCCAAGCTGGATTTGTTTTGACCAGTCAACCCTGAACGCACCCTGCGGACGTCCGTAACGGGATGAACATTTGAGAAGCTGGCGTTGTAAAAATAATTTTCGGTTTAACTCTAAAGGCAGAGATAGGCGAGGTCACTGTACTGCTTGAAAAACGTATTTGCCGCAAAGAGGACTGTCACAATGAGGAAGACTGACGACAACAAGGCTGACGGTCGTCGATGTGTCTTCCTGGTTACTCGTGTCCTTTATGCGGCAAATATGCCTTTTGGCATACACCTACGAAGCCAAGCAGCAGTTTTTCTGAAGCGCTATACCACTAAGATAGACTCTAATGATGTCACGTGATGCACTTAGTTCCATACTCTCGCCCGCACCTTCGTTCAATAACGCTGCCTTCTTTCTTCGCTCTTATTCCTCTATTTTTTGCAACGTCTCACGGCTGCTCTACGAGCCATCCTGTCCCTATCTTGGTGTGCACAATTGTGTACACAGCGCCTGAAAGAGCTTTTCGCGCTTTGCAGAGAAGCCAGTTGCAGTGGATCGGCGAGACCGGGCAGGAAGGGAGCGAACAGCGGCATAGCCGGAAAGCACGAGAACGTGGAGAGTACCGCCTTCCGTCTCCCTTCCGCGAGGGTGAATACCGTTGTTGGTGGTAGACGCGGTGCGGGCAAAACCGAAGCGAACAGCGGTTGTGTCTGAAGGCACCACGAAGATACCGAAGAATGACTGTGCACTGGTGACGAGAAGGGCCGGCCTGCCGATAGCCGTAAGTCCATCTTGGGCACCGTTGAACTTACATGCTCCTAAAATTCTGCAACGTTCTAGTAGAGGAAGGATGATGTCGGTGCGTCTCTTAAGATAGGTATATTGCAAACTTGGAGATTTAACTTACTTATTGATAATTTTGACTATGTCTCATATCTACTTTCGACCCGAAACTCTTTAAAAACGGCCACAAACGGTAGCTTGCTCAATCTCCACGTAACGAAAACCTGTTATTACGTTATCTTCTCTATTTTTTGCAACCTTTCAACCCACGTGCGTAGCTTTGGTATCGTTGTGTAGGGGGCACAAGTCACGAGACGATCATGCATGGGTCTCGCGCATAGTTGACGCGCTTGGCACGCCCCCATGACGCAACCGGCGCTAAATTTAGCCACTCGCTCAGCGTTCAGATAGCTATAGGAGTATAGCTCGACAGAAGGTTTGTCGATGCGAGCGGGAGTGGTCGCATTTGAGAGAGCCCACTCAGCTATAGCAGGTACATTTAACCAACGGGAAACCTGCGCTCATTAGGAGCAATAAATTGTGTACACGTCGCCTGAAACAGTTCTTCGCTCTTTGCAGAGAAGCCAGTTGCAGTGGATCGGTGATACCAGGCAGGAAGGGAGCGAACAGCGGCATCGCCGGAAAGCACGGGAACGTGGAGAGTACCGCCTTCCGTCTGCCTTCCGCGAGGGTGAATACCGTTACGTGTACATTCAAAGACCCCCGACTGCTTTTCACGCTTTCTGGCAAATGGAGCGCTTGTAAACCGTAATGTTCACCGGGAAACGCTGGTGGCCAACGCTATGCACGAAGGCGGGCTTTGTGGGAGAATGGCGGCCTCTTGCTTGGGCCGCGATGCGACGGAGGCGAGCGCCAGCTGTAGGTATTTGTAGGGAACCGGGTGCGCCGCTCCGTGGCCACCACGACACACGTCGCGCCGGCGCTCGCAAATGGCCGACGCCGCGGCCGGTCTGCGCATTAATTAGGCGCAGCGGCAAGAGCGGGTGCGAGAGAGGGAATGCGGGTACTTTTGCTCCTTGAATATGTTACTCGGGCGAGGCACTACGGAGGAGTTTCTTAGCGCGTGTTGTATGCGATTGTCAAGAATCTTTTTGCCCAAACGACGTCCGACGCCGGATTTCCTGCCACAAGGGCTCGTTAAACGTTACTCGCGTTAGACGTTACTCGACGGTGGCTCTGTGCGTGAAGAGATGGGGCCATAGTCGCGCCGGGTATGACGTAATCAAAGGTAAATTGAGCCTAGCGCGCGGCGTACAGAGAGGCGTAGCTTGGCAGTAGGTTGGTCCATGCGAGCAAAAGTGGTCGCGCTTAGAGACTTTACTATGTCATGCAGTATGTAATTAATCAAACTAGGGCTCATAAGGCGGCCTACAAGTGCGCTATTTGCTGCGGATATTTCACGCTTTATCGGCTAAGGCACACCTCCCTTCGACCGGTAACGACTCCTGAAACGACACAGACTGTGAAACAAAAAGACCCATATGAGCCATAACTTTCATATCGGAGAATCCGATATTAAACATATTGGATCACATAGGAAATAGCTGTTCTTGCCCATATATCATGTGAAATTATTGGATATGGGAATTAGTAAGGTTGTAAAGTATTATGAAGTATACCTAAATAAGCACTGTAGTATATTTTACCGCTTTTATCATTGCCACTGCAGAGAAATTCATTCTACAGACAAGCTGTAGGCTATGTAGAAGATGAGTTCCCTGATGGAGTGATCATTGGAGAGATGTGCGAAGGAAACAAAACAAAGCATGGGGCACACTGCGTGGATCACCCACTGTGAAAAATCTCGTCTAATTTGAACATGGGAAATCGCATCGCTGGAAGATGCGACGACAGAAACGAAAGGCAAGTTGAACGATGTTCCTCTCGCCCATAATTTCACCTACATAAGAGGCACGATTGATTCAAATAAAGACATGCCAGGGATACACATTAAAAGTGTGGAAGGGTCAAGTAAGAGCAAAGGCACAGGAACTCTATCTGTTCCTCCCGGTCGACCACGCCGACGCTCTTAACCCTGCGAGCTCATGTCTGGCTCCATGCATTATAGGGAGTGATTAAAAAAATACACAAATAGAAGAACGCAATGAATTCGATATCGAATGCAGGCTGAACGGTCCTTACAACGGTCCTTTTAGCATTGTCCAGCACCGTGACATGGCGCGTGAGCTTGGCGCCGTCTCTCTTCGAGCCAAACGCCCGTTCCTGGAGTCCTTTTAATCATCCACGCCCAAGCCGTGCATGCGTCGTGGATAGCAGAACGGCGAGACAGCGCCAACCGCTGTGGCGCTATCGCACTTCGAATGTTCATAATTTGCTATTGCAATACTGTTTGTCATGACGAGTATGCGCCGGATTACGCCGTCTCTGTCTTCGGGGTCGCGAGTTAGCCTTGAATATACTACTACTATTGGCGCGGAGGAGGTTCCGTCGAAATCGCGTAGTAAAAATCCCCGTGTCTGCAATTATCGCGAGGTGCTCCTGCTACCGTGTGCGTGCCACCGCTGCAACACGAAGACGATGACGACGGCGACGAAGGCACGAGCGTGAAATTGCAATGGCACGGGGAAAAGACGTGGAAGAAGAGGCGCACGAGAGAGTCTCGTGGCTCGAGCGTGGAACGTTGAAGCGGCGGCTCAAGGAAGGCAGCAGAGGCGGAAACAGCAGCAGTCTGTCGAATGATAGACCGTAGCTTTTGCCCACTGTTCTACGTCTGAAGCTGACGTCTCAGCAGCCATTCTGCTCTTGTGCCACCATACTGCAGTTCTTGCGTGAGTACGTAAATTGTCTGAGCGGCCCTATCCAGTTGCAGAACCTCGGCCACTGCAGACAATCGACGCCTGCATTACATTGGCCGTGGAACTATTTAGACGCCCGTAGGGAAAAGGTAGTGGAATTATTTTTGAGTTAACATAGAAATGTGTTCGCAGTTGATGTTCTGTTGATAGGCCATGGTTTTAAATACTTATCAAATATGCGTTTGCATGTTTGTGAGCGACAGAGAACGTACGCTGCGCGTTTCTTTTAAAAGTGTGCTCGTATTGAACCGCTTCAAGGACACGCTACGGTGGATAAGCCTAAACCATTATCGCCATTTACAACGCGGCGTCCATAGCGTAGTAACTTTAGAATGACTCTCACAAATGTTGTAGGTGCACTAATGGACTATGCATTGAATCGGAGAACTTGCAATTTCATGAAAACTAATCGCTCGCTTCTTTCGTCTTTCCTTTCGCTACATTTCATGAACGTCTTTGTCATCAAAGCAGATAGCCATTCGTTAGTTTTTGTTTACGTAAGACTAATTATAGGTTACTTTCTTTGCACGCTCTGAGCAGAACCCCTTCCAGGAAGATCGGGGAGACAGGACGGGATCGAACAGCGACCGGTCTAGGGGCAACGGAATGGCGCCGGCGACGGCTCATTGGCTCGTGGCGAAGGACGCAGGTAAGTTTGGCACGGCCGTTTTTGGAAGGTCCCGGCGCGATATGCTACCTGTGCCCAGTGGCGTAGCTAGGTCGTCTGGCACCCGGGGCCCTTAGCTCTTCTGTCCCCCCCCCCCCCCCGGGTGTAGTCGAGGAAGGCAAGGATATCGACAATTTTCGGGTGTATTCAGACGTATATGACACCCCCCCCCCCTACTGGCCCCGTGCACCCGGGGCCCACGGTCCCCCGGCCCCCCCTGTTGCTATGCCACTGCCTGTGCCTGGCTGGCTTCGCCTGTGGTGATAGCGTCGTACGTACTTATGGATTATGACAGATTTTCTGTCGAATCCTGGCTGCCGCTATCAATAACTTTTTTTTTTTTACAATAAGGGCGTTCGTTATTGTTGGAGGGTAGGAGGAGCGCCAAATCGTGGCAAAGGGTTCCTATAAATGTATCGCGTGTCCCTCTCACGGAGGCAGCTTCCCAGTTCACCACAAAACGGAAGACCGGCGACAACAGATGTCTTCCTGTTAATGCGTGCCCTTTTAGCGGCAAATATCTACAGCAAATACTTAGTAAGGCAAGAAGCAGTTTTCCTGAAGCACTATACCACTAACAGCGACTCTACCTATGTAACGTGATGTCTTTTGTTCCAAACTCTCGCCCACTCCTGCATTCAGTAACGCTGCTATCGTCGCTCATATTGCTCCATATTTTGAAACGCTGCATGGCTGCTCAACGAACCCCTGAGCTGTCAGGAGAAAACACCGAAGAAGGCGCTCTCAACCGTGCGTCGAGCCTAGCGCTTAAGGGCCGTTTATAATCCGACGTAACGCCCGCGCGCGCGCACGCTACGTCACGTCGGCGAAAACGACCCCTCTATAGTCGGGCGCACCGGCGCAGCTAACGTTACCGGCGGTTTCCAACGCGCCCCGACGGGCCAGGCGCCGATATGGCTCCTGAGCCATTCGCGCGTCGAAGTCGGCGGAACTATCGCACCACAATGCATTGCCCGCGAAGAAAAAGGCGCCAACACAACTCCGCAGACGGCTTTTGCGGACGGCGCGCGACTTGGCGAACCTTCTGCGCATGCTCCGAAGATAGCAGCCTACGGCGCGCGCGTTGAAGTATAGAGGGGATGGCATCTCGGCCGGCGCAGCGCAACCGACGTAGCGTGAGTGACCGCGAACGACGCTCGCCCGCGCGCCGATAACGTCGGACTATAAACGGGCCTTAAAGGGCCGTTTAAGGCACGTTTATAGTCCGACATTATCGGCGCGCGGGCTAGCGTCGTTCGCGGTCAGTCACGCTACGTCGGTTGCGCTGCGGCAGCCGAGATACCATCCCCTCTACAAAGCGCGCGGCATCGGCTGCTATCTTCGGAGCATGCGCAGAGCGTTCGCCAAGTCGCGCGCCGTCCTCAAAAGCCGTCTGCGGAGTTGGCGCCTTTTTCTTTGCGCGCAATGCATTGCGGTGCGAGAGTTCCGCCGACTCCGACGCGCGAATGGCTCAGGAGCCATATCGGCGCCGGGCCCGTCGGGGTGCGTCGGAAGCCCGCCGGTTACGTTGGCTGCGCCGGTGCGCCCGACTATAGTGGGGTCGTTCTCGCCGACCTGACGTAGCGTGCGTGCGCGGGCGTTACGTCGGACTATAAACGGCCCTTTATCAGGGACGACGGCGCTTCCTTTCGGCGTGCCACCGCCAAAGATGCTGACTCACTGTGAAGCCGATGCCTACAGCCGCGGCCGCTCGCTTCGCCAAGGTGCGCGCGCACGGTTTTTTCGCAGGAACCGCGATTGAGAGCACTGCAATGCGATAGCGCATGAGCGCAGTCACGTGGTTATATTTCATATTTCGAGGAAAGTCTCCACGTGGCATGTACGTTGGCAAAAAATTGCATCAGTCGTTTCTGAATCCTCTGTACAACGCAGTGAAATGCACCTGGCGCTATAGTGAAATTTTTTTTGCATATTTCGCCTTAGTTAACTATTTAAGCAGAATAATAGAACAACTATTAAGGTAGCGCCACATGAAGGAAAGTCATATGCCGTTGATTTCATTCAGACGCGACTGACCACTTTTTTAAACCCTTGGTTCAAGTTACGCGAAACGCCCTGTATATGACCTCACTGGCAAACGGTCCAGTTGAGCGTCAGCAATCTCCGGTGCGCGCAGAATCACTCGCATTATTTTTAAGGGCTGTTTATAGTCCGACGTAACGCACGCGGGCGCGCGCGCGCGCACGCTACGTCACGTCGGCGAAAACGACCCCTCTATACACCAGAACACCGTAAATTCAAAGGGCGCCGCCATATTGATGAGCGTCGGTCGCGCCATCCATCCCAAGCGCCGCGAAGTAGCAGGCCTGGGCTGCCACGCCGGGAGATGCGACCCGGCGCGAAAGCGAAACTTGGGCTCTTTAGCTGGGCGGAAGGCGTGTTTCGCGTTTTTTCTAACCTGTCATTTTCGCTGTCTGGATTCAATCAAACTTCAAGACCTCATGCAAGTCCGCAATGGCCACACTGAGTGCTGTGCAGACTGCAGAAGCGAATACATCGGGTAGGTACGCTATTACGCTTGTACAAACCGCGCGCTATATGCTAGAACACGTGTGAGCTTTTTGGCACGTAACCTGTGAAGGAATTTACAGCACTGTGTTGGTGCCATATATTATTAAAGCACGCAGAACACTGTCATCTGCACTTTCAGTTTGGTCTTGTTTGTCATGGTCTCTACTGGGTTGGCCGCGTTTGGCAACCAACTGGCGAGGTCGTTTGACTGCCTGGTTAGCAGACGCCTGCCCTTCACCACCTGCACATTGAAAACAAAATAGATGTTATAGTAAGAAGGGCTGTAGTTCTTTCCCATGCCATCACTGTTGCGAAGATATAAAGTCCTCTCAAAATGAAATAGAAAATACACCAGGCCAATTGTATCGTGCAACCACTTAAGAGTACAACATTCAGAACAAAAGCCTACAGCACTCGAACAAGCAGCATATGATGCTAAACCTGCACTCATTGGAAAATGAGGTAATACAGTAGTTATAATGTTCAACTACATGTGCAGTCAAAGCCCATATAACAGGGCGAGCATGACAGATGCAGGTGTTGTACAGTTGCACAAACCATGACAGGGCACGTAAAATTACCATCCCTACTTAAAGCTGCATCATCAGGACCCCTTTGGTACAAGACAACAACCGCACCTGCATTCCAAGAAATTAGCCCCACCGACTGCAGCTACCTAGTACCAGACCTGTTTCGCTTGTGCGAGGCCATCGGATTGTTGGCGCTCCCTTAGAAAAGAAAACAGTAAAAAAAAACTAGTGAGAACGATCAAAATTTTGTTACAAAATACAAGAATAATTAAGCACCTTATTTTCCTCGCCATATTAACGGAAATATTTTGCGCTTTGCCCCGCATAACAGCCCGCACGCAGTTTAGAGCTCAGGAGGCTCAAATGAATTCGTTACGAATGACACCTGCAACACCAGCTCGTAAAGGTAGGTGCGCCGCAAGAACACCTTCGGCGACGAATAGTCGTCGTTTACGTTTTTGTGGACGCATGCTACGTGACGAGCAGACTTCGGTTTACTTTCATTAGCAATAACGCTCACCAGCAAGGCCTACAACTTGTCGTTCACGCTTAATGGTCATTCCGTGCACCAGCTGCAAGTATCGCTAACCGCAAACTCAACTGTTCCGCTTAACCGTCGGGAGCTCTGCCTGAATGAAAACACGAAAAGGCTTGCCTTTTTGTTATAGCCAAGGCGAAGCACCGGCGTGGGATTCTGCTCTGTAGGCTTGTTGCCCAGAAAGTGTTCGGAGCAAACCTGCGTGTTACACGTATTACGTTTGTAGGGCGCAAACTTGAACGTGGCACCAAAATATACACAAATCGAATACTCACTCGTGCATTTTCACTGGGTTGGTAGTTCTTCCTATTCACTGCAGCTATCCACCGGTGGCGCAGCTTGGCATTGTTCGTTGCGGATGGAAATCGGCGCAGGCTGAAAACACCGCACCGGCACGATTCCCTACGTGTGTTGTGCTCTTCGCAAACAGCACTAAGCAACCTGCTCCTTTTCCGCTGGTTGTTTTGGCATCCAAACACGACACAATGATGCCCAGATGACTTCTTCTACTTTGGATCCGTGTGAACGGGCACATTTCCGCACTTTGGAGCCCTAGAGCTGGCGCTTGCCATGTCTACTGGTCGCCGGCGAACACACTTTGGCAGCCCAGTACAAGATCGCGCCGGTCGACCGGGCAACCCGGGTGCGAGAGTATGCGTTCGGTTAGTCTGGGTGCGAGACTAGCGTGTTCTGGTCTATAGTCGGGCGCACCGGCGCAGCTAACGTAACCGGCGGCTTCCAACGCGCCCCAACGGGCCCGGCGCCGATTTGGCTCCGGAGCCATTCGCGCGTCGAAGTCGGCGGAACTCTCGCACCACAATGCATTGCGCGCGAAGAAAAAGGCGCCAACACAACTCCGCAGACGGCTTTTGCGGACGGCGCGCGACTTGGCGAACCTTCTGCGCATGCTCCGAAGATAGCAGCCTACGGCGCGCGCGGTGAAGTATAGAGGGGATGGCATCTCGACTGGCGCAGCGCAACCGACGCAGCGTACTGACCGCGAACGACGCTCGCCCGCGCGCCGATAACGTCGGACTATAAACGGGCCTTTATACCTTAACCACCTTCCGCGCTTTGCAGAGAAGGCAGCTGGAAGTGCACGGGCTAGACCGGGCAGCTCGGGAGCGAACAGCGGCAGTGATATCGTGGAGAGCACGGCCTGCACTCTACCTTCCGCGAGGGTGAATGCCCTCTCGGACGATAAACGCGACCCTGCGCGAGACCGAAACGGACAGCGGTTGTAGCTGAAGCCACATAAAGATACCGAAGACACTGTGCACGGCTTAGGGGAAGGCCGAGCCTGCCAAGAGCAGTAAGTTTATCTTGACCGCCGTTCAACTTACTTGCTTCTAAAACTCTGCAATGTTTTATTACATCTTGTTGGACGAGTTGGTCACAATTCATCTTCGCGCCTAGTACCCAAGATGAAAAGTTTTAGTACAGGATGATTGATGCCGCTGCGTCTTTTAAAACGGGTATTGTAAGCTTCCTGGAGATTTATGTTACTTAGTATTTATTATTAATTATTAGTTATTGACTAAGTGCATCAACACCTGACGTGACAACAAAGACATTCCCGCTAACCATCTGGCACTGATTTTTGCATCTAGCGTTCAGCCGCAGACAGTCGAAACAGGATGCAGTAAGACAGCTGCAAGGTCCTATATTTCGAACCGCCGACAATGTTTACAATGTCAAAGATATGTCAAAGGGGTCATTCGGGCGAGTTGGTTATACATTGCTGTAAGTTGTTAAGTATGTGCAACTGTAATTCCGCTTTGTGTGTCTTGTATCCCCATTGTATCGTCTGCGTCTTCAAGCGCGAAAACCAGTTCGTTGTCAAAGACATGGCCTCACCTCAGCGAAATTTAGTGTCCAAGCCATGACTGTGTGAACGGTGATGACCACGTAGTGTTTCCAGTATCCTGTTCAAACTGAAAAAAAGAAGATATCAGAATAAAGCTAATACAAAAGCTAGAGTTAGAGAATAAAGTTAGGGTTAGAAGGAAACGTAATCATGTTAGCGAGAAGCTTTTAATATATAAATATGGCAGTAGTTTGCATGGAGACTTCAGTTTTTATCGTTATTGTATCGCGTTATTGTAGTCTGAAATATGGCAAGTTTTTGTCGTTTTTGTATCGCATAATTGTAGTCTGAAATATGGCAAATGCAAATGCTGTTCGTGAACTTACGTTATGGCGCGAAAAACAGCAAAAATTACTTAGCAGGGTACAACATAGCTGAAATGAGAATGAGTAATAGGTACTCAACTGGGGAAATACGTGTCGCTGGACGTAATAAGTTCTGGCAGTTATGCCGGCAACCTGGCCCGAGAGACTGACATAAAGTTCTGGTCGTGTTAACGACCAGCTTGCATCGCACCGATATGACTGCTCACAGTCCCTGGCCACAATGGCGTTGACAGCCTTCGATTGACATTCATGAATGTTGGTTTGCGCTGCACGGCTACCAATGTTCACCCTTCAAGCCGGGAACACGTCGCGGAGTTCATAGGGAAAACCGCGTAAAAGACGCCAGCAAGGAGGACAGCGACACAGATGTCGACTGACAACTGGTGTTTTCTTTTTGCACTCAGCGAAGTGTAGTGAAAGAAAACTGAGAACCCACGAAGGAACTCGTACACTGAAGAGGCAATCCCTGTGGTCGTCGACACTTGCAAAGGCGTCATGACGCGAAACTGCATCCGCGGTTACAATGTACCATGGTCGGATACGGGGGCGCGATGAGACCGAGGGGATACGAGACATGCAAGATCATTGGTTGCTACAGTGCAACAAAGCAAGGACGTACGCGAGCGTTTGGGAAAAAAACGGGTGATTTCGCCGCCTGCGAAATAAGCCCTCAGTTCAGTGGTAGCAATTCTAGGGAGTTACCCCTAGATATAAATTTGCTGGAACCGATTTAGGGGTCTGGCGTCCTTGTGGAAACATCTAAGAATTTTTAACACTGAGAGCACTGAGAATACTGAAAGCAGTTTCCAACGGCGGATCTGTACACCGTGGTCCTTTGTACCGTGATTATACTTTTCCATTCCTACTATTGTGCATTTCGTCGTAGGCTGGGACGGCATCAACCACTTGCGCAATAAATATTGTAAAGGAAAATATCAAATCGTTACACGAGGCGGCCTCGGTTATACCGCAGATGTATATAGCAGGTGTGTAAGAAAACAAAAAAAAACCGATGAACGAGTTCCATATTGACAATGTATCATGTCTAACATTGTTGGTACAGTAAGTAATCTGCTGAAACTTAAGTGAAAACCAGTCTCCAGACGCAAGCTAAGAACGGTTTCAGCGGTCTGGAGAGCAAGTTGTAGAGTGAGATTTTTGTGTTGAACGCCGATAAGTGTTTTGTAAAGCCTAAATTAACGCAGTTAAGAGGTGCTCCTCAGCCCACAATTGACTGACCTGAAACAATATTCGTCAAAATCTCTTACGTAGACTTCAGCGCTGGAAGTGCTGCATGCATCCGCAGATAAGGCAAATGCCGAGGGCAAGTCAATCACTTTTGCCAATATCGACTTTGAGATGTGACTTCGAAATAATAATGCGTGACTTCTCGGGAAAATTGAAGGTACGAATTAACTACCCTAACTTCATGCACGTAAGAAACTAAGTGCCAATAGAAAGTTATATAATTTTGTTGATTTTGTTGATAATAAGGTGAGTTGAGGTACATCTGATATGCGTGTCTGAGTTTTTCAGTATTTGCTCTTGTTTTTTTATGCTGTAAGCGCAGACTGTCAACTTCTGAAAAAAACTAAACATGAATGCATAAATCTAGCAAATTTTGAACTAGAGATTTACGACGTCTGTTTCTGGAGATACCTGGGCACAGGAAGTTGGCGTCAATGCCCTCGGCTACCGGTCTGCGCAATTGTCGTCCAATCGCTTGCCCGTGCTTTTTGCAACCAACTGGTCGAAGTTGCTGAACGTCAGTGTTGCCACAGTGTTTTGGTGCGAAGCATGGCGCCTTGAACTGTCTGTCGCCTTACGACTTAGCCGTTTAGCATCCGTCAAGCTAAAAGCCTGTGCGCGTTGCTTCTCATTTTCAACCTAAGGAAAAGAAGACGAGAACACTTAGCGTTGCCACGCAAAAAAAAAAAATCGATCAATTGCAACACTAGCGAGAAGGGTAACTGATTGCAAGTGATTCATTATATCCAATCCGTGACGTACACGTCTGAGTACTTATGCGTTTGCTGCTGTGCACGTTTTGCGGCGAAGCCAGTCGAGCAGGAACCGCGGCAGGACGGGAGCGAGCAGCGATGCTTCCAGGAACTGCGCGATCGCGGCGACCACCGTCTACTTTTCCCGAGGGCGATCGACGTCGTGGGATGCAGACCTCGGTCGGGGGCGAGACCGAAGCGAACAGCGGTGGCGTCTCGCCCGCCTCTGGATATCGAAGACCGGTTGCCCACCGCTTAGGGGGAAGGTCGACCCTACCCAGTGCAGTAAGTTCATCGTAGCCACCTTGGAAGCTAATTCGCTCCTGGAATTGTTTCGATACCGGAGCAATGCTGTCGTTGCGTCTTGTAAAACGGGCCCTGTAAACTTTGCAGAGATCTTTATTTTTTTGTGTATGTACTTTCGTATGTATATACATTTTTATGGGGCTCCTGGCTAACTTTTTTGTGTTGCTGTCGCTCTTTTACCCAGAAGAGGAGGTATGTTAGTTGTAAGGTTAAGCTAATTTGTGTACCAAACGAACTACTATAGGAATACTTCAGTTTTGTAATATTCCTGCTATACTAGTGGTACTCATTGCTACACTATACTATACGTTTGCTATGTCGAAGAGCTCCGGGTGAACATAGCAAGCGGGATTTAATAAAAAAATTCTGGACTTTAATGTCCGGAAACTGCACCGTGGATTACGAAGGCCGCTGGAGTGGCAGTTATTTACGATAATGGCAAACAGACGGTTACATAAGCTGCAGTTGTTTGGCTGAGCCCGCTCAATCAGGCGGAAGCCTGATTACGCCGATTAAACTGCTCGCGCACACTCTGCGTGCCGGTCGTGTCGTCGTCGTGTTTCGTGACCAGACCATTGTGGCTCGTAGTGGTGTGCTATACATGTTCATGTTTACTTGCGCGCCTGACACTGTTCTTTTTAATTTTGTTTATAAGCAAACGACTGCAAGCTAATGCGGCGGTTTATACTGCTATCCGTGTTTCGTATAGGTATCTACTAATTTGCTATCGAAATCGGTGCTGCGCCTTTCGGGCGAAACTGCGTCTTTTTACGAGCTTGGCTAATGTTAACTGTGACGCCCTGTGTAACAATTACGCTATTCTACGTCACATGACCGCGTAGGCTGCACTCGAATGTGGGAAGCCTGATTGTTTTGCAATCTGTATAGAGCACCGAAAAAATGCAGCAGATCCACCGTGCCCTGGTAAAATCTGAATACAGCGATGCTTTCCGTATATACGCAAGGAGTGCTCAAACACGTATTTGTGCATGTCGAATGTGAGTGCAAAGTGAAACCGAATGCTTTATTATGGTATTCTATTGAGGAAATGCGATGTCTTGTAAACGAAACACACGTCTATTATAATGGTTAATGACATGTGTTCGTGGTGGTCAATTTGGCGTTTTGGCGCCGAAGTAGCACACTTTCGGCACCGTTTGTTTGGGTTGCCCGACCTCCCCTCGGAGGCGCAGGTGCGACCGTCCACGTGGTTGCTAGGCGGGGAAGAAGGCTGAGGTCTTAATTTGGTTTGTTGGGCTCCTCAGAGGCCTTGTCCGGACAATGACCTCGCTGAGGATACCCAATTTTGAAATAAGTTATACCATGTGTTTGGCACATGATAGCCTAAGTCGCTTATGCGCCATAAAACCCAATACAATACAATGCATGCGCAATGTGAGGCAATTTCCTCTGGTGCCCTCTTTTCCATCTCATCGCGGCTCTCCGCGTAATCGCCCGCTCTGGCTTTGTACGAGTGGCCGATGATGCGCATGAGCAGGCCAGCTAGCCCCTATACACCCCATTACTGTGGCAGAAGTAGTGTGAGCCATCGCCCTTAGATGGCGCCACCTTCCCACTACCCAGTATGAGCTATTCGGAGGAAATGCACCATCAGCAGCAGCAGTAGGCGCGAGCCACGGTCAGCGAGAGAGGGCAGAGTGGTTCGCAAAGAAAGCCTCGCTTTAAGACAGAGCAGGCGGTCTTCTGCATGCAGTAATCAGTGTCTTAAGAAAAAAGTAATGTGCCGTGAATGGGCAGTTTTACCAAAACTGTAATGCTGTTATCTCTATGTGGCATTCCGTAAACAGTTATCGCGTTGGTTTCAAACACATTTCCCTGTTTTTGCTTTTTGCTTCCCAAGCGTGTGAACCAAGGCTGTCGGCAAGGTTGGGCAACACGTGAGCGAACAGCAGGGACGCTGGAAGCGCCATACAAATGCCAAGAAGCTGCTGGCAGGTAAGCTTCTGTAAGGTAAGCGTCTGTAAGCTTGATGGCGCCGTTCTGAGCAATGGCCGACACGGCGCTTCCATTGCGTCACTTCGCAAGGCGTTACATTTCGAGAACGTCCCGTATTTTAAATGGGATTACCATTCTTAGCATACTTCACGCACTTTTCGCGAGCTGTTTGTCTCTTCGCCTGTGTCTGCCAAGTTGGATAACTTGGTAGTCCAGCTGCCACTTCTTCTGACAGGGGGTTGTCACAACTTTAGCTGAGTAGTTTAAAAGACTCCCTTAAAGAAGCCGTGCAACTCGTTTATCTTTCAATTTGATTGGAAGCAACTTCACCGGAATGCCTCTTGCTACAAAGTGGTATTATACAAGCAAGTCGCTCATCAACCTAACTAAAATCAAAATTTTAAAAGGTGTAAAAACAGCATGACAAAAAGTAGCAGTTTAGACCGGAAGGCGAAGCATCCATTGCGATGGCAAATTAGTAGACAAATATACGAAGTTAGAATAGGTTTTGTCGGCTGTATGAACTCGTAAACATTCGCTTAATAACTAAACTTAGAAGCGTAGCAGCAGCAGTGAGCGAACTGGTGTTCGTACTGCACCTCACTTCAACGTCAAATAAGCGGCGAGAACACATCGCACACGAAGCTATGGGCATTCAGCACACACTGTCTCCATCGCAGACTGCTGTAAAGACAGGGCCCGCGCGGCTGACTATACTCATCGCAGATCGCTTTCAAGATAAGGCCTGTGCGGCCGCGCTCAGCCGCGCCACATGCAGCCGCCGTCAGAATTGAACGCCCCCCCCCCCTCCCCTTCCCCCCGATGCCTTGCGCGCGGCGGAAGACGGCGTGCTTGCTCCACGCCTTCCCTTGGCGTGCGAGATCGAGCCACCATCCTCGGCTCACCGTCACACGCTTTCACTCGCGCCTGCAGCATGCGGCGCGCAGCAACGGCGTTCGCACTTGGGCTTCATACAGAACATCACGGCGACGCCAACGCCGAAGGAGAGGACGGTGGCGGAAATGCGCCTGGAGCGTACATGTGATTGCTATCCGAATAATAAATATACAGCTCAATAAGAAAACCCAAATCTTGTTTAACCGAAAGCTTGCAGGAAGTTGAGTTGCAGGTTGAGGAAGGATCCCGTCACCTCGTGCTCAGCAGCCCAACACCATAGTCATTGAGTATATTGAAAATTATGCGCAGACAAAATAACGTGTCGGTATTCTTCGTAGGTGATCAAAAGCTTTTCTTTTTATGGGGATTATGAAGGTAATAAGCCATGTATTGACTGTACAGTGCCTCGATACTTAATCCCTCTCTAATTACGAGGACTCACTTAGCCCAACAATCGTTCACTGGACTGTACTGGGCCTCGCAAAGAACTTAAGAGGAAGCTTTAGATCGGTTGCTCCTATATAAATACACGTAAAAGGAGAATTACTTTTTCTCAGCAACTGCTACACAAGCTTGACGAGGCTTGTTGCATTTAAAAAAACTTATATACAGTGACTGTTAGTTTCGAATTTTTGGTTTAGGTTGTCCATTTTTTACTAAACATTGGCAAAAATAGCAAATTTCTAGAAAATCAAACTATCAACTTTACAACTCTAACTCAGCAATGAAAAATGTTATCACAGTTTCGTGAATTGGATGTAATAGTGCATATGGCAAGCGAACGACATGACACGAGTTTGAATCCCACTCTTGAGGACTTTTTAGAGCGCAGCTCTTAAGCCCCAACCACACGTACGCGTTGTAACGCGTCCCCACGTGACGCGCTCACTCGACGCTGCGTCGCGCAGCACAACGATGAACGAGTGGCCGCGCTTCGCCGCGAGTTTCTTCGCGGCGGCGCTGTGTTGCTAGGTTGTCATGTTCAAGGCCGTCTAGCCTTGGCTTAATGGTTACGTTAAACAATGCGTTGCAGTTAAACTTTGTTTTTTTAATATTTTAAAAGGATCTTGCAGGACTCCTAGTGGTTCAGTGAGTTCATCCGCGACGAGTATTGTGAACCCGGTGAAACCTGCAGCATGATTGGCATAGCGTCACTCGCATGCTACGTGGCCTACGCGTGCTGCATACTGCGCCAGGTGCGGAACATCGGCTTGTTTCATTATTAATGCAGCCGTTACAACTTAAAAACTTCAGCGGCTGCCATAATCAACTACCAAAAACGCGAGCGGAATGGCGACCGCAGCGCACACAGCTTGGTAGCGTTGCCTGCACGCCGCGCGAAGTGTCGTCCCGGCACATTGGTTCGCTGTAGTCACGTGGGTGGGAGCCTCCGGCGCGTGCGCAAACATTCTAGCAGTGCAAGCTCTTCACACCGCCGCGCGTCGACACGCGGCGCCGCTTATGCGCCTGACGCCGTACGCGCCCAGACGCGGTGCGGCGCGTGCGGCCGCGTTCCAACGCATACGTCTGGTTGCGGCTTTAGGCGCCCGTTCCTGCGTTGAAGGTTGGCGTGCCTCGGGAGCATTTTAGCTCGTAACTGAGGGAACGAGCACAGCAAAAGATGAAATCGAACGCGGAGGCAGCGTGAAATGAAGGAAGGGTGCGCCAGGTAGAAGTGCAACCAGAGGATTCAGCTAATGAGGCGGAAGGTGGAGGACGAGCGGAGGAAAAACAGCGTGCCCATGCGCTGAGTAGCCGGCGGCCACGGCATCCGCCGGCATGTGGGCGCTCTCATCTGTTCTTTTGAGGGGTGGGGGGCAGGGTCGCGTGAGGTGGGAACTGCTACAGTTGTCCGCGGCGTCAGCTGCCGAGGTCAGTCCGGGGCATAGAGTTTCCTACAGTATACTAGAGAGAACTCCGGTGCTGCAATCGTTGTCGTACCATGGGAATAATGGGAAGCATAT
The DNA here is from genome assembly GCF_038994185.2 of Dermacentor albipictus. Lineage (NCBI taxonomy): Eukaryota > Metazoa > Arthropoda > Arachnida > Ixodida > Ixodidae > Dermacentor > Dermacentor albipictus. Next base: position 63,686,968 of record NC_091825.1, on the reverse strand, counting down.
GAATTTGTCTGATCTTCGTGCTTGTGGATTCCTTCATTACGTTTTGTATGCCTTCACTGTCGTAAATTTCAGAGTTGCCTATACTTTTCTAAGAGCAGAAGACGCTGCCAACTCGCAATATCGCTACTAATTGCAACAGTTCAGCTTGTCGAGCTGGCCAAATCGAAGCGCGCCAAGCTGCTAAACGCAATAGGCTAGGCCGCGCTAAATTCGTGAGTAGTTCGTTATATGTCGCTTGTCGATGCATGCGTCTGTCGCGTAATGGATTAAATATTGGGGGTATGTGCTAGAGGTCATATGTTGGAATTCTGCCGTCGGGCAATTTTAATAGTTTCTATTTAATTCGTGATTATATTGCGCTTATTGTTACACTGACGATTTTAAGTGAAGTACAGGACGTGGTCGTACGTAGCGCACGTACGTCTACGTACTTGCGCTACGTACGTCTACGCCCTGTCCTTCACTTAAAATCATCAGTGTAACACTAAGCGCAATATTCTCGGCTTGCGTGAGGAGTCAGTAGAGTAGGCAGTGTAGGCGCTTGAATTTCGCTTACCTCGCTTCGCTGTAAACCAACAGCATGCAACGTGTACATTTTACCCGAATTGAGGGACCAAGCACAGTGCGCCTAGCTTGTTTCCTGTGACAAGCCGCGAATAAATAGTGCCAGGTACACGATTGTACGTTTTATTGGCGGTTTACGGCATGGTGGATGCAGACATAACCCTAAGAGTCGCTGCTAAGCGACTTACAGCGTGGATTTGAAAAATCGGGCCACATTCTCAAAATCATGCGTAAGAACTTAACATCATTACGTAAAGCCGTTCGCCGCCGGTGTTCCAGAATTTTCGACACTTAGCTTTACGGAACTGTCCAGCTTCTAGGGATGCTAAAAATGAAGGAAAATGAAATGAAAGAAAAGCAGGCGTTTTCCTTTCTTTGACGGCGACCGATGTGAGAAGAATGTGGGAACTGCGTTTTTTTATTTCCATGAGTTTGCAATATCGTCGGCTCGAATTTATCGTCCGCAAAATTTAGCTGAAACGTGATAGCGCTTTCTGAGTGTGTTGGAGCCGACAAACATGCTCCACGTATTTGTATTTAATGGAGGCGTGTGCGAATATTCGAAAATTGCTAATAATGTCGAGCGTTATATTTTTGATATTCGCATTCGAATTGAAAACTAGGTATTAAAATATTATCCATTATCGATTAGATAGAAATATTCCAAACACATCGAATATATTGCTTGTGCGGGAGCAAAGATAGTTCTTTATTTTTATTTCCGCGATAAATTCATTCTTATGTAGAAATTGGGCCTCTGAAACTTGCTTAGGCACTGGACGGATGGACTTTGCCAAAAAGCCAACCGCTCCGCATGAAGGGGCAGGGGTTTGGGAATAGCTACGGTTCACTCTTTTGGATGTTCCACCCCTAATCCTGAGCTTATTGCTTGACAGCAAATGCAATTTGTGAAGACTGGTACAAGATCAAATGCCACCGAGTTTACGGGAAGTTGATGCGGTACACTGAGACACAGGATGGCGAGAAAAAAAAACAAAAAACTAGCAGAGATTTCCAGAGCCAACATGAGCGAGACAGACAATCGTGTATAACGGCTGACTAGTCAAATTTCTTTTACCAATGACAATGTAATTACAGTGCTCTAACGTGGTAAAACAAACTTATTTACTCTTAAAAACAGCTTGCATGCAAAAAATTATTATTCGGCGCATGCAGACACACGTAAACATACAAACAGCAAAATAAGTATCAGGCTTCCGTGACTGTTCATGTACACTATATATATATGCAGAAAAGTTGTGAAGTAAAACGAGACACACAATAATTCAGACGAACGCCGAGTCGAAGGCACAGCATTTTAAAGTGAATATGGGTTGAACATATTGCGAACGCGAAAACACAACCACAGAGTGATGACGTTAACAGTTAAAAACGAAAAAGTTCACTTTACGCGAACTAAATGTGTAGTGCACTACTGCGCTGTCATGAAATTAACACACTCTGTCCTGTGAAAGTTATAAAAATCTTAGAGCAACTTTGCATACGAGTATTAAGAGTGCAGTACAGTACTTGACTCGCAAAGAAAACAACATTGCATCATTACCTTGACACTTGCTGCCCTTTATTTTGCTTCTTCATTGCCTATGAACCACTTCCGAGATTCAGTGAGCTGTTTTTGTCGTACAGGTCCATCATCTAAGGCGACAACAGCCTTGGCCACAGTCAGTACCACGAAAGGTCAGTAGGATGGTTTTTCCTAGCGTTAGCTACGAAAGCACCACTAATTGCAGTAATTTTAATTCGTTATGAGGCTATTGTTTGCTTTCCGCTCTAAAGGCCACGGATACTTCACCGCATTGCACCGGTCCTGTGCATTGTGGCATATTAGGCACATGCACTCAGAATTGAACTCATCTTCAAGGTTATGAGGCTATAGTTGCAGTCCGCTCTCCGTGTGTGCTTCATGTTCATACTTATTTAACGAACCAACATGGCTGTATTCTGCTAGTGTCCGTGTACGCACGGCAATGAAGGAATTTAGTTATTGATACTGCCACTCCCCGTTAGGACAACCGCTAATTAGAGCCACAGACGGACACGGGAATATAGTGGCCTCCCCATATCAAGCCACTGGTAATTATATAACTATTTCTCTCTGTATGTCTCTCCTAACAAGAGGAAGGAGGTCTTCGGCAAGAAATGTTCCTCCTGGGTAGCTTTTCCAGAGATTACGAACTGCACATTTCTTCCAACGTGTAACATATGTAGGCCAGCGCCACGCTTTCTGAGGAGCTGGGTCGACATGTCATATGAAAGACGCCTCGTGAAGTCGGAGAAATGGCCTAAACGTTTTGACGCAGTTATAAGCATTATCTCCAAGAATAACCGCCATCTCTGTCGCCGGAACTTCCCCAAACTCTGCTTTTGGTTGATTCTTGTGAGAAAGACGTCAAGCCGTTCGCGACATTAAAGTACTGTGGCTGTAGAATTAAAATTATGGAAATGCGGGCTGCCTAATGGTTGCTGTACGGAGGGGGTATTCCTCGGGCGATCGTGAACAACGATATTCGTCTTTGCGGAGGGAAAATCGGTGACCTTCTTGAGTGTCGAACGAAACGACCACACAAATTTATCTTGACGTTCACCGCGGGGTGGTAGACCGAGCTCTTCAGCAGAGAGAGAGAGAGAGAGAGAGAACTTTATTGAAAATGCCTGCAGAATCGGTTAGGCTCCTCCACGCAGGGAGGACAAGCTCTTACCGCGAGGCGGCCTCTACGTCAATCTCGTGCGTTGTGCTCCTCGAGGTCTTGGTTCCTCGCTACTTCCGGGGGTCCGAGAGGGCCGCCGCCCCCTTGCTGGGGGTGCTGCCCCCCTTCTCTTCGGTCTCGCGTGGTCACAGCCTCTCTAGAGCTGCCGAGACCTGCTGGACGGCCTTGAGTTGTGTCTCTTGGTCATAGCTCCTCATTGCAGCCTCTACCTGCGGCCGGATCGTCGTCTTCTCGCTGGCTTCTCACGGATTTACGCTACAGTCCCAAAGGCTGTGAGCCGCGGTGGCTCTCTCCTTCGCGCACAGTCTACACATGTCACTCGCGTACACGCTCGGACACACGTGCTTAGCTAGCACCGGGGTGAGCAGGGACCCCGTCTTCAGCAGAAACGCGAAAGCGTGTGCGCACAAGGCGAGTGCCAGCAGTGGAGGCCATCGTGCTTCTTTGGGTCCGGTATGGCCGGTTGACCTGACCGTTACGGTGCTTGAGCTTGGCGCCGTGGCTCTTGTAGCCAAAGGCGTTCCTGGAGTCCATCTAATCCTCTCGATCGCAGAACGGTGACACAGCGCCAACCGGTGCGGCGCAATTGCACCTCGAGATTTCATAATTTGCCGAGTAAGCCTCGAATTTACTACAACTATCGCCGCGGCGGAAGTAGCGTCGAAATTCGCATAACACAAATTCCCATGCGTTCCCAAATTCCCGCCGCGAGGTGCGCGTGCCACCGCTGCAACGAAGACGACGACGACGACCACGACGAAGGCACGTGCCTGACATTGCAACGGGAGAGGGAAAAGACGTGGAAGAAGAGGCGCACGAGAGTCTCGTGGCTCGAGCGTGGAACGCTGAGGCGACGCCATTGTGGAACGAGGCGGCGGCTCGAGGAAGGCAGACGCGGAAGCGGCAGTCTGTCGAACGATAGGTCGTAGCTTTTGCCTGCTGCTCTACGTCTATGAAGCTGGCCGCGCAGTAGCCGTTCTGCTCTTGGCCCACGGTCCTGCAGTTCTTTCGTGAGTATCTCGTCTTGCTATAGACGTTGTCTGGACGCCCGTCTCCTGTTGCGGCAGCTTAGACAAAGCAGACAATCGACGCCTGCATTGCACTCGCCGTGGAACTACTTAGACATCCGTACGAAACAGTTTGCGGAATGATTTTTGACTTAACATCCAAATATGTTAGAATACTTAGAAGGGAGAGGTATTTGAATACTTATCAAATATCCGTATGCAAGTCTGTGTGCGACAGAAAACGTGCGTTATGCGTTTATTTAGGTCTGTTTGTATTTAACCACTTCAAGCATGAAAGGCATGTACGGCGTGGTATTCATAGCGTAGTAGCTTTCGAATGGCTCTCACAAATAAGTTGTAGCTGAATTATGAACTGAATCGGAGAAGCTGCAAATTCATGCATTATTCTCTCGCTTGTTTTGTCTTTCCTGTCACTACATTTCGTGAACGACTTTCTTGTGATAGCGGGTCATCATTCGTTAGTTTTCGGTTACTTAAGACTAATTATAGGTTACTTTCTTTGCGCGCTTTGACCAGAAGCCATTCCAGGGTGATCGGATGGGCAGGACGAGAGCGGACAGCGACAGTGCTAGGCGCAATGGAATAGCGCCGACGACTGCTCATTGGCTCATGGCGAAGGACCCAGGTAAGTTTGACACGGCCGCTTTTGAAGATGCCGGCGCGATATGTCACCAGTGCTTGGCATCACCTGACGGGATAGCGTCGTATGTACGTGGATTCACTGTTAAAGCCTGGCTGTCTCTACATTCGCAATTTTTTTTCGCAATATAGGTGTTCATTATTATTGGAGAGTAAGGCGTACCAACGTGTTCCCCAAAAGATGTATCCTGTGTTCCTCTCACTAAGGCAGTCGATTTTTGTGTCAAGTAGGTTTGCGTAGGGCACTTTTGGCCAGAAACATCTGAAGCGATTTGGATGCGAATCAAACTTGTTTGACATGCAACTAGCATCATTTGGGCCCCACACTTTAGGTTCTCCCCTTTGAAGGTACAAATAAAGGTAGCCAATAGTCGGTTCTCTTTCTCTCTTTCAACGCCGAGTTTAAATTTTTAAATCGATGCACTGGAGTCTGTGGTGGTTTTTTTTTTTGAAGCCACAATTGACCGAGGGGCATAACAATTGCAGGAAGTACGCATTTTATTAAATAAGATTCAACGACTATTTCCCCCATCATTTCAGGCAGTGCTTTGCGAGATGATAGCGTAGGCCAGTCATGGCTCGATTCGTCCTCTTACAGTAGGAATCCAACAACCGTTTCGACATCTTTAAGCAGTTAAATTAAATTTGTTGCTTGAAGTGCATGAACATTTAACTTGCAGCCTTGCAGCAACTGCATACATTTATAGACAGATGGCATAAGCGGACACAACTTGCAGGAGAACTCGAAACACGTATCCAACTAATTAACAAACATTCACAAATCATATTTAGAATGAATTGCTTTACGGCGCATATTATAATTTACGAATTGTAGCCGTTGAGCTTGCAGGACGTGTCCACTTCAATTGAATTTGCTGGGTGACATCAGTTTCGAGATGCTATTTCCAAAGTGTGGGACGAAGTGCGTGGGCGTCCGAGGTACTTCTGTATTTCAATGGAAAAATACAGTATTTTGTTAAGTGTAAGTGCAATAACAGTGCATTTTTACGGCTACTTTCATGGCTGATACTTTGAAACTGGCGTCGTTCTGGAAATTAATGCTATACGCGCTGTAAAGTAGTCAATCGGAGAATATCAATTAGTGATTTTTGGTAAATACTGGAAAAGGCGTTTTGATTTCCTGTGCTAGTAATGTACGCCTCTCTGAATAATCTAGCTGGAGGACTAGAATTGTGGTCTGCAACCGGCCATCTTTAAAGATTCCGTAAAACTTAAAAATGGTCACCCGAATACATGTGTAACATACATGAATTATGTGCGCGGTGAAATAAGGTGAAATAGACACGTGTGTTGAACATTTTATTGACGTTTCGACACTTCATTACGGTGTGGCTGTCGGCCAAAGCGTCAAGCCATTTCGTACGCATCTGTAAAAAAGAGTGCTTTCCGATTATCGTGCTAGGACGCCGATAGCTAGGATAAATGCAGGAAAAACGTTGTTCACGTGTTTTCCAACACATGATTCCCAAGTACCTTTGCACACTTAGCAAAATAAAAGATACCGTGAACTTTCCCAAAATTAGGGAACCGCATAGAATTTCAGCAGTTCAATGCAAACTCTTGCTAGGCGTACGTCAAAAATATCACGCTAGAGCGAGTGCCTATAGACCCACGAGGATATTGAAATGCCAGTGAAGGTGCTTTGAAACATATTCATTCAAATGCAAGTTCTCCTTACCATAAGCAACATTTCAACGCTGCTTCATTTTGCAAGCTGTATTTTTTTTGTTAGTCAACCCTGAATGCACCGTACGAATGTTGCGTAACAGGGATGAACATTTGAGCAGCTGGCGTGGTAAAAATAATTACGGAAATAATACATATTTTGGTTTCACTCTAAAGGCAGAGATAGGCGAGGTCACTGTACGGCTTGAATAACGTATTTGCCGCAAAGCGGACTATCACAAAGCGGAAGATTGACGACAATACGGCTTACAGTCGTCGATGTGTCTTTCTGGTTACGCGTGTCCTTTATGCGGCAAATATGCCTTTTGTCAAATACCTACTACGCCAAGCAGCAGTTTTCCTGAAGCGTTGTACCACTAAGATCGACTCTATCGATGTCACGAGATGCACTTAGTTCCATACTCTCGCCCGCACCTTCGTTCAGTAACGCTGCCTTCTTCGCTCTTATTCTTTTTTTTTTGTAACTTCTCATGGCACCTCTACGAGCCATCCTGTCCCTATCTTGGTGTGCATAATTGTGTACACAGCGCCTGAAAGAGCTTTTCGCTCTTTGCAGAGAAGCCAGTTGCAGTGGATCGGCGAGACCGAGCAGGAAGGGAGCGAACAGCGGAAGTGCTGAAAAGCTCGAGATCGTGGAGAGTACCGCCTTCCGTCTCCCTTCCGCGAGGGTGAATACCGTTGTTGGTGGTAGACGCGGTGCGGGCAAAACCGAAGCGAACAGCGGTTGTGTCTGAAGGCACCACGAAGATACCGAAGAATGACTGTGCACTGGTGACGAGAAGGGCCGGCCTGCCGATAGCCGTAAGTCCATCTTGGGCACCGTTGAACTTACATGCTCCTAAAATTCTGCAACGTTCTAGTAGAGGAAGGATGATGTCGGTGCGTCTCTTAAGATAGGTATATTGCAAACTTGGAGATTTAACTTACTTATTGATAATTTTGACTATGTCTCATATCTACTTTCGACCCGAAACTCTTTAAAAACGGCCACAAACGGTAGCTTGCTCAATCTCCACGTAACGAAAACCTGTTATTACGTTATCTTCTCTATTTTTTGCAACCTTTCAACCCACGCGCCTAGCTTTGGTATCGTTGTGTAGGGGGCACAAGCCATTAGACGATCATGCATGGGTCTCGCGCATAGTTGACGCGCTTGGCACGCCACCCATGACGCAACCGGCGCTGAATTTAGCCACTCGCTCAGCGTTCAGATAGCTGTATGATTATGGCTCGACATAACACATGTCGATCCGAGCTGGAGTGGTCACGTTTGAGAACACTGAGCTATAGCAGGTACATTTCACCAACGGGAAACCTGCGCTCATTAGGAGTAATAGATTTCTTCACGCTTCCTCGGTATGGCATCCCCGTGTTCTGCAGGTAGTGCCCAGAAATGACATGATCAGAATCGGGCAACGAGACGCACGGTTACCGCCTCTGTGCCACCTTTGTACACTATGGACTAGGAATAGCGAGCGAGTGCGATAGCAACATTAGACCGTAGCCCATGCCCCCCACTAGCTGTATCATAATGTAACCCTTATAATGAGTGAATAAATGCCACGTGCTTTACTTTCATATCGCTGTCTACATGAAAAAAAATTTGGAGGGCGCTTGAGCTTCGCCTTTAAGAGTGGAGCGCGATTGCATTCACAGACCCCTGACTGCCTTTCACGCTTTGCGGCGAGAGGCATGTAACCGTGATGTTTACCGGGAAACGCTGGTGGCCAACTCTATGCACGAAGGCGGGCTTTGTGGTAGAAAGGCGGCCTCTTGCTTGGGCCGGAGGCGAACGCCAGCTGCAGGTATTTGTAGGTAAAGTCCCTTGATAATTTGAAAGTACCGCCACTCTTTGAACTCTGCCGCCGCCGCGCGACCTCCTCGCCTCCTCCTCGCCCCTTGCGCGTCCCCCCCACGGCAACCAGTTTTGCCCCCGTTTTCCTGCACGACGATTGGTCTCCCTGCCGTTGCCTTTGGAAACGCGCGGATCTTGAGTTTTGCTTGTTTTTCTTTTTCGTTCGCGCCATTTTCCTCCTCAGCACGGCTGGCTCGGCGCTTTAGCTCGGCGTAGCGAACGTTGAAAGCTGTGTTTCCTGCTGTATAAGCTAGCGCTATGCCTTGCTGTTGCGCATATAACTGCAACAAGAAGCCTGAGCATGGTTATGCCGTTTTTGTGATACCGCAAGGAAAGCGTGACGGCTTGCTCAAGAAGCAGTGGCTGCATAACATCGGCCGAAAGAACTTTGTTCCGACAAAGAACAGCGTTGTTTGCGAGGTGAGGCGTCTCTCATTGCTCGTAGCAAATCATATCGTAATGCATCTAGTAATTCTTCCGGCCAGCTCACCAGCGTTTTTGTTGCGGCAATTTGTACGTTGCATAAAAATGCGGTTGCCCTCAGTAACGTATTATTATAAATGTATGAAGACGTTTTACTCATCCTGCCTGAGTGACTAACTCTTCTCTAATTGTTCTAGCTACATTTCACTGAAGACCAATTTGAGCCGCGCATATTACAAAGACTCGGGAAAAAAAAAGCTGAAGCTGAAAAAAGTTTGCTTTCGCTGACTTTCATTGCCATTAATTTATCATTTGTTTAATTCAATCGGTAAGCACTAGTAATTTCCCCTATGTTGTCCTTCGCGTCTTTGTTGGCTTCTCATGATATCTTACCACTGCTGTGTTCTCTTGAGCGTCTCTTTTTCTCATAATTCTACACTAGCATTGATTCTGATGTTGAATATTATATTCAGTACTATTATTATTGTTGTCGAATATTCTATTTTATGTTCTCGGTTACGTGTATCTTGTCAACCAACGTTAGTGCGTGTACATAAAAATAAAACATTCTGCTGACAATGCTGTTTGATTTTCGTTGCTATAAATGTTTTGTGATGCTTAATTCAAATCAAATTTAAATATGCTACTACATAATGTAACAAAATTTCGTTGTGAACTATTACAATACGTTATCCAAAGGCGTTTCTCTTGCCTAAATATATAGAATGTCTTCTCCTATAGATATACCGAGTATTGCTTAACGCTTCCTTGACGGCGACCCCTAAAGAATATTCATTAGGTGCCCTTCCTCGGCTTCTACTACTGTAGTCAATGAGCGGTTGCCGGCACCGCTTTTTCACACTGAAATTCCGCAATCGTCCTATTCAGTTTACAGACCACAGCAAAAAAGCTATAACTTTCACATTGTGAAGACAAAGGCATGGACAGTCGATGCACTCGCGACTAATTAAGGAATGCTGAATATATTAACTGCGGTGCACATACGCGCACAGGCAAGAAAAAAGGGTGCCAGGTGTTCTTATTTATCGCCCAAGAGAAGCGAGCGTGAAAGCCTTCTAAAGCCTACTGCGGTAAGACATCCTTCATCCAACTTAATCGGCCTTAATCCCCTCTAATGTACCTTAATCCCTCCTAATTCACCCTAATCCACCTTCATCCACCTTAATCCAGCCTAGTCCTTCTTTATACACCTTTATATTTACTAATGCACCTTAATTCACCATCATTCACCCTAATCCACTTTCATCGACTTTAACCCTCCTTAATACACCCGAATTAATCTTAATCCAATCACTAATCAATCATAACTTTGCTAATCAATAATCATGTCTTATACACGGGTGCACATGCTTTGGTTCGCTTCCCGCCTTCTTTCGGTCACGCGATATTTTCTGTAGGTGACAACACGACCTTGAAACAGAGGTCTAAGACTTTTGCTTAATATGCCGCACACAAAGGGATGTGTTACAAGCAATACTAGATCAGACGCACAAAGTAAAGCATCTCATCATGCGGCAGAAAAACTGTCTGGAGTTTAAACTCGCCTCAAAAGCTCCCTTTACATCGGTATACACCGTTCATACGGCTTTAGGAAAAAACCAACCCCGTCATAAATGTTGCCTCTAGCATTATCGATGCTGTTATTAACATTTCTCAAAATTTTCAACCCCACTGGGGCGCGCAACTGGCCCAAAATAACACGCCTCCATAGAATCCTGCGGCCCGTCCGCGGGAACCAGCGAGGAATAGCGTGCCGTGCGCAGCCGGCGGGCGAGGAGAATCGAGGAGGAAAGCGCCGTGAGGAGGAGAGTGTCGCTACTTTCAAACATCAAGGGGTTTTATTTCTAGGGAACCGGGCGCGCCGCTCCGTGGCCACCAAGACGCCCGTCGCGCCGGCGCTCGCAAATGGCCGACGCCGCGGCCGGTCTGCGCATTAGTTAGGTGCAGCGGCAAGAGCGGGTGCGAGAGAGGGAATGCGGGTACTTTTGCTCCTTGAATATGTGACTCGGGCGAGGCACTACGGAGGAGTTTCTTAGCGCGTGTTGTATGCGATTGTCAAGAATCTTTTTGCCCAAACTACGTCCGACGCCGGATTTCCTGCCACAAGGGCTCGTTAATGCTATCGCGTTATAAGTTACTCGACCGTGGATCTGTGCGTGAGGAGATCCACAGTCGCGCAGGCTATGACGTAATCAAAGGTAAATTGAGCCTAGCGCGCGGCGTACAGAGAGGCGTAGCTTGGCAGTACGTTTGTCCGTGCGAGGAAGAGTGGTCGCGCTTAAGAGACCTGACTATGTCATACCGTGTGTAATTAAACTAGGGCTCATCAGGGGGCCTACAAGTGCACAATTTGTTGCAAACTTTTCAAGGTTTATCGGCTAAGGCACACCTTCTTTCGACCGGTAAAGACTCCTGAAACGACATAGACTGTGAAACAAAAAGACCCATGTGCGCCATAGCTCTCTTATCGGATAACCCGATATTAAACATATTGGATCCCATAGAAAAGAACTGTTTTTGCCCATATATCATGTGAACTTATTGAATATGGGAGTTAGTAAGGTTGTAAAGTATTATGCAGCAAAACTAAATAAAGCAAGGCGAATTCTCTCCACATGCCGGTCGATGGAAACGAACATCGGTTAGTTGAAACTTTAGCCAAAAAATAAATCGCTGATCACGAGCTCTTATCATCCAATTTAGTACAGACGAGACGCCCAGTAGTATATTTTGCCACTTCTATCATTGTCACTGCAGAGATATTCATTCTACAGACACGCTGCAGCTGATGTAGACGACAAATGCCGTGATGAAATGATCGTTGCAGAGGTGCGCGAAGGAAACAAAACAAACATGGGTCATACTGCGTGGATCACCCACTCTGAAAAATATCGTCTAATTTAAACATGTCAAATCGCATGCAGGAAGATGCGACAACAGGAACGAAGGACATGTTGAGCGATGTCCCTCTCGCCCATAATTTCACGTACAGATGAGGCACGATTGATACAAATAAAGACATGCCGGGGATACACATTAAAAGTGTGGAAGGGTCAAGTAAGAGCAAAGACACAGGAACTCTATCCGTTGATGCCGGTCGACCAGGCCGGCGCTCTTAACCCCGCGAGCGCGTGTCTGGCTCCATGCATTATAGGGATGATTTAAAAAAAAATGCACAAATACAAGAACGCAACGAATTGGATATTGAATGCAGGCTGAACGGTCCTTAGAACGGTTCCTTTAGCATTGTCTAGCACTGTGATGGTCCGTGAGCTTGGCGCCGTCTCTCTTCGAGCCAAACGCGCGTTTCTGGAGTCCTTCTAATCCTGGACGCGCAAGCCGTGCATGCGTCGTGGATAGCAGAACGGTGAGACAGCGGCAACCGCGGTGGTGCAATCGCATATCGAGTGTTCATAATTTGCTATTGCAATACCGTTTGTCATGACGAGTATGCGCCGGATTACGCCGTCTCTGTCTTCGGGGTCGCGAGTTAGCCTTGAATATACTACTACTATTGGCGCGGAGGAGGTTCCGTCGAAATCGCGTAGTAAAAATCCCCGTGTCTGCAATTATCGCGTGGTGCTCCTGCTACCGTGTGCGTGCCACCGCTGCAACACGAAGACGACGACGACGACGACGAAGGCACGAGCGTGATATTGCAATGGCACGGGGAAAAGACGCGGAAGAAGAGGCGCACGAGAGAGTCTCGTGGCTCGAGCGTGGAACGTTGAGGTGGCGCCATTGTGGAACGAGGCGGCCGCTCGAGGAAGGCAGCAGAGGCGGAAACAGCAGCAGTCTGTCGAAGGATAGACCGTAGCTTTTGCCTACTGTTCTACGTCTGAAGCTAACCTCTTAGCAGCCATTCTGCTCTTGTATCACCGTCCAGCAGTTCCTGCGTGAGTACGTAAATTGTTTGGGCGTCCGTATCCAGTTGCAGAATCTCGGCCACTGCACACAATCCACGCCTGCGTTAGATTGGCCGTGGAACTATTTAGACGCCCGTAGGGAAAAGGTAGTGGAATTATTTTTGACTCAACATCGAAATGTGTTTGCAGTTGATGTTCTGTTGATGGGCGATGTTTTTGAATACTTATTATATATGCGCATGCGTGTTTGTGAGCGGCAGAGAACGTACGCTACGTACTTCTTTAAAAGTGCGCTCGTATTGAACCGCTTCAAGGACACGCTACGGTGGATAAGCCTAAACCATGGACGCCATATACAACGCGGCGTCCATAGCGTAGTAACCTTAGAATGACTCTTACAAACGTTGTAGGTGGACTAATGGACTATGCATTGAATCGGAGAACTTGCAAAATTAATCGCTCGCTTCTTTCGTCTTTCCTGTCACCACATTTCATGAAAGTCTTTGTCATCAAAGCAGATCATCATTCGTTAGTTTTGTTTGCGTAAGACTAATTATAGGTTACTTTCCTTGCACGCTTTGAGCAGAACCCCTTCCAGGAGGATCGGGGAGACAGGACGGGATGGAACAGCGACCGTGCTAGGGGCAACGGAATGGCGCCGGCGATGGCTCATTGGCTCGTAGCGAAGGACGCACGTAAGTTTGACACGGCCGTTTTGGAAGACGCCGGCACGGTATGCTACCAGTGCTTTGATTCACCTGACGGGATAGCGTCGTACGTACTTATGGATTATGACAGATTCGCTGTCGAACCCTGGCTGCCGCTATATTTATTTTTTTGCAATATGGGCGTTCGTTATTGTTGGAGGGTAAGAGGAGCGCCAAATCGTGGCAAATATTTCCTAAAAATGTATCGCGTGTCCCTCCCACGGAGGCAGCTTCACACTTCACCATCACAGAAGGGAAGACTGGCTACAACACATGTCTTCCTGTTAATGCGTGCCCTTTTAGCGTAAATATCTTTCAGCAAATACCTAGTAAGGCAAGAAGCAGTTTTCCTGAAGCACTATACCACTAACATCGACTCTACCTATGTCACGTGATGTCTTTTGTTCCAAACTCTCGCCCACTCCTGCATTAAGTAACGCTGATATCTTCGCTCATATTGCTCCATATTCTTAAACGCTGCATGGCTGCTCTACGAACTCCTTCGCTGTCAGGGGAAAACAATGAACAAGGCGCTCTCAACCGTTTGAGAGCGCCTTGTTCTTTTGTGATTACTACGTCGTTGACGTGATGTTTAATTGTACGAGTTGATGTTTATTGCTTATTTTTGCGTACGTTACATTGTACGCTCGTAATGTGTAATTTCAAATGTGACCATGTATTATATGCCGTTTTTGTAGTTATGTAACGGCCTCGTGTAGGGGGGGGGCCTACGGCTCTGTCAAGCTGTCATAAATGACAGCTTTTACTGCAGGTCTCCCGTGTCGTGTACTATTACGGGACACAAATGAAGACATTATTATTATTATTATTATTATTATTATTATTATTATTATTATTATTATTATTATTATTATTATTATTATTATTATTATTATTATTATTATTATTATTATTATTATTATTATTATTATTATTATTAACCGTGCATCGAGCCTAGCGGTGATCAGGGACGACGGCGCTTCCTTTCGGCGTGCCACCGCCAAAGATGCTGACTCACTGTGAAGCCGATGCGTACAGCCGCGGCCGCTCGCTTCGCCAAGGTGCGCGCGCACGGTTTTTTCGCAGGAACCGCGATTGAGAGCACTGCAATGCGATAGCGCATGAGCGCAGTCACGTGGTTATATTTCATATTTCGAGGAAAGTCTCCACGTGGCATGTACGTTGGCAAAAAATTGCATCAGTCGTTTCTGAATCCCCTGTACAACGCAATGAAATGCACCTGGCACTATAGTGAAAAAGTTTTTTTTTGCATATTTCATCTTAATTAACTATTTAGGCAGAATAATAGAAAAACTATTAATGTAGCGCCACATGAAGCAAAACCATATGCCGTTGATTTCATTCAGACGCGACTAACCACTTTTTAAAAATGCTTGGTTCAACTTACGTGAAACGCCCTGTATATGGCTTCACTGGCAAGCGGCCCAGTTGAGCGTCAGCAATCTATGGTGCGCGCAAAATCACTCGCATTGTTTTTATACCTTAACCGCTTTCCGCGCTTTGCAGAGAAGCCAGTTGGAAGTGGATGGGCGAGACCGGGCAGCTCGGGAGCGAACAGCGGCAGTGATATCGTGGAGACCACGGCCTGCACTCTACCTTCCGCGAGGGTGAATGCCGTCACGGACGATAAACGCGACCCGCGCGAGACCGAAACGAACAGCGGCTGTATCGGAAGCCACATAAGGATACCGAAGACACTGTGCACGGCTCAGGAGAAGGCCGAGCCTGCCAAGAGCAGTAAGTTTATCTTGGCCGCCGTTCAACTTACTTGCTTCTAAAATTCTGCAATGTTTTAGTGCATCTTGTTGGACGTTGTTGTGTACAGGTGATTGAAGCCGCTGCGTCTTTTCAAACGGGTATTGCAAGCTTCTCGGAGATTTGTCTTACCTAATAATTATAATTAATTATTATTACCCCAGTGCATGAATACCTGACGTGACAACAACAAAATTCGCGCTAGCCATCTGGCACTGATTCTTGCATCTAGCGTTCAGCCGCAGACAGTCGAAACAGGATGCACTCAGACAGCTGCAAGGTCCTATATTTGCAACCGCCGACAACGCTTACAATGTCAAAGATATGCCAAAGGGGTCATTTGGGCGAGTTTGTTATCCATTGCTGTAAGTTGTAAGTATGCGTAACTGTAATTACCGCTTTGTGTGTTTTGTATCCCCATTGTATCGTCTGCGTCTTCAAGCGCAACAAACCAGTTCATAGTCAAAGACATGGCCTCACCTCAGCGAACTTTGGTGTCCAAGCCATGACTGTGTGAACGGTGATGACCTCGTAGAGTTTTTAGCATCCTGTTCAAACTGAAAAAAAAAAAAGATATCGTCAGATTAAAAGTTAGACAAAACCTAGAGTTAGAGATGAAAAGTTATGGTTAGAAGGAAACATAATTAGGTTAGCGAGAAACTTTTATTATGTAAATATGGCATTAGTTTGCATGGAGTCTTCAGTTTTTATCGTTGTTGTATCGCGTTATTGTACTCTGAAATGTATGGCAAATGCAAATGCTGTTCGTGAACTTGCTTTATTGCGCGAAAAAGAGCAAAAATTACTTAGCAGGGTACAACATAGCTGAAATGAGAATGAGTAATAGGTACTCAACTGGGGATATACGTGTCGCTGGACGTAATAAGTTCTGGCAGTTATGCCGGCAACCTGACCCGAGAGACTGACATAGAGTTCTGGTCGTGTTATCGACCAGCTTGCATCGCACCGATAGGAATGCTCACAGTTCCTGGCCACATTGGCGTTGAGAGCCTTCGATTGACATTCATGAATGTTTATTTGCGCCGCACCGTTACCAATGTTCGCCCTTCAAGCCGGGAACACGTCGTGGAGTTCATAGGGAAAACAGCGCAAAAGACTCCAGCAAGGAGGAGAACGACGCAGATGTCGACTGACAACTGATGTTTTCTTTTTGCACTCGGCGAAATATAGTGAAAGAAAACTGAGAACCCACGAAGGAACACATACACTGAAGAGGCAATCCCTGTGGTCGTCGACACTCGCAAAGGCGTCATGACGCAAAACTGCATATGCGGTTACAATGTACCATGGTCGGAGACGGGGGCACGATGAGACCGAGGGGATACGAGACATGCAAGATCGTTGGTTCCTACAGTGCAACAAAGCAAGGACCTACGCGAGCGTTTGGGAACAAAATGGGTGATTTTGCCGCCTGCGAAATAAGCCCTCAGGTCAGTGGTACCAATTCTAAGGAGTTATCCCTAGATATAAATTTGCTGGAACCGATTTAGGGGTCGGCGTCCTTGTGGCAACATCTAAGAATTTTTAACACTGAGAGCACTGAGAACACTGAAAGCAGTTTCCAACGGCGGATCTGTACACCTTGGCCCTTTATACCGTGATTATACTTTTCCATTCTTACTTTTGTGCATTTCGTCGTAGGCTGGGATGGCATCAACCACTTGCGCAATGGATATTGTAAAGCAAAAGATTAAATCGTTACACGATGCGGCCTCGGTATACCGCAGATGTAAATAGCAGGTGTGTAAGAAAACAAAAATAGCCGATGCACGAGTTCCATATTGACACTGTATCTTGTCTAACATTGTTGGTACAGTAAGTAATCCGCTGAAACTTAAGCGGAAACCAATCTCCAGACGCAAGCTAAGAACGGTTTCAGCGGGCTGGAGAGCAAGTTGTAGACAGATTTTTGTGTTGAACGCCGATAAGTTTTTTGTAAAGCCTAAATTAACGCAGTTAAGAGGTGCTCCTCAGCCCACAATTGAATGACCTGAAACAAGATTCGTCAAAATCTCTTACGTAGACTTCAGCGCTAGGGTTGCTACATGCATCCGCAGATATGGCAAATGTCGAGGGCAAGTCAATAACTTTCGCCAATATCGACTTTGAGAGGCGACTTCAAAATGATAATGCGTGACTTCTTGGGAAAATTGAAGGTACGGATTAAATACCCCAACTTCATGCACGTAAGCAACTAAGTGCCAATAGAAAGTTATTCGCAAGGACCTTTGCATAATAAGGTGAGTTGAGGTACATCTGATACGCGTGTCTGAGTTTTTCAGCATTTGCTCTTGTTTTTTCGCGCTGTAAGCGCAGACTGTCAACTTCTGAGAAAACTAAGCATGAATGCATAAATCTAGGAAATGAAATTTCAACTAGAGATTTACGAATTTTGCTTCTAGAGATACCTTAGCACAGGAAGTTAGCGTCAATGCCCTCTGCTACCGGTCTGCGCAGTTGTCGTGCAATCGCTTGCCCGTGCTTTTTGCAACCAACTGGTCCAAGTTGCTGAACGCCAGTGTTGCCACAGTGTTTTGGCGCGAAGCATGGCGCCTTGAACTGTCTGTCGCCTTACGACTTAGCCGTCTAGCATCCGTCAACCTACAAGCCTGTGCGCCTTGCTTCTCATTTTCAGCCTAAGGAAAAGAAGGCGAGAACACTTAGTGTTGCCACGCAAAAAAGCATCGATCAATTACAACACTAGCGAGAAGGGTAACTGATTGCAAGTGATTCATTATACCCAATCCGTGACGTACAAGTCTGAGTAGTTATACGTTTGCTGCTGTGCACGTTTTGCGGCGAAGCCAGTCGAGGAGGAACTGCGGCAGGACGGGAGCGAGCAGCGACGCTCCCAGGAACTGAGCGATCGCTGCGACCACCGTCTTCCCCCCGTCTACTTTTCCCGAGGGCGATCGACGTCGTGGGATGCAGACCTCGGTCGGGGGCGAGACCGAAGCGAACAGCGGTGGCGTTTCGCCCACATCTGGATGTCGAAGACTGGTTGCCCACCGCTTAGGGGAAGGTCGACCCTACCCAGTGCAGTAAGTTCATCGTAGCCACCTTGGAACTTAATTCCCTCCTATAGAATTGTTTCGATACCGGAGCAATGCTGTCGTTGCGTCTTGTAAAACGGGCCCTGTAAACTTTGCAGAGATCTTTATTTTTTATGGATGTATTTTGTATGTACATTTTTATGTGGCTCCTGGCGCCTTTTTTTGTGTTGCTGTCGCTCTTTTACCCGAAAGAGGAGCTTTGTTTGTTGTAAGGTTACGCTAATTTGTGTACCATACGAACTACTATACGAATACTTCAGTTTTGTAATATTCCTGCTATACTAGTGGTACTCATTGCTACACTATACTATACGTTTGCTATCTCGAAGAGCTCCGGGTGAACATAGCAAGCGGGATTTAATAAAAAAATTCTGGACTTTAATGTCCGGAAACTGCACCGTGGATTACGAAGGCCGCTGGAGTGGCACTTATTTACGATAGTGGCAAACAGACGGTTACATAAGCTGCAGTTGTTTGGCTGAGCCCGCTCAATCAGGCGGAAGCCGGATTACGCCGATGAAACTGCTCGCGCACACTCTGCGTGCCGGTCGTGTCGGCGTCGTGTTTCATGACCTGACCATTGGGGCTCGTAGTGGTTTGCTATACATGTTCATGTTTACTTGCGCGCGTGACACTGTTCTTTTTAATTTTGTTTGTAAGCAAACGTTTGCAAGTTTATGCGGCGGTTTATACTGCTATCCGTATTTCGTATAGGTATCTACTAATTTGCTATCGAAATCGGTGCTGCGCCTTTCGGGCGAAACTGCGTCTTTTTACGAGCTTGGCTAATGTTGACTGTGACGCCCTGTGTAACAATTACGCTATTCTACGTCACATGACCGCGTAGGCTGCACTCGAATGTGGGAAGCCTGATTGTTTTGCAATCTGTATAGAGCACCGAAAAAATGCAGCAGATCCACCGTGCCCTGGTAAAATCTGAATACAGCGATGCTTTCCGTATATACGCAAGGAGTGCTCAAACACGTGTTTGTGCATGTCGAATGTGAGTGCAAAGTGAAACCGAATGCTTTATTATGGTATTCTATTGAGGAAATGCGATGTCTTGTAAACGAAACACACGTCTATTATAACGGTTAATCTCATGTGTTCGTGGTGGTCAATTTGGCGTTTTGGCGCCGAAGTAGCACAGCTTTCGGCACCGTTTGTTTGGGTTGCCCGACCTCCCCTCGGAGGCGCAGGTGCGACCGTCCACGTGGTTGCTAGGCGGGGAAGAATGCTGAGGTCTTAATTTGGTTTGTTGGGCTCCTCAGAGGCCTTGTCCGGACAAGGACCTCGCTGAGGATACCCAATTTTGAAATAAGTTATACCATGTGTTTGGCGCAAGATAGCCGAAGTCGTTTATGCGCCATAAAACCCAATACAATACAATACAATGCATGCGCAATGTGAGGCAATTTCCTCTGGTGCCCTCTTTTCCATCTCATCGCGGCTCTCCGCGTCACCGCCCGCTCTGGCTTTGTACGAGTGGCCGATGATGCGCATGAGCAGGCCAGCTAGCCCCTATACACCCCATTACTGTGGCAGAAGTAGTGTGAGCCATCGCCCTTAGATGGCGCCACCTTCCCACTACCCAGTATGAGCTATTCGGAGGAAATGCACCATCAGCAGCAGCAGTAGGCGCGAGCCACGGTCAGCGAGAGAGGGCAGAGTGGTTCGCAAAGAAAGCCTCGCTTTAAGACAGAGCAGGCGGTCTTCTGCATGCAGTCTTCAGTGTCTTAAGAAAAAAGTAATGTGCCGTGAATGGGCAGTTTTACCAAAACTGTAATGCTGTTATCTCTATGTGGCATTCCGTAAACAGTTATCGCGTTGGTTTCAAACACGTTTCCCTGTTTTTGCTTTTTGCTTCCCAAGCGTGTGAACCAAGGCTGTCGGCAAGGTCGGGCAACACGTGGAGCGAACAGCAGGGACGCTGGAAGCGCCATACAAAGTCCAAGAAGCTGCTGGCAGGTGGGTGTAAGCTTGATGGTGTCGTTCTGAGCAATGGCCGCCACAGCGCTTCCATTGCGTCACTTCGCAAGGCATTACATTTTCAGAACGTCCCGTATTTTTAATGGGATTACCATTCTTAGCGTACTTCACGCACTTTTCGCGAGCTGTTTGTCTCTCTGCCTGTGTCTGCCAACTTGGATGACTTGGTAGTCCAGCTGCCACTTTTTCTGGCAGGGGGTTGTCACAACTTTAGCTGAGTAGCTTAAAAGACTCCCTTAAAGAAGCCGTGCAAGTCGTTTATCTTTATATTTTTTTGTAAGCAAGTGCATCGGAATGCGTCTTGCTACAAAGTGGTATATACAAGCAAGTCACTCATCGACGTAACTAAAATCAAAATGTTAAAAGGTATAAATACAGCATGACAAGAAGTAGCAGTTTAGACCGGAAGGCGAAGCATCCATTGCGTTGCAAATTAGTAGGCAACTATAGGAAGTGAGGATAAGTTTTGTCGGCTGTATGAAATGGTAAACATTCGCTTAACTAAATTTAGATGCGTGGTGTTACACAGGCACAGGTAAACATAAACACATCTCACTCGAAAAAATAGCGGCAGCAGCCGTGAGCGAATTGGTGTTCGCACGGCGCCTCACTTCAACGTCAACTAAGCGGTGAGAACACATCGCACACGAAGCTATCGGCATTCAGCACACACTGTCTCCATCGCAGACTGCTTTAAAGGCAGGGCCCGCGCGGCTGACTATTAGCCCCGAGAATGAACACGAGCGGCGCTGCGAGCGCCGCTCGCGTGACGTCAGGGCACGGACTCGCGCCTGTCGTCTGCTACAGTTCGGGCGTTGTCCGGGCGCTTTCTGCGGTGTTTTCGTTTGTTCGCCCTCGTTCTCTCTGCTTGTATACTTATGGTGGTCGTCTCAAATATATTTTACGACGTCTTCCTTTGCGAACATTTATTCAAAGAGCTAATTTATTAGACAACAATGCAGTTCTCGAAGGCAACGCTACAGTGCCAGCCGAAGCGACGCAGACAGACAGACAGACAGACAGACAAAGAACTTTTATTTTGGTCCTGAGAAGACGATGAGTGTCCCCGTTAGGGGGCAGCGTCTGCGGGCCGCACCCACGACGGAGCCGGGAGGTTGAGACTCTCGGCGATATCGCGGGCTCTCTGGACAGCCCTGAGTTGCTTGGATGACTTGGTAGTCCAGCTGCCACTTTTCCCTGTTTGAAACATGTACATGTACATGAAACATGTACAGTGTACATGTGTACTTACCCTTTTTCAATAGATACGCGGTTTTTCATACGCGGATAGACAATCGCAAAAGCATAGCCTATAGGAATCCAGTTATGATACCATACCTGCCGCGGTGCAACAAGTATGTCACAAAGCTGGCTATATATGACTTCTACAGCAGTTACGTTGATTTTATTCCGCTAAAACAGGTTTGCTCACGACGAGTAGTTCATGGTATTATATCGAATTTTTGCATTTCCTCACAGAAACGCTCGGCAATAGCACGGGGACTTAACTAATACTGGAGCTTAGATTCTGCACGCCTCACTTGCTTCTTTAACTGCTTGTCAACATTAGGTGGTTCTTCACGTGTTCATTTTTTTTTTAAGCGGCGGAAATTTGAAGTAAAGTTAATGAATGCTTACAGCTATTTACAGAGCTTACAAATAGAAATGTACCAATATATATTCCCTTTTCCGTGCTACACGTTCAACTCACCTCTTTAGAGCGCGTTTGTTAATGATTAATAATGCATGTTATGTTCCTCTTTTTTTGTCTATGTTACCAAGTGTATATCATTTATTTATTTCAATGCCGCAGTGTGTTTTGCATTGTTATTGTGTAAATATTTCACTGTCCTTTCATATATTGTATAACTGCAATGTTTTATGGCCATATGGCGCTTGATGTGTTACCGCATGCAGCCATATTGTACCTAAGGGGGTGAGGTTACCTCAAGCCGCGTCTGTGCGGCTTTTTTTCCTCATCCACCTCCATTTACCACTCCTCTGTACATGTGTGCGTGTAAATGGAAATTAATAAATCAAATCAAACTCACTTGAGAAATTTACTGGTGCAATTGTTGCTTGAGGAATATACATGACGAATCTGTTTGGCGAACTTACACAGGCTGCTCGGCCCAATTTTTTTAGTGAAGTATGCCTGCTGGACCGCATAGCTGCAGCCAGAAAGAAGTCGAAGCGTCAATGACTAGTAGTATGGGACATATTGAAGATATCGAAATTCCCCCGGTGGAGGGTCAGAAATCAAGTGAAAGTATATGCAAGGCTTCTGGTGCTTTCTTTATGAATGTGTGCGATTGGATTGGAGCAAACTTCATTTAGCCTGCAAGGTTCTCTTTTATGTACCGACGAAGCGAATAGTTATCCGTTTGTATAATTAAATAACGCTGGATCGAGACATGGTGAGACAGAAGTTGCTTGAATTTTCCTTTTGTAGGCAATCTAAACTGCAGTGTAGTAGCTCGAGAATACTTTAGCCATTCAAGTTGGCGCTGTAAAAAATGCTTTATGGTTTAGTTGTAGTGACTGATGGGTTTCGCAAACATAGCGTGCCTCGCCATACGGACGGTCGATTGCTACCGTTACGTGATCAGGGGTGTGCCGTATTGTCGATAAAGGCTACTGAGGGCCACTATGAAACATTTCATCACTTTCAATTGAGTGGCTCTCGATCTTAACAACGAAACTTTTCTCTCGATCAGGTGATTGCTACTATGGTGTTTGTGAATTAACTATGTAAATTCTCTACATGACGCGCCGTCGTGTTAGCAGCCATGAGCAATTCGTTTTTTGGAGACCTGTTTCAGAGGGGGATGAGAGTAGCAGCAAACTTTTCCATAAGAAATGCGCGCCTAACTATTTTTTTACGCATTAATGAATGACCATATTTGAATAGAACAACACACCAGAGTAATAGGAATCATGATGACAGCTTCGCTGGGCAGTGTCTTTCTAACATCGGATAACATGTTGACGCCAATTACCATATTTTTCTTCCACGTAAAATGCAATGCCTCTCATAGCTAAATACTAAAGGAATGTTAAGTGTTTAGCCAAGCATCATACACAACTTCGCGCGTTTAATTTGCAGATATTCTTTTTTTAGTCAAAATTTACCGATAGACACGGCGCATATATGTATTGCAAAACCTAGCACACCCCTTTAACGCCACTTAGCTTGCGATATCCAAGCCGCAAAGTTTCTCGACTCACACGCTTTTGAAGAAGAAACTGTGGTTAAGGTATGGCAGCTGAAAGAAGCCGGCGTATTCTTCAATACGTACGGCTCGAGCCACCCATACCCCAAGCATACACGAAGGGAACGAGCGCGCGCGGCAGCCGAGCGAGCTGAAGCGAGCGGCGTCCTGGCCGTGACGTCACTCGCGAGAGGGCGCCACTCCTAATTCTCGCCGCTAATACTCATCGCAGATCGCCTTCAAGATAAGGCCTGTGCGGCCGCGCTCAGCCGCGCCACATGCAGCCGCCGTCAGAACTGAACGCTCCCCCCTCCCTCCCCTTCCCCCCGATGCCTTGCGCGCGTTGCAAGACGGCGTGCTTGCTCCACGCCTTCCCTTGGCGTGCGAGATCGAGCCACCATCCTCGGCTCACCGTCACGCGCTTCACTCGCGCCTACAGCATACGGCGCGCGGCCACGGCGTTCGCACTTGGACTTCATACAGAACATCACGGCGACGCCAACGCCGAAGGGGAGGACGATGGCGGAAATGCGCCTGGAGCGTACATGTTGTTGCTATCGCAATAATAAATATACAGGTCAATAAAAAACCCTAATCTTGTAAATTAAACGAATGCGATTTAAAATGATTGACACCAAGAAGTGTAGCACAGTGCCGTTGACGTTCACTTTAGCGAACCTAACATGAAAGACGATTTCATGTGGCGAAATAGCCATGCTATACCATACCTGATGGGCGTTACATAGAAGTTGAGAGAGCAGGTTTAAGCTAAAAAAACTCTCGAAGAGGTAATAGTTTCGATTTGTACACTTTAGTTCTACAGACTTTGTGAAGAGGCGATCATTCATGAAGTTGCTGCACGGGAGTACTACTCAGGGGCGTTCCATATCCTCCAAATATACAATCAATTCCTTTTAAAAAAACTTGTAGTTCAGAACACGAGCAAGATATAAACACGTTCGTTTTTGCATGATGAAAGTTACTGTAATGTACGCGAACTTTTCTAAATACGACGAACCGGCAGGCTTCATCTGATTGTTGTACAGATCATGTTCTGTACATGTGTTTTCCTTTGCACATGCTTTGCCGTGCACTACTTCGAATAGCAGTTGAGCCCTTTACTGGCGATGCTGATGGTTTTCAGTGTTACGCGATTCGATTGTGCCAGTATTGCCCAGTGGTAGCGCGGAAAATACCGCGAACGTTGGGCGTCTGTTAAATTACTGAACGTTCTATACCTACTCGGTGTGGTTATATTTCAGTTCATTGTGTGTAGTACAGCCGTACACTAGACCAGCTTGCTAAACTCAGCCACGCTGCATACGAGCATGTCCTATATATATATATATATATATATATATATATATATATATATATAATATAGAATTGATTTCTCAACTGGGGGGTTTTTACGTGCCGAAACCACTTTGTGATTATGAAGCACGCCGTAGTGGAGGACTCCGGTACTTTCAACAACCTGGGGTCTTTTAACATGCAAATAAATTTAAGTACACGGGTGCTTCCGCACTTCGCCCCCATCAAAATGCAGCCGCGCTGGCCGGGATGCGATCCCGCCACCTGGTGCTCGGCAGTCCAACACCATAGCCACTGAGTATATTCAAAATTATATGCAGTCAAAATTAACGTGTTGGTGTTCGTCGTAGGTGATCAAAAGCTTTCTTCTTTTTATGAATATTATGAAGATAAAAAGCCATGACTTGACTGTACAGTACATTGGTGCTTAATCCCTCTCTAATTACGAGGACTCACTTGACCTAACAATCGTTCACTGGACTCCACTGGGCCTCGCAATGAACTTAACAGGAAGCTTTAGCTCGGTTGCTCCTATATAAATACACGTAAAAGGAGAATAAAATTTTCTCGGCAAGCACTCCACCAAACTTGACGATGCTTGTTGCATTTATAAGTCAGACGTGAATCTAAAAAAAATGTAAATACAAATACAGCTTTTGCCGAAGTCTTGTAGACAATATAAAAAATTCAATTCATAGATAAACTAACATATTGAATTTTTTCCGCTTTGAATGATCTAGCGGACGCTGTTTACAGAATCGCGATATGTTATTGAAGGAGCGCTATTTATTCGTAAACGTCGTGCTTCTATGTTTTTCGAACTTTCGAATTTCTGAATATCCTTTCAGTAACGTTCAGGCCTGAAACGAAAATCCGCTTCGAACAGTCACTAGAAGTTAACTTTATCTCTGAAATGCAACAAATTTCATTAAGATCGCTCCAGGGGTTACCTTAGAAAAGCGTTTTTACTTTTTACATGTATTTGCATAGGCCGCGTCGGAGTTGGGCTCAAATTAAAGCTTCCTCTTAAGTAACAGTGAATCGCAATTTGAGTCTTTATGGATGAGTAAACTTGTTCAATGTCACGTTATTTTCATACAGAACGTGTTATGCTATGTTCAGACTACGTTCGTAAGGCGCCGATTTTTCGTAACATACGTAAGCGGAAGCGCAACAAGCGTATGCCTCTAGTTCAGACTGCGAACATAAAGGTACCAACGTGCGCAATTTTCGCAAAAATCGTGGGTGAGAGTGTTAAAGGGTCGGCAACATTTACGACTGTTATGTTACGACCGTTGCGACGCAGCCAATGACCGATAAGCTTTCGGCTTTCAACAACCGGTGACGACACTTCCGTCCTCCCGTCTGCAGACAGCTCCGGGTGCGGGAAGTGCCATTCCGCCTTTCCGTGCGCACGATTGGCTGTGTTCGTGAAAATTTTTGCAGTGCGCCTTGCGAGACTGTTTTCAGTTCATCTGGTTTAACCGCCGAGGAAATCGATGGCCGCAGATGCGTGCTCCGAACTTCGATGAGTGGTCTCATTAGGTTTTCAAGGAAGCGGAACTGCTGGGGCGACATGCGCATGATGTTATGAAACATCGCAGCGTCACCAACTCGGAGCTTGGCGAAAAGGTTGTGAAAATCGCCGTCCACGGCCCTGATACTTGCCGCACCCAAACCCTTCTGCGCCACCTTCGTCGTCTTTGGGCGATTGAATACATGACTATAAGTTTGTTTTGAGCGTGAATTTCTTCGATCTCGGCCAGCGCTCGCATGTTGGCAGGAGCCATATTGGACCGCTGGTGACGTCGATTCTGCAGCTCCAAATTTTATTGGCCTGTTGTAAAAGCCGTAATTTAAGCAGCAGTAAATGTGAACAAAGGTGCCGGCTTAACTGCCGTAACGTTTTTTACAGCCGTTACGTTCGATACGCCAAAAGAGCTGTTACGCGCGTTACGACCGTAATGTGAACATAGCATTACTCAATTGTGATGTGCAGGCGGAATGGGGCGGGACCAAAGCGAACAGCGATGCCGTCTGAAGCGACACGAGGTTACCGAAGACAGGCTACTCCAGCAGAGCACTCAGGCAGACCTGGCCAGAGTCGTAAGTGCGGCGTAACCACCTTTGAAACTGTCGATAATGGCTGCCGACGCTTGGCTTCTCCTGTAATCGTGGGTTACGAAAAAAAAAACGATATTGCTAGGGTGGCTGCGGGAACCGTTGTGCCAACGAGTGTGACGGTGTGCGCTTGCGCCATATTGCGCTGAAGTTATATTGCGCTGAAGTGTAAAGCGACATGCACACATGCACAATGGAAAGAGACACAAACACAGCGCTTGCTTTAACTGCGCCTGCTTTGGTTAGTGTTGAAACTTCCTGACGTGGCTGTTTCAGCGTTGCCTAAAGGGAGTGAGCGCTTCTCCGTCCTTCCTTTCTTCGGGTCAATGTCCACCACGTGCTGCACCACACCTACTCGTTATGTCGCTGAGAATGTCCTACTCGCAGCACTAAGAGGAAACTTGCAGCATGAGTCCTGGTGCGCTGTCACCAAGTAGTGGGCAAATTATGGACTGAGCATTTGATGTAATTTCTACCACTCGAAGGCTCTGTGATGCATAACGAATAAATGTGAAGTTGAACGCGCAAACAAAAGCTATCCACTCATTGTCTAAATTAGTTAACACCGCCCTGTAACTTTACTTTCTGAAACTATACAAACCCTCGAGGAAAGCTGGGCGCGAAGGGCCGCCAGCAACGAAGGCGGTCCTTATGTAGCAGCGGCCCGTACACTTGACCACACAGATTAAATCGCATTACTTAATACGCCAGTCATTATTTGTGCAGCCAACTATACTGCACACATCTTCACTCTACCGCTCCATATTTTGACGCCTGAATGGAGCATAGTGCGACAGTAGAGGTGATCGCACGGTGTCAGGGCCGGAGTGGTTGTGATTTGGGGTTCGTGCGCTTTTGCAGAGGCAAACGTAAGTTGAGCAAAATCACCGGATGGATGGATAGATGGATGTTATGAGCATCCCCTTTGGAACGGGGCGGTGGGTAGCGCCGCCAGGCTCTTGCTAATATACTACCTAATGTCCTACCTAGGTGAAACAATAAAAAAAACACTATGAACACCCACAACCAAATATTCTGATTCCCTATTGCGAACTGTGCTTTTGTACATCTCCGTTTTTCGTCGTTTCCCTACTTCCACCAATCTTCCCTTTGCCTCTTACTAATCCCTATAGCGGACATGTTCTTTACTTTTCCACTGCTTTCGCTGAACCCAAGGGCTTCAAGGAGGCCAGTGGGGCCTAAATCGACCACTGGGTAGATAGCTTCACATTCTAACAAACATGCTCCGTAGTTTCCCTAGCTTTACCGCAGCAAGCAAATGCTTTTTCTTCCTTATTATATCTCCCTTTATAAGTGCCTGTTCTAAGGCATGCCAATCTCGCTTCGAAAAGTAATGAGCTTCGCTTTGAGTTATCATAAATTGTTTTTCTTAAGTAGTTAACCCATTGTGATGTTGTTAGGATCGTCACGTTGCAAAGCATGTGACGCGAGGAAGATGGAGGAGACGGTGCATGATCATTTTCGGTGTCATCAGTCTGACAAGCAGCTGACGCTTTCGTTAATGGCGGTGATATAGGCGGTCGTTCTTCATACTTTTTCAGTAAATTTATGTGGAACAGTGTCGTCCTTGTCCCGAGGTCAATGACGTAATCGACGTCATTTCTCCTCTCAAGTACAGTGAATGGCCCTTTCCACGTAAGAATCAATTTGTTGTTGTCCGAAGGCAGCAGTAGCAAAACTTTGTCTCCAACAGCTAAATGACGTGGTCTGGCCTTCCGGTCGTAGTGCTTCTTCTGTACAAGTTTTGCTTTTTGAAGCTCCTCCTTGGTCAAACGACAAGTGTCTTCCAGACGCTTCCGTAGCTCAACTACATACCCGAATGAGGTTTTTGTGTCATCGTCAAGCTGATCACCTGTCCATAAGTCTTTCAATATAGCCATGGGCCTTCTGACATAACGGCCGTACAACAAGTCAAAGGGTGCAAAACCCAGACTTGACTGAGGGACTTCGCGATAAACAAAAAGCAATGGTGCCAAGTACCGGTCCCATTGTTTCGGGCTCTCTTGACACATTCGTCTTATCATTTGTTTAAGGGTGCCGTTGAACCTCTCCACAAGGCCATTTGCCATCGGATGATATGGAGTTGTTGGCAACTGCGTGAAAGAGAGAAGACGGCTTAAGGTATCTAAGCCTCGCAGTTATAGGAACCCTGTCGTTATGATCATGTACAGGCTGCTCACTTCCATAGCGATAACCACGCCAGCTCCCCTTCCCCCAAGGCTTAGCTCCTTCATCAGACGTGACGAGAATGATGTGCCTCTGTCACTGATGATCTCCTGTGGGACTCCCACACGAGAGAACATCTCTAGAAGTGCCTCAGCTATTCTTTCTGTTTCAATGCTTGGCAGTGCCACAGCGTCCGGATACCGCGTTGCCATATCGACCATTGTCAGAACGTACTTATTCCCTTTCTCTGACATGGGAGTTAATGGTCCCACAATGTCAATGGCAACTCTCTGAAACGGGGTATCAATGACGGGAGTACTTCCCAATGGTACTCGACCTATTAGATGTTTAGGAAAAGTCCTCTGGCACGTATCGCACGATTTAAAAAATCGCGTGATGTCTGATTTGAATCCAGGCCAGTAGAACTCTTCGCTAACATGGTCTGTGGTTCGCTTTATTCCTTGATGTCCGGCAAGGATCCCTTCGTGAGCCATTTTCATCACAAAATGACGAAGGCTTCTGGGTACGACAAGCTGTTCCATTTGTTTCTTTGACCGCAGTGTGTATCTTCGGTAAAGAATTCCCTCCTTTATAAGGAATTGGACGTCGGCGAACCTAGTCTTCACCTCTTTGTCCACTGCTTCAAAGCATTTACGTAGACTGCTGTCCTCCCTTTGCCTGCTTTTCAAGTTGATTGGGCTGATGTCTAGGGGGTTTATAGCTGGTACTGGTAATGAAGACGGACTTGATCTTGGCTGTCTGGTTGTCGCCGCCACTTCCGAGTTGTCCCTGGTTTCTCTAGCAGACGATGATAAAGTGTCAGCAGAGATTGATTCATTGCTAGAACAGTTTCCACCTTCTGCTCTAAATGATTCATCCGCAGCGCTCGGTGTATAAAGATGTCTTTTCCATTCATTGTCAGGATTGGAGGCATTCCGTACACCTTTCACATTTCCCAGGACAATATCATATAAAGGGTTGTCCATGCATAAAACCCGAGTCTTGCCTGTGAAGAAAGGTGACGCGATTTCCACGGTTGCTTCAGGTAGCTTCAACACTCTTCTGTCCAGAAGACAGACCGAGGAAATTTTTCCTGTCAGCTTACTGTCTGGTACAAGGGACCTCTTGACAATAATAGAGTCACATCCCGTATCTTGCAAGACAGTAGCGGGATGTCCTTCAAGCACACCTTCGGCAGTAGGCATAGACTTTTCGTCTTGTTTACGCGTCTGTGTTCTCCCGCGTTCCAAACTTCCGGGAACTCGACGCAAGGTCTGTTTCTTTTCGGTTACTGCCTTGGACATGTCTACTTCTTGCATCGAGCACGAAGCCTTCTCAGTACTGTTGGGTTTTTTGGGGCAGTCACCTGTCTTATGCCCAGTGCGGCGGCACTTTCCACAGAAAGATGTATTTGTATTTGGACCCTTCGTATTGGTCCAGCAATCAGCAGCTCTGTGACCGCGCTTACCACAAAGAAAGCAGCCTGGTCTTTCCTTCTCTTCTTGTCGCTCAGGAGTTCGAGCTTGACCTGGTGGCTTGCTAGGTTCTCTCTCGTTTTTACCTTTGCCAATGTTAACTAACCCCTGCGCCTCCATGTAATGATCAGTAGTTTCCGCTAGTTTGTCAATTCCTTGACAATTCCTTTCTCTTAAAAAGACTGCCAGTTTCTCATGGCAAGTCATCAGGAACTGTTCTGAGACAATCTTGTCCCGCAGAGCATCGTATGTCCGGTCTGTATTGGCCATTTCTTGCCAGTGATCGAAGTATCCCAATAGACGGCCGGCAAACTGTCTACCAGTTTCGGAATTATCGGGTTTCGCCGACCGAAACTTTAGCCTTCCTCCGTGAATCTGAAGCGTTGCAAAAGCGTCTGTTTTAGTGTCGCATAGTCCATGGCATGATCCGGTGCCATTCTGCCGACAACACTTAGAGCTACGCCTGTCAAACAGAGGCTCAGCGATAGGGCCCATTTGTCTTGTGGCCAGCCCTGGCTCGTTGCGACGCGCTCAAATCGTTGAATGTATGCATCCAACTCATCACGTTCTTCGTTGAATGGTGGGATTAGCTTGTGCGGTCTTTGGTAGCTCTCGGTAGCGCCTGCGTGCACACTCTCTGTAAGCTGCCCAGTACTCATGCTACCCGCTGTCGCGTCTAACTCCCTCAACTTTAGCTTGAGCTCGAGCACTTCCCTTTCAGCCTTTAATCTAGCTAGCGCTTCGGCATCAGCTTCTTTTGCTGCATTGCGTTCAGCCAGGCGTGCTTCACGCGCTTCCCTTTCGCGCGCGCGCTCTTCGTCTACCCATTGTTTCAGTGCCGCGCCAGTCAACCCCAGTTCTTTTCCAATTGCCGTAAGCTTGTCTGTCTCCATCCTCACCCGTGAGACACACATATGCAATGTGCTGCTCTTCTCGATAGCGTAAGAGCAGTCCTGTCGCGGACGCCAGATATGTGATGTTGTTAGGATCGTCACGTTGCAAAGCGTGTGACGCGAGGAAGATGGAGGAGACGGTGCATGATGAGAAACACACGACAATTATATTAGACGGCACGTAAACACGAAGAATACCCTAAACTAGCCCCACACATACACGGTTGTTCGTAAACGGGAAAAAATAGTCTCACGAGGTTGCGGTTGGAGTACGGAATGTGGTGAGGCGTAGAGTTCTTGAAGTGGAACACTCGCTCATCGAGTGATGACCGGCGTGGTGGTAGAGCAGACGCAGCAGCACGGGGCAGGAAAAGGTGGACGGCCCACAGCTCCGTGGACGCGAACAGGCCACTCAGAAGTCTCGAGCAGGAAGACGGCCCCAGGCGCTCGTTTCGATGACGGACGCCCGGTCACCCGAACCTCGCGCGTAGAAGCGGGTTCAAGGCTGCAGCAGGCCGTTCCGGGGTCTCGTGCAGGGCAACGACCTGAGGCGTTCCCAGTCCCAAGGACGGACGCCCGGTCAGGTGAACCTCGGCAGGAGATGTCGGTTCCGAAGGCCCGGTGGCCCTAGTCACGCCGGCGTTCAAACGATCTCCGTTGCGCGAGCCCCTTTTTCATGCGCTCCTCGAGCCTCCCTCATCTTTCTTTTCCTCTTGTTGAGGACGGTGGCAATGTCGTCTGCTCTTGCGCTCGGTACTTTGTGTGTACTTCTTCACACCCATGAAGGTTTTCTTTTCCATTGCTGCCACCAACCATTGAGCTGCCGAAAGCGCCATCTGGTGCCTCTAGAGCGAACTGCTCCACGGAAAGGGTCTACGAGAGACGCCGAACAAAGAATACGGTTGTGGCCGAGAGGCTGGCGGTGTCTGCGAGTTTCTAGATTTCTGAGAAAACGGTTCAGAAGAATGGTTTGTTTCAGATAGAAGTAAATTTTGGAGTTTTATATGCGATAAGGAACGACCAGAATAGGAAGCTTGCCGTAGTCTGGTACCGCAGAATAATTTTGGCCATCTGGCGTTGTCTAACGTGGACACAACGCACGACACACGAATGTTTTTTTTTTCCTTTTTCGCTCCCACCTAAGTGTAGCTCTGACTGAAAACTGCGAGCCTCTCCTCGGCAGCGCAACGCCGCAGTAACTAAGCTACCGTGACGGGCGCTTCAAGTTCCTCGAAGTTTGTGAAAATTGGCTTTCCTTGCTCTTGACCTCCAGGCTTCAAGCTAGAGTCTCGCCGTGGAAAGTGAGCGCCTATCCTTGGCGAACACTGACGCCGTCCAAAGCCTACAGTAGGGTACCGAAGACCACGGCTCCACGATTAAGGGAAATGACTCGCCTGCTGAGAACGGTAAGCTTGTTGTGATCGTCTTGTAACTGTCTGGCTCGTAGAATTACATGATGTTGTGGTACAGTATCGAGGCAGTCCTGTTCCTCTGTCTTGAGAACCAGGGGCCCGTGTTCAGAGGAAGCTGTTACGCTTGAGTTGTTCACAGGGGAATATCAGTCCAACCAATCCTTATGTTGGACGACAAAGCTTTGTGAATTTGGTCCCGGGACCCGTATTCATGGAGCTTGTCTTCCGTGTTTGCTCGTGTCCCTGGCGGCGACCTTCACAAATATGTGCAGCGTCAGGATTTGATGAAATTTAGTCTGACGAGAGCTTCTAGCGTTTAACATTTGTTATTATGTGCGCTGGCCCTGAATTCTCAAAAAAGGCTGTTTACGCTAGAATCTCTCGCCAAAGAAAATTTGAACCACATGCCCTTCTGTTGGACATATAGTTAGTCAAGGGGACTTGGGAATGCAATGAGAACTAAAGAAAATTCTCACATTTGTTTTTTCATCCGTTGGTTTCGTCTCTCGCAATCATGTCGTTTTATGTAGCTGTGTTGTTTTACATCGTTTAGGTGAACAACTTGAACTTGTGAGTTTTGTCTGCACGCTGTCGAAGCGAATTACAGGTGTACGCCGATATTCAATGTCTGTATTAACGCAGTCCGAGTTGAAGTCTGCAGGTGGTATCTGAGAACGCCACAACTAAAACGCGCACTCTGACGGAATGCCGTCGATTGGCCTGAGTATACGTTATCTGACCTATGTTACTTGGTGCATTGTTTCATTTGTTATACTTGTATTAGACTACGGTACACACACACCAATCGATGCTTCGCCTTTCGGGCGAAACTGCGATTTTCTTTTTTCTCTCCGAAAGTACTTTCCACCGGCTGTAAATGCCTCATTTCTGCCGTTGAGCAGAAGTCATAAGAGGAGGCGTGTCTCGTTGTATTAGTTTTTGCGAGGAATGCTTATTTCCGCACCAGGAACCACTCTCTCAAAGCACAGTATTCGGATGTTTGTAGCATTGTTGCATTAAAAAAATGATGCAACGTGCTTTTTTCAAATTATTCTGCAGTCCTCAGAGAACAAGTTGGATGACCTTGAACGAGATGGGAGGGGGTATAAAATTTTGAAAGAAACTAACATTTTTCTAATCTTGATACATAGATAATCTTGATGCATATATACATGCATGCATACATACATACATACATGCATGCATGCATGCATGCATACATACATACATACATACATACATAGATACATACATACATACATACATACATACATACATACATACATACATACATACATACATACATACATACATACATACATACATACATACATACATACATACATGCATACATACGTTAGGGATTCTAAAGTATGTTTTCGCATTTTGGCCTCGTTGGCCGAGTAAAGGTTCCCGAAACTTGACATGTTGAGTATTTGGTTCCTTTAGAGCACAATGTAGTAAATCTGTACCGCTATATATAATTAGTAGGCCCTAGAAGACGCCATCAAAATCCGTGACGTCACAGCGACCAGGTGCGGGAACTTGAAGGAGGCGTCGCCACCCTTGTTTCGTTTGTGCTTTTTTTCTGGCCTACCAAGCGGCTTATTATCGTGGTTAGAGTGGGGTTTTTCTTGTCGTAGAAAAGTTATTTACTGATGCAAAACAAATCATTTTTCTCTTCAGCGTCCCTTTAAGCAACCGGATAACACGATGAAAGTTAAGCGGTTCATTGTTTCCCTGATTCATCTGCAAGGGAAACAATGAAACAAAGGGTATGCCGAGGAGGAGGAAGTTTTCTGGACCGGATAGTTAATGGCGATGAAACGCGGATACCGCATTTCACGCCGGAATCGACACAGCAGCGCATGGTGTGGAAACATCCAGGTTCGACCGTTCAGCGCCATCGGTTGAAAGTCATTTGAGATCGCTGAGCAACGCTACCACTGGATACCAAGATATCAGCACGCGCCATCCTCGGCTATCGCTTGTGGCCTCTGCCCCATCCGCAATAGCCCGTTCAACGCTTATCCGAGTGAGCTCAAGTGGCGCACTTAGGCATAATTACGTTCGTAAAAATGCTACACCGGTGTCCTAGCAATTTCTTGTCTTTTGCGGTGGCTATTTAGGATTTGTGAAATGACTTACGCTAACTATTGGGGGAAGGGCTGAAGTTATATACATATACGCATTCTTTCAACTACTGCGCTCGCCTTTGTAGTGGTGCTCATTTGCAAGCTTGCTGATCTTACGAGTAGTTTTATCTTTGTGAATACGCTTCTTTCGTAAGACTTTTCTGCCTAAGTTTGTTCGTAAGTTCACTTAGTGAATTCTGCACCAGCTATTCTTTCTTTCGTGGCAATAACCGTTTTGCAAAGGTGCCGGGGGCGTGGTGACAGCGTGAAGGGTATTGTATTACTACAGAGCAAAGGTTACGAAGCAGCCGAAGAGCAAGGACATCAACTATCACTTTCTTTTTCTAGCGGTGGTGCGAATAGATTCCTGGATCCGACATGGCATGGTCGCAGGGGCCTATTTCCAATGTTGGGAAAGCAATTCCTTAAATATTCATGTAGTGAGAAGCAATGAAGCCCGATTCGAACGAACAGACTCCACAGTCAGTCTTATTTCCAGGCAAACATGTGTTGGGAACCCGTACTCGTATATGTGCTGGCGTAGTAGATTTATCGATTTGTTCTTTCCCATTGTTGTGTTCAGTGAACAGTCATCGCGCTGGCTGTAAATATTGTGACCTTGACGATTTCTCGCCTCCGGTGTTTCACTCTTTTGCTCAAAGATCGTCGAAGCGATCGGCAAAACGGGAGCGAGCCGCGAGTACCTGTTATACACAGGACGTACGACGCCGGAAATTGCCGCCCTTGTGAGGTAAGAACGTTAGAAGTGATTTTGCCATTGCCATCCTTGGTGCCCTGCCTTAAGAAGTTAGCATTGTAGAAATAGACATAAAGAAAGGGTTCCAAGCTGTATAGCGACATCTTGTTCACAAAGAGTCTGTGCGGGCAAACGTGTTGTGTTCGACACATATATAGGCAACCGCGCAGCTGTGAAGTAAAACGTACCAGGTTCGATAAAGCCGTCGCTTGTGTAGGTGTACAGTGCTGGTCCCATTGTCGGATGGCAAAGCCTGTCGGCCTGCGCAGTCGGACGAAAACTAAATTATCTGGCGGTCGTAACTCACTACTTTTGACTGGACTGGTTAAGAAACGATGAAGCTACCTGCGTCATCAAATTCCGAAGAACGTCGACAAGCAAAACAGCACAACGTGTGAGGGGGCGGGTATTGTAAACGGTGAACTTTACGAGGGCGCCTTTCTGCACTCTTCAAAAGCTGCATGCATTGCATGTGATAACGTCGTCAACGGCGTCTATGGGCGCTGAAAAATGTATTTATTGAGAATAAAATAAACTTGTATTTTCTTTACTCGTCACGCATACATAAAATTGCCGAGGAATTTTATTTTCGTTGAGTGAATTTGTCTCGCCTAAAAAAAAAAGAAAACTAATTTTTCTTTCCCAATGTTTGTTCCCTCGAAACGTTGTCGCGCTTCAATCGCTGCACCCATAAACAGCCTTGCTGATGTCGGTGACAGTCTCTTCTGAAGCACTTTTCGCCCGAAGCTTCCCGACCCTTCGGAATGACCTTGTGCTGCATTTGACGTCACATGTCCGCGCCAGAACTAATAAAATGTGGAAATTTGGATCATTTGAAATCTGTACTGAAAGGCAGCGAACACGACGTGCAGTGTGTGTGTATACCCACGTGTGTGCCGTGAACCTGTAGGAATACTGAACCTACGTCCCTAAATAAATGTGGTATATTTCTCCCTTGTTGATGTGTGAAAATCTATCACTTTCTTTGTTACGCATTAAAAATGGTTGATTTGCCAATAAGTCTATAAAGTGTAAAACACCTTTTCTTACCTTCTCTCATCCCTACCGAAGCATGTGCACCAAGGCCGTCATAAATGTTGGGGCAACACGGGAGCGATCAGCAACGGCTGTGGAAGCGGGAGATGCGCCATGGCAGGAGAGGACAACAGTCTATTCAGGTAGGTAGCATTGAGCTCGGCACTGCCGCTTTTGGAAACGGCTGTCATAGGGCTTTTGTGGCTGAAGACAAACCAGACAGACGCCGGTGCCTGGGTCCACAAATATTTTAGCCGAGTCCGCTCAATCACCTTCTTCCGCCGACTCCACTGCTCGCGCACCGTCAGCGTGGTGGGCGTGTAGTGGTCGTCATTTGTGACCCGACAATTCTGGCACGTAGTAGAGCGGAGGGCATCAAAGACGGACCGGCGGTGTGGGCGAGGAACGTAAGGACGAGGACGTCCGGTCGACGTCTCACAAAGGAGGGGCGCGTCACAGCAAGGAATCCTGTCTTTTCGCGGTATCATGTATTTTATAGCCGGTAACAATGTGGTACAGGAAACTTTCAGCCTCCTTCGCATACCATTGCAGATGAATTGCAGATACAATTGCTTAGGCACTCATCGACATGAAACCTTCCGGTACCCTAATGACCCGTGAACGATGTCCTAAACGCTCCCATACGAAATGCCAAACTCTCGGGAAATGTCCTCGAGCTCCTTAACCACAGCAGACTTTCGTGAAACTTCTCCGAATCTCTTCGGAAAACATTTCGGTCACGGACTAAATTTTGACTTTAAATACAAAGGCATTTGTAGTTTTGATTTTCTTTATGCCTCGTTGTACGCTTCATCTTTGTATGCTAAGTGTGTTTACTGAACTGCTACAAGGACGCGATACGGTTAATATGCCTAAACCGCGGAGGCGATTTACAATGTGGCATCTCTAGTGTCGTAACTCCTAGAATTATCTTAAGAAATGTTGTGACAGGAGTATGCAGGGAATCGGAAAACCGGCAAGCTCACGAAATGGGTGCGTGTAGTTCTCAAAATCGGCGTTGACGTATACACGCTGTGAGGAACGTCGTTGTCGGACGGGGGAGGAACAACAGTACGCATACACGGTCGATGGTAGACGTAGTCGGAAACGTGCGTAAAAACGCTCACTGCGTTTTCTTTGGCGCGTTCACGATAGGCGTCGTTTAGATCAATTCAAGCATGGGTTTCAACTTAAGATGCATTTCTGAATACGGGGTTAAATTAAGGAAGGGCGCACCCCTCAATGAACTTCAGTGGGTCTGTGTAAACTCTTGCGAGGCATACATAAAAAAAAAAGAACTACGTCGCCATAGAGCGATTGCTTAAAGACCCTTGAGAATTTGGAAATACCAGTCGAGATGGTTAGAAACAGTTCGCTTTAGCGGTCTATCGTGTCGCTATATTTGATGAACGACTCTGTCATAAATAAAATAATTATGAATTGCTTCTTTCGGTTTTGACTCAGGAGTACTAATTATAAGTTAATCGCTTTTCACGCTTGGTTGATAAGCCAGTCCACGAGAACGGGGGCGACAAGACGGGAGCGAACAGCGACTGTCACGTACTTATTGTCCGCGACAGATTCACTGTCGAAGCCTGGCTGTCGCATCACTGAAACGTTTCCCGCAAGATAGGTGACGATAATTGTTGCCGTGCAACAGAACACCCAAAGGCTGCCAACTTTCTTAAAAAGTGCACCGCCTGCGCCTCGCAAAGATTTAAGTAGGGCTGTCCCAGCGTAAAAAGTCATTGAACGATATGGACATGGATCCAAGTTTGCTTTACATTAAGTGGCACCGCACGAGGCCCCGGGCTTGAGACTCCACCCTGAAGGTGCATATAAGAAAAGTATAAACTTCTTATATGCACCTTGAGTGGAAAGCGGAAAACAATATATTAGGAATTCCATCTGTTGTTAAATCAGGTTCAGCGACCACGTTCCCCATCATTTTAGGCAGTATGTTGCAAGTTGAAAATGTGATCCGGTCATCGCTCAATGCACGTCTTCTGAGTAGGAGTCCTCAGACAAGCGATTTATAATACCGCAAATGTTTTTCTAAGAGACGCATCAACACCTTTTGCTCATAACGCTGGGGCAACCAAAGATATATATGGTACCTCCACGTTACGCATGCATAATATAAGACAGTCTGTGCGTACGGCGAAGCATAGGCGTGTTTGAAGCGATATATTGACATTTTGAGCAGAGGTCGACCCTTTACGAAGGTTGTTTGCGGCTGAAGCGTCAAACCAGTCGACACGCGCCTGTACTGAACCGTGCTCTATGATTGTGGAGCTCACGTACATTTTGCACAAAGTATCCAGCACAATTGTGGCGGGGTTTCGCCGTTTGTGACAACACTCGATTCTCAAATATGATTACGATTGCGTTACTTACGTTCCCGTACTTACACGTCGCTTAATGCTGCAGGTGCCGTGAAGACGTCGTAGCCCCCGTATTCAGAAGTGCAACTTAAGTGAAAGCCCATGCTTGACTTGATTTGAATGGCACTTGGACTTGACGTGCGTAAAAACGCTCACTGCGTTTTCTTTGGCGCGTTCACGATAGGCGTCGTTTAGATCAATTCAAGCATGGGTTTTAACTTAAGATGCATTTCTGAATACGGGGTTAAATTAAGGAAGGGCGTACCCCCCAATGAACTTCAGTGGGTCTGTGTAAACTCTTGCGAGGCATACATAAAAAAAAAAAGAACTACGTCGCCATAGAGCGATTGCTTAAAGACCCTTGAGAATTTGGAAATACCAGTCGAGATGGTTAGAGACGTGTTGATTGAAATGCACGTTCTTCTCACTACTACCAACAGTTCAGCGCTGCCTCTATTCGCTTGCCTAGCTGTATTGGTACTTTGAAAGTCAGCCCTGCACATGATCAAGAGCCTAGAGATTCTGCGTAGCAGGAATGAAAGTTTTAATAGCTGATCCTGCAAAAAATTAAGGCACTCGATATAATTTTGGTTAAACTTTGAAGACGTCACAGCCGCCGTCATACCACGGCGCCAATAAAGAGGATGCAAGGAGACCAAGGAAAACACAGGGAAAACTACTTTTGCTTACTAATTGAAATAAAGAAATGATAATAACAATGAAAGTAGAAGAGAAAACGACTTGCCGCAGGCGGGAAATGATCCTGCGTCTTGGCATTACGCGTGTGGCATTACGCATGCGATGCTTTTTGCCCGCCGATGCTGATTTCGCCCGCCTTGACGCTGACGAAATGGTATTTCCTTCCTACATGCCTATATCACGTGACGCTCGATAGAGACCCCTCGTTGCGAACTGTCGCCCGCACCTTCATTCAGTGTGATTACCTTGTTTTTTTTGTTCGCTGACTCCTCAGTTTCTTTTCCTACACAACTTACAGCATTGTTAACCATCCTTGTTTCTTTTGCCCTAGTTTTATCACGCCACGTACAGCCCCCTGCGCCATCAGAACAAAGAATAACCAACGAAGAACAAAATAATATTGATAGAAGTGCTAGGTTCAGAAGCGAAGGCGCGTAGGTTGTAAGTATATTACAACGCACATTTGCTCACTTGTAGTATACATGATTTACTTAGCACGATGCTCAGTGACCTCGACTGCATAACGACGCCCACTTGCCGCGTTAAGCGTCACGAATCAGCCGCCATTTGTTACTGATCAGGTTTCATCGCTGAGGAACCGACTGAAAGCTGACAGTGCGAAAAATGGTTCGTAATTTCTCTTTAGTGTTCAAAATTTGGCAGTAAAAGAAAAAATACCGCTGGCTTTCTTAGTGGATCACCCTTATCCACGCACTCTTACAGTCACAAATGACCTGGAGAAAGAACCGCAACAATGACTGGAGGCTACGCCGCCAGTCGTTCTTGTCGTGACGCCGCGAAATTCGAAAAATTAAAATAACGTGAAATTTTGTGTATAGTCATTAACCTTTCGTCGCGAAATCAACGATAATAGAGCTTTCAAATAATACTTGTTTTTTAATAGTGACCTTTCAAGTACGCAGGGAATTGAGGAAGCTGCAATGTCATGCATCCAACTCGCTTCGTTTTCCTCGTCCCTGCGTTAAATAAACAACTGTGTCGTAAATAGCAGACTATGACTCGAAATGTTTGGTGAGGAGTAATGGCACGCTTTTCGCTTTTTCGCACTTTGCCCGGAAGACAGTCGAAGTGGATCGGCGTGACAGGGGCATGACGGGAGAGAACAGGGACTGTCGCCGAGGCAACGGTGGACGCAGTCTTCCGTCTACTAACACAAGGGACTGTGTTAGTAGACGTACTCTTGCTATCGATCTCGTTTGCTCGGAACAGGTGGTATGCTAGTTTTGCGCTTTCTTATGGTACCATTAAACTACTATCTCGTTGTAGCGCATCATCAACGCACTAGTGGTAAAGGTTAGTCGGCAGTTTGAGGGTAAAATTATGTAAAAAAAGGATGCGACAATAGAGGATTCTTCGTCACGCGAAAAGTGC
Organism: Dermacentor albipictus; assembly: GCF_038994185.2. Classification (NCBI taxonomy): domain Eukaryota; kingdom Metazoa; phylum Arthropoda; class Arachnida; order Ixodida; family Ixodidae; genus Dermacentor; species Dermacentor albipictus. The sequence goes on along the minus strand of NC_091825.1, from coordinate 63,645,574 downwards.
CCGTAGGCGGAATACAATTGTTTGCCTCTCAGCTCACGCGGCTGAGTTACAATGCGATGTATGATTCGTTCACAATCGCATAGACTAAGGAAAGGAAAAAAAGAAAAGCTGGTGGATTTATTAATGCAGAATGCAGTCTGTTATGGCAATGTCGTGTGTCGTAAACCGTCTGTTTTACCGATATAATAGTGCTGCTCTATCTGATTCTTGTCTTCCGTAAACAGCTGTCACGTTGGTATGAGACAAGTCCACCTAATGAAGAGTCCATTTCGGCCGCTGCTGATTGGATGGGGCTGCTCGTCTCCTCCTCGCTCGTTCAGCCGTATCCTATCAGCAACGGCCGAAATGGACAGTCCACTAGGTGGACTTTTACAGAATACCCCCTCCCCTCCCTCCCCCATTGCATTTTTTTTGTTTCATAGCAACGTGACAGCTGTTTACGGAAGACAAGAATGTATATTTTGAATTGCCTTTGATATTAACGCTTTCGTATCATGTTTTTCATTGTTTTTATCCACGTGCAGCAAAAATGGCGCTTTCTAGAATTTTTATGTTTTACCTAATACTTTTTTCGTTTGGCAACGTGCGTTTTTTGAAAGACTATTTCATTGTGAACATGTGCTATGCTGCAATGTGTGCTGCAATATTATTTGTAGTGGTAAATAATTTTTTTTTCGAGACCTATGAAAAACAACTATTTGCTCGCGGTAACGAAATAGTTAAAGTAGGTGGAGGCGCTGGTTTCCCTGTTCACGTCGGAACTCCGTACCCATACCCTATTTCCAGCCTCGGCTATACCTGACGACGTGGCACCGCAAGATGCTACCTACGGCTGTCATCTGTTCCGGCGTTCCAAGCTAGCAAGACCCTGGCAAAGGCACCGAAGACCACAATGTAGAGGACTGGGTGAGTGAGTGAGTGCACACAACAAATCTAATGACGCTGCCAGATTGGACAATGTTGTCTTCTACTTGAGCAATGTGGCCCATCTATGGTTTCGTAACCGTGAAGCTGACATTGTGAACCACTGCAGCGAATTGGGTGTGTTCTAGGTATATTTTAAAAGGTGGCAACGCAAGACACGGATGTGTCTCCGAGACGCTTGTCCTTGTACCGTTCGTCTTTCCCGTTTCGTCCGTGTCTTTCTTTGCGCTGCCGCCTTTTCAAATATGTACCAGCAACACACCCGATTGTACCAATCCTGGCCACGGCGACTGCATTTCGATGGGCGGTGAAACACTCGCGCGCTTAGTTCTAGGTGCACGGTAAAAAAACCCCTCGTAGTCCATATTATACCGAGTCGTCCCCCCTCCCCCCCTCCCCACGGTGTGGCTCATAATCAAATCGCGGTCTTGGCACGTAAAATCGTATAATGCCTTTCTCGTCGCGCCATAGCGTTTCAATAATCGCTGTCTCAGTATGCCGTGCACGGGAGATTTCTTTCCGTCTCTGGATAAAGGGACTACCTCAAGAAGTCGGCGCATTCTTCGGTGGACTCCTGCCGTCCATCGGCCACGGAATACGTGTCGTCAAGATGTTGCGCTCTGAATGGAGACGCCACGCGTGTTTGTATCGCGCTCTTCCGAGCGTGCAAGTCTGCAGTAGGGTGCGCATTTTCTCGCACCTACGTGAGCGGCAGGCCTTCCACGTTCTTGCCGTTAAAATAACGGAGTTCTTCTGGCAGCAGGCACCGGGAAGTCTGATCTCTAATTTTATTTGCAAGTCACCTTTATATCGTTTAACAAAGACTTTTACATTCAACGGCAAGGCATTTGCCTTGGTTCTTGTGTCGCCACGATCCTGTGTGATAACCGCTCCTTGAATGAGTTTTCTAATGAGGGGGTACTCAAGACTTTTAGTTATGTTGACAACTTCTCATACGTGTGCTGTATCCAAACAAAGCACCTTGACCCGCACGGATTCAGTGAGCAGTATTTTAACCCTTTTCAGATAATATGGGAAGCGTTTGAATTTTACGCAAGAACTTCCGATGAACGGTTCGTTGCAGTTTTTAGATTTTAAATTGCAGTTCGGCTGGCATTACGCACCATGATCATAAAAAGAGCTTCCACCTTATGATTCTGCGCATTCGAAGATAGTTAGGAATGCCATTGCAAAATCGTGCCTGGAATCTGTTTTTACAAAATCATGCGCGCATGCAATGTACGGTAGCTTCCGTAATCAAATTACCAGGGTGCTATTCAGCTGGCCTTACCTCCTAGGTAATCACAACAGTGAAGGTGGAAAACAAAGAAAAATGTGGCAGGAGCACTGTGTGCTTGCTCAGAAAGAAAACCACGGTTGTGCCATGTATACACCAAGTCGCCCACAACATAAAAACAAAAGTGGCAAAAAGGCATGGCGTCCCTGTGGTTTTTTTGTGCTCCAATCAACCACAACCACTTTTCAACCATCAATCAACCACAACCAACTGTTTGCTTCAACCGCAACCACTTCATCGGGCTCCAGGAGGAGCCCGATGAAGTGGTTGCGGTATGAAACATACAGAAACTTTCGTGAAATGTGCCACGGGCGTGGTATATCAAATCCCGCTCAAATGTGGCCGAGTATTTGTGGGCGTGACAGGGTGCTGCGTGAATGAACGCGCAGGGGAGCATGCGTTGTCAATTTGGAAAAGAGAAGGAGCACACTTGCCCGCTCATTGCATAGCACGGAAAGGATGTAAACCACTGTTCAACAACATTAGGATTCTAGGCAGAAGCAAGAATAAGATTGCCCGTGAGCTTTTAGAAGCTTTTGGCAGCAAGTAAAAGGGTGATGACAGCGTAAGTGACACTTCTGTTATCCTATATAATGCGGAAAACAATTTTGTGCGCAGCTTTTGCATGCCTGATTGGCAGCCCTGGTGAGGCAGGCTTGATTTGCCATTTCCCCCCTGCCCCTCCTTCCTGTTTTGTCAAGGGTGAACACAGCCTGTATATGCAGCTCCGAAACGAATAAATCCAGTTGATATTTTGCGCTCTTTCCGTCTAAATGGTTTTTTCTTGTTTTGTTCCTTTCATACTCGCAAGCTTTCCTAATATTGACGAAGAGGTTAACGATATGCTTCACCGTGTCGTGATACTGGCCTCACACAGACCTTGGACTTACCCAGTTGTACTGGTGAAGAAAAGGGGTGGTATAAGCAGATTTTGTGTGGAGGATTGGTGCCTTAATAAAATCACATACAAAGCTCTTTATCCCCTGCCCCGCTTCGCTTTAAGAGTGGAACGCGACAGCACTCAAAGATCCCTGACTGCATCTCGCGTTTCCAGGCAACTGCAGCTCATGTAACCGTATAGTTTGCCGGGAAGCGCTGGCGGCAAAATGGACGCACGAAGGCGAGATTTCTGGCTGAAACGCAATCTTTTGCGTGGGCCGATCTTCTGGTATTGTTTCGCGTCTTTGATATTGACTCATATAGAGCATGCCCTGTCGGTGTTTGGTTTCACGACATCTGTTTCACGACTGTTTCTCAGTCTGGCTGCCATTCCAAAAATTCCGAGGAATAACTTTGTAAAGAACGTATGAGCAACTTTAGTGATACTCTTGGTTCGGAATGAATTTTCATGAAGAGATGGTCAACGTAAAAACGTGTCGTAGACGCCCCAACGCTATGACCTCAATACTTTGTGATTGGTTAATATGCATGTTTTCTTTTTTTTTTGCACCGTTTCCTGCTTGGACTGTTTTGTGCGGTATTGTACCACACCGATAAATAAAATGTATATAAGAGGCTTTGCTAAATTTTACCTTCAGGCAAGGCCGAGGCAAGACAGAAGCAAGCAGCGATGCCGTAGGACGCGACATCGGGTTACCGAAGACTGGGAGCAGAACGGCGGGGAGCAGGAAGATCCAGCCCGCCGAGGGCCGTAAGTCTTTCGTGGCCATATTTGACATTAACGAGACTTCGCAGCCGGGGCTGCGCATCGCCTGATGTCACATGTTAGCAAAAAGCTAAGTGTCAGAGCTGGGTATGGGCCGGCTGTTGTGTAGACTAGAAAGACCTTGCAACCTTTTCGGTCATCCATACTGCATGATGTGTAACGCATACTTACTACTCAGCACGAAAACAACGGAAGACGCAGAGGTAGGACACAGGACGAGCTCTGACAACTGGAATTTATTGAACAAAACGCTTGAAAAAACACGAATAAACCACCTACTTGATTGCGCAGGAAATTATAAAACACGTGGAAATAGTTACTCAGCCAGTGCGTTTCAGATGCCTCAGATACAGAGCGATCGCGCAACCTTTCTATATGTAAGGATTCAGCAAGTTCGTGAGCCCTTCTGTCTTTGTGTTTGATGATGATGACAATTTTTGCGAAAGAAGGTTTGCACCTACGTGATCCGCAATGCGCTGAATGATAGGTCGGCCTTTCTTTTGAGGCATTCTTACGCTGGCGCAGGCGCTCATTGACGCAGTAGCCCGTCTGCCCAGTGCAAGCTTTTCCGGAAGGGAGAGTGATTCGATAAACTACGCCTACGGAGCAGGAAAAGAAGCGTTTGTTGGCTCGCACAGCAACCAACTACGGTAGATTCAACTGCCTTCTTAATCGCAGCACAAACAAGCCTTACCTACTTTACGGTTGGGCTTGGGCTGCGCAAGTATTTCCTTAAAAGATTCCTTTCGATGTATTTACATAGATACCAACAAACAATCAAACGGACAAACATGTGTGCGTCCATACATACATACATACATACATACATACATACATACATACATACATACATACATACATACATACATACATACATACATACATACATGTATGCCTGCGTGCATACACATAGATAGATAGATAGATAGATAGATAGATAGATAGATAGATAGATAGATAGATAGATAGATAGATAGATAGATAGATAGATAGATAGATAGATACTCCGTAAAGTGCGTGGAGTACCCTAAGAATGCTAACGCATTCTAACGCAATAGAAATTGCAATAGATCTATTTATAACACAATAGAAATAGATCTCCTGGTCATCTACATAGGGCGTCAGTCGAGTGAGAATATACCGGTAGGAAACGCCACTGCCGTGGTGGCATGCGCATGCGTACTGTGGTCCTACATCTTTTGGAGTTTACTGACGCAATGATTCCGGAGACGTTGCAGAATCCACTTGTTTCTTGTAGAGGGTGTTGGCTTATGTCGCGCGTTTTAACTCAGCGCTGTGTAAACTACTCTGGGATTAACTATGCTTGTATTCAGATATCCGATATGCATGTCTGCCACTGCTTGGCTTTGGAGCTCGACAGAGGTTTAGACCGTTTTATGTGGTTCGAGACCTTTGAGCCGCAGCCAGGCTCTATTGTTAACCAACACTACCTAACTTTACTTTAGTTCTTTATTTTAGTTCATTGGCAAAAAGAATTCGTAAGATCCGTTAACGCAACACTGAGCTCGTGATGGTGCTCGCGGCATAATCTGGCGCAGAGGGACTTCAGAACTACCACAAATAAACTAATCAATGAAAAATTTCTAAATTCCCGTCGTCAGGCCTCCATCCCATCCACAGGTCTCACCCTCAAGTAAGGAAGGAAAAAAAATAGGCAGAATGACTTTGACCAACCCAAATGTCTGTTATCACAAAGGCTGGCGGCAATACGCAGAAGGCAGTCGGACGCGGTAGCTAAAAGGTTCTAGAACAGGTTGAGTACATGTGCGTTTGATTTTGCTTGCTAGGCAGGCTTTACAGATGGTAGACCGTCTTTACTTGGATTACAGAAGATCAGAGACGACATAGTGTACAAGGCGAGGGCAGCGCTGTGTGCACCACAAAAAAGACATTGATGCCTTCAGGTAGCATGTGTGGATTTATAGACCGGTTGCCGTCACCCAAAAAGATCACGTTCTCGTGACGTCTGCTGCGGCAGAAAGGATGTTCCACATCCGCCGCCAAGGTCTGTGAGTGATGGCGCTGGATAACAGTCTCAGGGTTCTACTAGGAAACATAAGTACCCAAGAAAGTGGATGTGGGAACGGCGCCGTGGTAGCTCAATTGGTAGAGCATCAGAGGCGAAATGCGAAGGTTGTGGGATCGTTCTCCACCTGCGGCAGTGGTTCTCTCATCCACTTTCATTTCCATTAATTTATCGTTTCTTTATTTCATTTTTTAAGCGCAAGTAATTTCTCCCACGTTCTCCTTGGTGTCAGTGTTTGTTGGTTTCTTATGATATGACTAATAAAAATCGGGCCTCTCGGTTAACATCCTTCTCGTTTAAAAAAAAGGCGTTTCTTCCTAAGAGGATGGCCGTGTCTGGAAGTGCCTCGAGTCCGTACAAAGAGGATCAAGAAGGTTGCTTCAAGTTTCAACGGACATGAATTCTAGGACTTGGCATGGCAAAACAAGGATTAGATTACGAGGCATGCCGTAGTGGGTGCATCGGGTTGAAAGCTATTTTAAAAGCGATCTGGAAAGCGACCTGCGATGCTGGAAAAAGTGCGACGAGTGTTGATAGCTGCTTGTGCGCTGTGTTCTAGCCGCTTAACTGGCGTTGGTGCGAAAGGCCACGTGAAAATCGATTCGCTCGCTGCTGCTGCTGTGCTTCTTCACTCCGCCGTCTTGAGAGCGAGTGTCCACTGTCATTGAGTGAAATGCATTCATGTTTGCTTGTGCGCGAATGACACCATGTTCCTTAATTTAGTCGGCACGCGAATGTTCACAAATCTATACGGCCGATGAAACTGCTACGCTTGCTTTGTATAGCTGCAGAATAATTTGCTATCGCAATCGATGCATTGCCTTTCGAGCGTAACTGCCACTTTTCTTTTTACACGTTTCTAACAATTATGCGCATCGCGTAGAGAACAGCGACCGCCAAATGCCTGGCGAATGCACCAGCTCCAAACGCCGGAACGCCATCGATTGAAAAAATTAATGCCGTGCTTCTCCCCTGATCGTTACGGTGTCGCCTCCGCGCTTCGCGATGTCAAGAGGGGGCTAGAGGTGACATCACCAATAGTAAAGATTGTCGATTGGTCGGTCGTCAGGAAAGGGCAGCGCCAGTACCACAGAGCCAACATGGCTGGAGCCGGCTGCGTGTTCCGAGAATGGAAGGTGGCTCGCCCATTGTTGCGCCACTGAACCTTCTATGAAGCTTCCATTCAGCCAGCTGCACGCGGAGGGCCGTTAGGAGCAGGTCTCCTGGTGTGCCTACGCGGCCCGTAGCTTTCGCTGAGCATGCGTAGAGTTGGTGAGAGTGTTTTGGAAAGGGGGAACGAGCGCGAGTTGGAAGGTTAGCGAAGGAGAGCGAGAAAGAGCGGTCGTTGCGCACTCATTCATCAAACGCCTGTAACTTAGCTGTTGCTGCACCTTTCCAAGACATTCATGCGGCTTTATGTTGATGCTAGACTATAGTACATATCAGCCGCTACTTATCTAGATTTAGAGCTCAGAGAGATGGTGGTGTCTGGAAATTTCTGGAATTATGACAAAGTGCTTCGATTAGTTGCTTCGTGTTTTAGCTTAGAAAAACGAACAGAAACACACCGTAGTGGTGCGCTTCGGATTATGATGAAGGCGTAATATTCATTAACATGCATCAAATGCACATTACAGGAGCGTCTTTTTTTTGCATTTTGCTTCCATGGAAATGCTGCCGATATTTAAACCGCGATCCCGGGCCCAGCGTCGTAACGCCATAGCCATCAGGGTACCATGGCGGGTGCTTTACGCTTGAATTGAACGTTCTACAAACAATTTTTTGTTCAGGTTGGTTTCCGTCAGCTTTCTAAAAGTGCACTTTTTACTCTTTCAGAGTGGTAGGCCTCCAGAGAACCTCGTCGTGGACAGGGGGCGCCTAGCCCTAAGCGAGCAGCGACGTCGCCCAAAGCCCACAGTAGGATACCGAAGACTCCAGGGCCCAGGGAGTTAAGAGCTCTATGGAAATAGTAAGTTTGTCGTGATCACCTAGGAACTGACTGGCGCGTAGATTTCCTCGATGTTGCGGTACATGAACGAGCGCTGCTGCCACTGCGTATTGCATAACAGGGGTGCTATGCAGCAAGGCCCCAGTTTGTCAAAGTTCGGGATCACCGTGAGCTGTGGCGACTTTCTCACATGAATGAGCTGCTGTATCCAGACACGAAACTGAACTCTCGGCAAGGTTACAATTTCAGTGAGTAATCTAGATTCACTCTTGGGTTATCGTAACTTGGACGTCACGTCATTGGTGGCCAAAAATAAGTCACGTGGTCGAACCGTCGGTGCGTTCTATCGTTTGTTTATCGTTTCACCCAGTGCATTACGCGTGCGAGCAAGTTATATAAGAAAAATGCAGCATATGTTTATTGAAGACCCGCGCAGAGATATTCAGGCATTGCGGAGAGGTTAACGCAATGCCGCCTCTACTTCCACGGATGTGCGAAGGCGAGCTTTCTGGTCTTGTTTTTTCTATACCCCGCACGGCCGCCGCCACCGCTGCATCGGATGGATTGATAGACGCTACGAGCGTCCTCTTTCAAACCTGTTCGAAAGGTCCTATTCTTTCGCCTAAGGCGCACGCACGCACGCACGCACGCACGCACGCACGCACGCACGCACGCACGCACGCACGCACACGCACAGTGGCAGAAATGCGCACAATACATGGTTTGACACAAGATTAGTACCACTGCAATCTGTTTCTCTGGCAACACCCACTGCACGAGATGTGCTTACTTAGCAATTCTGCAGTGGCAAGTGCAGCTAGTGCTTCACACTTCACAATTGATAATGTATATGAAGAAGGGAATTGCAATCATCCTAGAGGTATTATTCCACTGAACGCATTTTACATCAATAGACATAAGGAAATTTAAATATTTATTGCAACGTGTCCGATACTTCCCCATTTGACTAGAACAATATTAAACAGCGATTTCAATTACAAGGCCTGTACAAATAAACACAAATGAAGATGAATAACAAGCATTCGTTGCAATATGCGGAAACGTGTCTGTCTTGTTAAGAATGGCGAGCCGCTAAGCAAGATTGCCACCTTGCCACCCGATTACGACAAGGGGTGCAAGACGCGCATTCCGCACCCTCTCCGTCACTGCAGCTAGGAGGCGTTCGAAGAAGCGGCCTTTGTGCTGAAAACCCACTTCCTTCCTCCAGCCCCATCGACATTGTGAGGGGTCGAGTTCGGTGTGTGAACAATGGTTTCGGAGTTCCCCAACGTGGAGCTGATTTGACACGCATGGACAAGCTGCCGCGGGAACGACGTATTTTGGGGCTTCTCACGCTTCGGCATGACGCAAAACAACGAGCGACCCTCGATCGGCACCGATAGTTCCCGGAACGGCACCCCTTCAACGCCGTCGTTTGGGCTTCGGAATGTGTGTGTCTTTGTGTCTGTAAACTGATCTGCAGAGCAGCGGCGAGTTGGTGATGAGTAAACGAACAGTCGCCGCTTCGTATGGCCGGCGGATCGAGTGTATAAAAACTGTGGTTGTGCGAATGCTGAGGACACTTCTCTTGAGCAGTCATGTTAGACTGAGTCACTTCTCTCATGCACTCATGCTGGACTGATGCTCTTTTTCTCAAGCAGTCATGTTAGACTGATTTAATTTCTGTAAATAAACCCTTTTCCTCGTTCTCGATGAGAAACAGTTCTTCACTTCATCAACGATCTCAGCGTAAATAAGTTGGACGACGGCATGGGCCAGCTACCTTCGAATTCATGCCGTACTCCAATCTTGGCAAAGGACCACGAGCGATGGGATTGAGCCCCCAATCCTGACAACTGGCTGACAGCGGTGAGATGGACTTTGCGACATGATGCTGTATCTGCGGTGAGTGCTTGGTTTTTGCTTTGACTCTCTAGGCTTCATTTTGTGGTTGTTCTGTTTAGAACAGTAGGGAAGCTAGATTGTTGTGTGTTAGCTAGGTTGTGTTTTCCTAGCTAGATTTAGAGAGCAGAATCAAGGCAGTAAAGCAGCAGTCATGGAGTTAAGGACACTGCTGAGAGACGAGTTGTTGATTGTAGGTGAGGAACTGGGCCTAGATGTACACAAGGAAATGCTCAAATCGGAATTATTGGAGCTAATTTCCAATCAGGCCAGTGAGGCAGATATTGAAATGGGAATGGAACTTCTCAAAAAAAGAGAGAAACGGGAAAGAGAAAGAGAAGAACGGGACAGAGAAAAAACGAGAGAGAGAGGAACGCGATAAAGACCGCGAGTTAAGAAAAATGCAACTGGAACTTGAAAGCAAACGTTTGGAGATGTCTCAAGGAAGTGAAGGCGCTCTGGGACGATCAAGTGAGGCAGAATCGTACCGCATGGACGGGCTATTAAAGCCATTTGAGGTCGGGAACGACATAGGCTTGTTCCTAAGCAATTTTGAAAGGACTTGCGAAAAGATGAACTTCGGCCCGAGTACATGGCCACATCGGTTGCTGTCTATGTTGCCGTGTGAGGCGGCGGAAGTAATCGCCAGATTGAGTGTGCAGGATGCATATGATTATGCGAAAGTTAAGGCTAGTCTCGTGAAGAAATACCGCCTTTCAGCCGAAGCTTTTCGGCAAAGGTTTAGGAGCACAGGCAAGAAAGATAGCGAGGGCTATCCGGAGTTTGCGTATAGCTTAAAGGCCAACCTAGTTGAGTGGCTTAAAAGCGCGGAAGCGTACGACAGCAGAGACATGATCATTGAATGCATGTGTCTAGAGCAGTTTTGCAAAACCATCCCCCAAGCTGTGAAACTGTGGGTGCAAGACAGAGGTAATGTAAACACTGTGGAAAGGGCCGCTGAATTAGCCGAAGAGTACGCAACCCGTAGAAAGTTGAACGCCGAGGAGGGAAACTGGGACGGTCGAAATGGACCGCGGAAACCATTTCCGTTCAAAAAGGGTGCGCAAACTAGACGATCAGAGCCTGCAGACATGGCGGAAAAGCCCGCAGAAAAGAGCGAGGAGAAACTTAACGGAAAAACCGCACAAAAAGAACAGAAAAGAAAATTCGAATCTGTAAGACCAATTCGCTGTTACAAATGCCACAAACTGGGACATATAGCTGTAAGCTGCGAGAAGTCTAGCGTAGTTTTTTCCTACGTGGAGGAAAAAGATGAGAATATGGAACTTTTAAGTCCATATCTCCACGACCTGCAAGTTAATGGAAAACCATGCCGAGTGCTAAGAGACAGTGCCGCCACGCTGGACATTGTCCATCCGTCTTACGTGATGGTAGATGACTTCACCGGAGAAGTAGCATGGATAAAACAGGTTGTAGAAGAACACAGCGTGTGTCTGCCCATGGCCAAAGTCAAAATCAGTGGACCATTCGGGGAGCTAGAGACTGAGGCTGCAGTTTCCAAATTTTTGTCACTGCAGTATCCCTACATCTTTTCGAATCGTTCGAATCAGTTACTGCGTGACACAGGGCTCAAACTGGGAGAGGGCATAGTACAGGCATTGACCCGAGGCCAAGCTCGTAAGATCGCGGCGCTTTCTGCTGAAAATGCTCAAGCTCCTCCAGCGGAAGCAGAAAAGGGGATAACTTCAATACCCGAATCCGAGCTAGGCCCGAGGGACAAAAGAACAGTTGAGGAGAGCCTGCCAGCTGACCAGCTCAATGAGAGCGTAGCACTAGAGTGTCAGAGTTCTAGCCTGCAGGAAGAGCAAGCAGACGCGCTCACAAGCGAGACAGGGTCGTTATTATCACCGGCCTCAAAGAACTTTGATCAACTCTTACGCGTGGATAGAGAGTCACTGGCAGCTGAGCAAAAGAATGATGACAGCTTAGCTAAATTACGTGACACAGCTAAAGATGGCATTGCTACGCGCAACGTAACGATACATGAGAGAGGAGGATTGTTGTATCGGCATTACAGAGATCGAAAGGGTAGGATTTTAGATCAATTAGTCATACCTACTAAGTATCGGGAGGACCTTTTGAGTCTTTGTCATGGAAATGGGTGGTCCGGCCACCTAGGCATAAACAAATCAAAGGAAAGATTGCTTATGGAATACTACTGGCCTGGCTGTTTCAAAGATGTAGAAAACTTTGTAAGATCATGCGACGCCTGCCAGCGTTTTGGTAAACCAGGAGAGACTTGGAAAGCTCCACTGAAGGTAGTGCCCTTAATAACAGAGCCTTTCAGACGACTTGTAATAGACACGGTAGGGCCTCTTCCAAAAACAAAATCAGGCTACATGTACTTGTTTACCATGCTGTGTCCGGCTACCAAGTTTCCAGAAGCAATCCCTTTGAAAGAGCTCAGCTCCACCGAAGTAGTAGACGCGCTTTTGACAGTGTTTGCACGAGCTGGGTTTCCAGCCGAAATTCAGGCAGATCAAGGGTCAGTATTCACGAGCGCACTGACTTCACATTCTTGCAAAAGTGCGGGGTAAAGTTAATACACAGTTCTGTCTATCACCCTCAGTCAAACAGTGTAGAGAGGTGGCATTCGGCGCTTAAGCGAGTTTTGCGTGCGCTCTGTTACGAGCACAAGGAGGACTGGGAGAACTGTCTGCCGGCAACTTTGTTTCCTTTGCGAACCGTTCCACATGAGGCGACGGGGTTCTCACCAGCAGAACTAGTGTATGGGAGGACACTCCGGTCTCCACTGAGAATGTTAAGAGGGATGTGGGAGGAAAGAGGGGAGAGTCCAACCGTGGTTGAATACGTGCTAAATTTACTGGAACGGCTAAGCGCAACCCAAGAACTAGTCGGAAAGAACATGGCAATAGCTCAAAAGAACGCCAAAGTGTATTACGACAAGAATGCGAGGCTTCGTACGTTTAAAGTCGACTTAACGATGGAAGCGGAAAAGTGTAGGTTTGGTTGTTCGCAAGTTACTTATCTGGGCCATGTTGTCGGTCAGGACATGAGACGGCCGGCTGAGCTGAAAATAACTACGATTGGAGAGTTTTCTCAGCCGCGCACGAAAACGGACCTTCGTTCATTTTTTGGACTTGTGGGGTACTATCAACGGTACATTCCGAATTACTCGCAATTGGCAAGTCCATTAACAGACGCCCTCCGAAAGGGAGCACCGAGTAACGTACACTGGGATAAGGACAAAGAGAACGCTTTCCAAAGTTTGAAAACGCTATTGGTTTCTCGCCCTGTGCTTCGCGCACCAGACTACACAAAGGAATTCATAGTTCTGTGCGACGCAAGCGATAGAGGTATGGGCGTGGTACTTAGTCAAGTCGGCGACGATAACGAGGAGCATCCTATCCTCTACGCCAGCCGTAAACTAAATGTAAGAGAGGAAGCCTACAGCGCTTCAGAGAAGGAATGCGCTTGTTTGGTTTGGGCCGCCCAGAAGTTGTGGTGTTACTTGTACGGAGCGAAGTTCATCTTCGAGACCGACCACTGTCCTCTGACGTGGCTCAATCAAATCTCACACAAAAACGGCCGCTTGCTCCGATGGAGCCTCACTCTCCAAGAGTATAACTTCTCCGTTAGATAATAGAAGGGAAAGTTGCATAGCAATGCGGATGGTTTGAGCAGGCTAATTTGAATACTGCGTTTGGGGGTCCCGCCTAAATTTTAGGGTTACTAGTGTTAATTTTATTAAGCGAAGAAGATCCCCTCTCATTTAGCAGGATTCCCTCCATGATTGCTGAATGTGTCAGCAGGAATTTGCTTCAGAAATTGGCGTAGCGAAATGCAGCATTTTTTTTGTTTCTGCACTTATGTTGTTGTTGTTTTTTTGAAGCCTAGCGAGTCTAAAGTGAGAGCCAATGCACGTCATCTCGGCGCAGAGCCGTGTTGTGGGGTTCATTTTGCAGTTGCCTGTCTTTGTTGGATGTTTTGGGGCGGTGACATCAATGCACAAGTGGTCGCTGCGAGCCAAGACATCAATCCCCCCCTGACCAGCAGCCGTTCTCTTCCTGCCTAGCGGTTGTCAGCGCTAGACAGTCGAGATTTTTCGGGCCATGGAGGCGCTGTTAAGAATGGCGAGCCGCTAAGCAAGATTGCCACCTTGCCACCCGATTACAACAAGGGGTGCAAGACGCGCATTCCGCACCCTCTCCGTCACTGCAGCTAGGAGGCGTTCGAAGAAGCGGCCTTTGTGCTGAAAACCCGCTTCCTTCCTCCAGCCCCATCGACATTGTGACGGGACGAGTTCGGTGTGTGAACAATGGTTTCGGAGTTCCCCAACGTGGAACTGATTTGACACGCCTGGACAAGCTGCCGCGGGAACGACGTATTTTGGGGCTTCTCACGCTTCGGCATGACGCAAAACAACGAGCGACCCTCGATCGGCACCGATAGTTCCCGGAACGGCACCCCTTCAACGCCGTCGTTTGGGCTTCGCAATGTGTGTGTCTTTGTGTCTGTAAACTGATCTGCAGAGCAGCGGCGAGTTGGTGATGAGTAAACGAACAGTCGCCGCCTCGTATGGCCGGCGGATCGAGTGTATAAAAACTGTGGTTGTGCGAATGCTGAGGACACTTCTCTTGAGCAGTCATGTTAGACTGAGTCACTTCTCTCATGCAGTCATGTTGGACTGTTGCTCTTTTTCTCAAGCAGTCATGTTAGACTGATTTAATTTCTGTAAATAAACCTTTTTCCTCGTTCTCGATGAGAAACGGTTCTTCACTTCATCAACGATCTCAGCGTAAATAAGTTGGACGACGGCATGGGCCAGCTACCTTCGAATTCATGCCGTACTCCAATCTTGGCAAAGGACCACAAGCGATGGGATTGAGCCCCCAATCCTGACAGTCTGTAGAATTGACGCTTAATAGTCCGTGATTACGCGGGCTGACCACAATAAGCAAAAAGGGCCACCTGACAACTCTTGTCCTCTCTCACTGAAGTCTGCAGCGCCACGCAGTGAAATTTTTATCAAGAGGCCATCGTGATATGCGACCTTTAAAGGGATAAATGACATTTGTCATTGTGAAATTTTTTAAAAATTTTCGTGATTTTTGTTACTTGCCACATTTGTCATACTGCTAGATTACTGGAAGGCATTTGATAGGGTTGGCGCATTCAAAGTTAACATTAAAAATGAAAGAAATTGTTTTGCCCTCGAATATTATCAACTGGGTTGAAGCATATCCATCTCACCGTAACTAGTACCTTTTCGTTTACGGACCTTGTTCGCGGTTTTTAAATGTACGCTCAGGCGTTCCGCAGGGACCTCTTTTGGGACCACTTTTGTTCAACATTTATATTGACACTGTGGACGTCGCGGAGCCGTCTGTATCTTTGAAGTTATTCGCAGATGAATGCATCGTATTTACGCACGTCAATTCTTTCTCTGTGCAAATCACCTTAAAAGACACTTTAAAGAAATTGGCAGAATGGTGTGCTAAATGGGAAATGGCAATTAACCTTCAGAAAACTGCGCACACATGCATCACTAATAAACGCTGCAAACTTCCCTATGCCTACCATGTAAAAAAGCAAGCCACTTGAAGAGATTGAGGACGTAAATATTTAGTACTGACATGAGCTTTCGGCCTTAAGTTGTCTACCCATTTAAATAACATATCCTCTACAGCCAGAAAAAAACATTGTATCTTCTGAAGCATAAGTTGGGCGAATATTCCCCCTTCCTAAGATTGATGACATACAAAACTTTTATCAAACCCCCTCAGGAATACAACACTGTTGTTTGGGACCCTTCTACTAAAGCAAACGCTGAAAAAGTTGAAGAATAAATTGAGATTAGCTGCCCGCTACATTTACAAACGTTTCAACCGCATTGACTCACCTTCGTCGACCTTACAATTGGCCGAACTTGAACCCCTTTTTCGAAGGACAAATACAGCAGGTGTGAATTTCTAAGCTTCTCTTCAATTTGGTAAACTGGGAATAAAACCTTACGATTACTTGGAGAAACACACTGGTAAAGCCTGACGTCACGGAGTCATCCCGTCAAGCCTGTATTCGCAGGAACTAATATAAATATTCATTATTCCAACGTACGATTGGAGAGTGTAATTGATCACGATCAACTTCGCCCTTCGTACGTAAAAATTTGGAGGACGCTTAAGCTTCGCCTTTAAGAGTGGAGCGCGATAGAATTCAAATGTCGCCGACTGAATCTCACTCTTCCAGACAACTGCAGCTTATGTAACTATAATGTTTACCGGGAAACGCTGACGGCGAAATATATTCTCGAAGGGTGAGCTTTCTGGTATAAACGCGGCCTCTTTCGTGCGCCTATCTTCTGTTATCGTTTCGCACCCATGATATTTCGGTCTGACAACATAAACGGCTTGCACTGTCGATGTTTTGTTTCATGACATTTGTTTGTGGGCAACCATCCTCAAAATTCCGAGGAATAGCTTTGTAAAGAACGGAAGACACGGTATGAGCTACATCAGTTATACACGGACAACTTTAGTGCCGGATAGAATGTGCCTTCATCGGAATGAATTTTTGCGTAAAGATGGTCGACGCTGGACGCGGAATACCGACGCCGCATCTTCAGCGACACGGCGCCCTCAACGCTATTGCGTTAATACTTTTCGATTTTTTAACATGCGTGTTTTCTTTTTTGCGCCGTCTCGTGCTTGGATTATTGCGTGCAATATTACACCAAATAGATAAATAAAATGACTAGAGGCCTTGCTCAATTTTATTTTCAGGCAAGGCCGAGGCAAGACAGAAGCAAGCAGCGATGCCGTAGGACGCGACATCAGGGTGCCGAAGACTGGCGACACGACCGGCATCAGGAAGCTGCTGCCCTGCCGAGGGCCGTAAGTCGTTCGTGGCCACCTTTGACGCTAACGAGACTTCGCAGCCGGGGCTGCGGTTCGCCTGATGTCACATGCTAGAAAAATCTAATTGTCAGAGTTGGCTATGGCCGGCTGTGGTGTGGACTTTGATGGCGTTGTAAGCTTGTCGCTCATCCATATTGCGATGAGGAGTAACGCATGCTTATTATTCAGCGCGAAAACAACGGAGGGCACAGAGCTATAGGGACGCAGGAGGAGCGCTGTTTCTTTCCTTCCTGCTCGTGTCAATTTCTGTCAGTGGGGCGCAACACTTAATTCCAATTCATTAGGTTGCGCAGGACTTTTTTTTGCTCACAGCTCCAGAGGGTAATTCGGCGCTAATGTCCGGGTACGCCACCAGCATCTAGCATGGGAAATGTGCATAGATCGTGCATTCGCATAAATTATATGCTTATGGCTCGTAGCAATGTTGTGGGCTTACACGTTAATGCTCTTGAAGCTTATTTTCATCGCGGATTGCGGCATCATTTTCTGCAAGTGCAAGCGTGCAAGCAAGCTGTGTTTTTACTTTCCATTCAATTGTCTCGACAGCCCAACCAATTTCCTTTGATTCGTGCCACAAATGTTTTGCAGAACAGCGGAAGCAAACATTTCGAAAGAAAGAGCCGATAGTTTGTTTTTTGTTAGAATTTGCGCTTCTTTCTGAAGAACGTTCACTGTCTTGCGTGTTTTGTGTGAAAATGTCGGGCTTTAGAAATCGGCAATTTTCTGCATTTGTAAGCGTGTAATGAAGCTGTTTCTAAATTTCCATTCAGTTATCTAAAAATATCAATTTTGATATATTTCCGCCGTTATTTCAAAACCTAGGAAGATAATTTTTATGCACTACAGCGGAAATCATTCGATAAACCTGAAGGAGAACTGTAATAATACAAGAAAGAGAATTAGCTCACACAAAATATTTCGTTGTTGCCAAAGAGTGGAAGATTTCCTGCAAAAAAATTATAATAACCATTTCATGGAGCATAAACTCTACTTCGGCTAAATGCACTTCGACGCTTGAGTCGATTGACAGTAGTATTATTACTCTCATTTACTCACTCGCAGTAAAACGGCCCATGAACACGTATAAAACTGCATGGCAAGTATATAGGTTGTGTCTAAAACATCCATTTGGGTGACGTGCGTAATAACAATACTGGTCTTAGTTACGCAGCGAACGGATATAATTTTGAATGCAGCAAATTTAAAACACAGTGGTACGACAAGAAAGCAATTGGCCTGAGTAGGCCGTCGTATTGGGCAGTCCACTCGATGGACTCTCACAGAATACCTCCCCTAATGTGCTGACGCAGCCCGTAGCATTCGCTGAGCTCCGTAAAGTTGACGAACGTATGTGGAAAGGGGGAAGGGGGCGCGAACTTGAAGGGCACTGAAGGAGAGCGAGAAAGAGCAATTGCTGGGCACTTGTTTGTCAAACGTCTGTATATTTGCTATTGCTGCACCATTTCAAAAATTCTTGTGCTTGATCGTTGACTAGAACATATCAACCACTATATAACTAAATGGGTGATGGTGTCTGGAATTCTAACAAAGCGTTTCAGAAAGTTGCCTCGGGTTTCAGCGTAGAGAAACTTAAATGCTTGAATTGAACCTTTTGTAAACAACTGTTTTGTTCAGGTAGGTTTCAGGGAGTTTCGTAAATGTGCACTGTTTACTGTTTCAGAGTGTCAGGCTTCCAACGCCCGTTGGCCGGTCGTTCTCGTCGCCGGACGGATACTTCCACCCGCTAGCCTAAGCGAACCGCGACGCCGCCCAAAGCCTACAGTGGGGTACCGAAGACTCCATGGTCCAGTGGAGATGAGGAGCCTGCTGAGAATGGTGCGTTTGTCGCGAGTGCCTAGGAACTGACTGGCGCGTAGAATTCCTCGATGTTCCGCTACATAAGTGAGCACTGCTGTCACAGCGTATTGCACAACAGGGGTGCTATGCAAGAAGGCCCGAGTTTGCCATAGTTCGGGATCAGCGTGAGCTCTGGCGACGCCCTCATATATGAATGAGCTGTTGGTATCCAGACATGAAATTAAACCCTCGGCACGTCTCAAATTTTATTGGCTGATCTAGATTCACTCTTGGGTTACCACAGCTTGGACGTTATCTCATGGGTAGCCAAAAAGAAGTCACGTGATCAGACCGTCGGTGCCTTTTGCCATTTGTTTATCATTCCACCCAGTGCACTACGTGCGAAAGCAAGTTTATAAGAAAAATGCCGCATATGCAACAAGTTGGAATCTATGTACAGTGAAGCTTTGTGGGAGTGCGAAAATTGTCGAGGCACGAGTTTGTGTTTATTGAATGCCCGCACAGAGACTTTCAGGCATTGTGGAGAGGTTTAATGCAATGCCGCCTCCGCACGCACGCACGCTCACACGCACGCACGCACGCACGCACGCACGCACGCACGCACGCACGCACGCACGCACGCTCACACGCACACATGCACACACGCAAACATGCACACACGCAAACATGCACACACGCACGCACACACGCAAACACACACGCAAACACACACACACACACACACAAACACACACACAAAGCGGTACACACTTCGTCGCTTTGCGCCATCTGGCAAGCTGGTAATGCCGCCACTTCGAGCCGTCACCTGAAGCACCACCACTGTCATCATCTTCGAAGGAGGGTGGTATGGCACGGCGTTAATCCCGTTCTCCCCCTTTCCCAACCCTAAGGAAAACTGAGGGACAAGTTTTCATTAACCCATTAATTTTCAGTATATAAAGCACTATTCCAAATTTTAAAGAAATTCTTCCTCGTGTGCTTAGGCTCATTGGGAGGAGCAATATTCAATAAAAAATTGGAAAGTATTGTCTGTGGATTAATTATGGAGTTTTGCATGTACGCAACACAGGGAAGTAATGTAGAAGACAGGCCTAGCCAAGTGATGAAACTTTTTTTATTAGCACCCTCCCTTTTGGCGCATATCACATCTAAAACAATACAAAGCATATGTAGGCCTGTGTGCAGCCTACTGGTAGTAACTTACAAAACAGTTGCGATCCCTGTTCAAACAAAGCATCACCTGACACTTCGAACAAGAGACATACGTGTACCCCCCTGGGCATGCCTTGCAGCGGTTCCGCCGTGTATTCCATGTGGGCCAGTGTTGCTTGCTGTCTGTTCTGCCGTGGCGAGGTACATTTAATCACACTCTCCTGAGTGGTGGGACGTTCTCAGTTGAAGTGCGCCCTGGTGATCACTTTTTGTGCAAGATAAGACTTGTAGTGAGCTCGGAGAGGAATTCTCTGAAGGGTGTGGGTGACGATCCTTGCTGCCGAAGGATTCTCTTCTGCATGAGCCATGCATTAACAGCAGCCGTTTTCAGCGTATGCCAAAATCAATACATCTACCAGCGTATTGACCTGATGGGAAAACGATTTGAGAACCACATTTGGTCAAGCACGTCCACGCCACCCATCGATCTGTTATGGGCAGGGATGCTTGTTTTTTCTTCCTAGTCCATCGTTTCACGGAGGTAACCAGGCTGGTGCCAATCCAATTGAAAAGGAGAGTTACAGAGCGATTGTCATATCACTTCACGCCCACCATCGTCTTTTGATCACAGGAGGCAACTGACGTATCACAGGCACCCCGACCTCGCTTTATGAGCACTTCGTCATCCATTAGCTTGCCGCACTTGAGTCTTTTTTGCGGACGGTGCCAATGTCCCATTTTGCTGAGTTTTTCTACCAGGTGCGGGCCAGTAAACAAGTTGTCAGCGACAACTAGATTGTCGTCTCGCTTGGCAAGGCTCGAACACAACTGAAGCGCACCAGCTCTTAAACCAAGGTGGTAGCCGTAGTGGTAGCTATAAAAACCTTTGTTGCAGCGTTGGTACGCATCAAAATCGTAGCACAGGCTTGATTCTCCAGAACGCGCCCAAACTTTCAGGCCCCATTTGTCTTTAGGTTATTAGGCATGCAATGTGAAATGTAACAACGCCCACGGAAACGGATCAAGGCTTCGTCCACTGCTGATTTTTTTTCTTGGGGTATGCTAATCGTGTTGCTACGAAAAGAAGTGAGCCATGGAGGAACTTTAATTTTTTCAGTGGCCACTTCATCATCAAAGAAATGCAAGTGACTTGTTATTTTGTCAAACCTGTTTCGAGACATAACCCGGGCCATTAATTCATATCTGCTTCCACTTTTCCACTAAGCACGAACCATGTGCATGTTTACAAGTCTCATCCTTAGGAACATCCCCTGCATAGATGTCAATTCCTGAACAGTGAGGTCTAGGGGGGTTCCATGGTTCTGAAAGTAGTTCTTCTTGCTCGCATACACGACAGCTTTCAACATGGATCGGGAAACAAACCAGTCAATATGTTGCTTAGCGCTCAGCGGCTCTGTAGATGGCAGCGCAAAGTCGTTCTCGAAACTCGCTGCTTCTTGTCAGCCATGTGTACCGCTTCTTCGCGTTACTTGATTTCGCATCCCTTGCAGGAAAATCTGTCGTGCTTGGAACTTCTGCCTGTCTCGTCAGCTTCAGTTGAGTCGGCCCGTTCTTCGTCCCTGCTGTGTCGAGGCACTTCATCTTCACTTCTCTCATCAGCAGAAAAATCATTCTCATTAGTGTCGATTACATCAAGTAGGTCTGCACGAACAGAATGTTTCGGCCTCTTTTGGAAGGGAATAGAACAATGAAGTTGAAATGGCGGATGCCTGAAAAATCGTTAAGAAAGCAAATTGAGCAAACCAATGTCAAGGCAGAGACCTTACCGGTAGTCACATAAATGCACGTCACAATACAGACAACACATTTCGTCCAGAAAAACAATGTTGGATATCTGCAACACCTGAAATTCTGGCATTTTCTGCCCAACGTTCCTCATTTGCAACACACCACGTGCAAAAAAATATCTTCTAGAACAGAGCAAGCGGCAAGCAAGCTTTTACGTTCTAGACCAGTTTCTAGAGTGTTCACTACATACATCAACTGAAAAAAGCAGCGCAAGTTCACTTAACGTTTCATAAAAACCTTTACAATACCTTGTTCGTGGAGCTCGCGCACGACGTGGGTGCCGCCATTTTGCGAAGGGCAGATTCGACAACTTTCGGCCACCAAGCGGCTAAGATTTTAACGATACAATACGATCCTCACCAACGGCATGGTGCGTAACTGCGTGTTGCAGATATGCAACAAGCGGCAATAATGGGTTAAAGTTTATTTTCTCTCCCGTCGGTGCACGGAGCCCTCGGAAAACACGTCCGTCCGACACAACATAGTAGCCACCATGGGTTGGATGGATGGAAGCTATGAGCGTCCCCTTTGGGACGGGGTGGTGGGTAGCGTCACCACGTTCTTATTATATTGCCTAATGTCCTAGCTATGCTAAGAAAAAAAAAGGAAAAAAGATCGTCATGAACTCTCATAACCAAAGTTTCTGAGCTGCTATTGTAAACTTTCCCTACTTTGCTTTCAACAATCTTCCAATCGCCTCATACGAATTTCTATTGCAGGCGTGTTTAGCTTTTCCTCTGCCCTTGCTGAACCTAAGTGCTTCAAAGAGGACAGAGGTGCCTAAATCGACCTCGCATGACAGATATGTTCACATTCTAATAAACATGCTCCGTCGTTTCTTTAGCTTTACCGCAGCAAGCACATGCTTCTCTAGTCCTTCTTATATTTCGCTTTATAAGTGCGTGCGCTAAGGTGTCCTGATCTCGCTTGTAAACTGATGAGTTTCCCTTCGTAGCTCATTACTTCGCGTGTGGAGGTGAGTGCCCCCTGGTGTGGGTACAAGGAACTCAGTAGCGATTTTGCGCGCGTCCTACACTGTGATTGGTTGGCCCATTCGGCTAGGGAACTGCCACGCAGCACCCACGTCACGAAAACCTGGCAACGTTCCCAAGGAAAAGCTTCCCTTCTAACGCTTCTTAGGTATTTTTTATGCGCACGTGTGGTAATTTCTAAGCATCTCGATATGTGGAATATGTGCACAGGATGTACTTCAAGATAATTTGGAATTTATTGTGTTTATCATCGCGAGGAAATGTTCGATATAGACATATGGTAAAGAGGACACACGCTTATGACGCGCACAGGGTGAATATATAAAGTGACGGCATTCGGCTATTGTGATATTGAGTTGATAGAAATGAACGGCGCTTCCTCGTCACACTGCCCAGTCTTCTGTGTTTGAAACGAAGCGGCCTGTGCAGGGAAGCTCACGTTGGCATGCGCGGTTTTATGTCGACACTTTGTTGTTTGGTGATTGCGCGTTTTTCGTGCTGTCTTGGTTCGCTGACTGCCCGTCGAACAAGCTCGAGACGAGCGAGAAACTCTGTCCATCCTGAACAGCATCCGAGGGCTCGGGACGCGAGAATTCCAACAAGTGTGGATGGTGAACATACATGGTGATGATTTTTCTAATTGCTGTAGAATTTCTTTGGAGAAATCGCCCATTGCAGATAACATAATTCTGGTCCTGGAGCTATAGTACTGAAAGAGGCGGACATCACTTGAATGATGAATGCAGACACATATTAATCTAATTAACAAGAATGCGTTATCTTTTCAATTACTCAACGCACATATACCAATTCGAGAATTTCAATATTTCCAGAATTGTAATTTTCAGAATGGCGCCTGTTTGGAGATATGCGCCTTGAAACCTGCGTAATATACACTATTGTTCCACTTACAAAACGCTCTTTGATGCACTGAAGCACGAATGTAACTGGGACACTCATGTATTCTGTTCCACGTATTGGGATATAACTTCTCCAAACTGGTCGCAACCTTGAAATTGATTTCAAGTTGATACGTCTTGCAAGCCCACCGGCTACGATCCATATGTAGCAATATTTAAAGAAAATTATGCAGTTTTATGCGCCAGAACCACCATCTGATTATGATGCACGCCGTAGTGCATGGGGGACTCGGAAATTTGGACCACTTGGGGTTCTTTAACGCGCACCGAAATCTAAGTACACGTGTGTTTTCGAATTTCGCCCTCATTGAAATGCGGCCGTCATGGCCGGGATTCGATCTCGCGACCTCGTGCTTAGTAGCCCAAAACCACAGCCACTAAGGTTACCAGGGCTGGTCATATTCCAATACGAGCCTTATAGTAATTAAGTAATTATAGCCTTATAGTAATTATTATAGTAATTAATTATAGTTTCGATTTCTTGTGCTAGTAATGTCTGCCTGTTCGAATCTGCCACAGCCGCTTTTGAAAAAAAAATCCGAAATACTTCGAAAATTATTACCTTGTATAATCAATGACAATCGCAATGATGAACCTTTAGGTTTGTGGAAGTTCTACAAGGATGTCAAAATTTGGAAGCCTACTCGACTTCATTCCAGCTTGAGTTAATTTGGTAAAAATCTTATAATTTAATGTCGAGCGTAGAAATCAATTAAACACAAAAATTGCGGCATATATTCATAACACCAAAAGCTATACTGGCAAACTGAACAGCATTTTATAAAAAAATCTGGGGAAATGAAGCGAATATTCTTGTTTAAGCTAGGGGAGAACTGGCCTCGACGTTTTCGGTGCACAACGAGCCTTAAGGTCCACACTATAGCGGCAAAATCGCGCGCAACATGCCGCAGGCTAGGAGAGCACACCGTCAATGGTATGGCCACAATTGTGGGCGTCTCGGTCGATGCGGCAAGCAAGTGGTTCGCTATCGGCTGTATTGATTTAGGCTGGGAGCAGCGATGTTGAGATAAGTCCATTTCCTTGCAGCATTTTGCCACGCGAATGAGTCGGCCGCTCCTCATTGGTCTCCTCGACCGGCGGAGAGCGTCCTGGCGCGAAAGATGTCTGTAAAACCCATTCGCTTCTCGGCAGGAACAATTTGCCACTTCCCTCTTTCGCCGCACGCTTTCTGCCGTGTGCGGCATGACTGGCGCGTTGTTGCCGCTGGTGTGAACGTATCTTTATGTGCAGAGGGAAAGTTGAGCTGGTTGGTTGTGTCAAGGAAAGTTAGGCGTGAAAGCTTCGATTTTTAAGTTTGCCGTGCAGACACACACATTAGGCAAAGGAGAGGGGACAACATAAACGCCCTGTGTTGTCCGTCTCTCTCTTCTTGTGTCCGTGTCTGGACGCCTTCCTTTCCTCTAACAAACTTGTGCGGTGGCAGCGTGTAGTCGTACCTACTGGCGTAGTAGTCCTATACATTTTTTTTTCTTTACGAATGTTGCATTCAATAAGGAGTCGTCGCGTTAGTTGTAAATATTGTGACCTTGACCGTTTTTTGCTTTCTGGTGTTTCACTCCTTGGTTCAAAGGTCGTTGAGACGATCGGGCAATACCGGAGTGAGCAGCGCAAAACTTCAACGCAGAAAATCAGCGCAGAACGGCGCACCAGGCTGACGCCAATGCCAGGTAAAGAAAAGTTTGCAGTGAGTTTGCCATTGTCATGCTTGGAGCCGTGCCTCTAGTAGACTTGGTAGCGTCGCAGTCTAGCGACATCTTGGTCACAAAGCGGCTGTTCGGTGCAATTTTTTTTTTGTCCCACGATTCTCTAGGCACCTGCGCCGTCAATAGGAGAAACGGATGATATTCGGTGCGAAAAGCCGTCGCGTGTCTTCCTTGTGGCTACGTGCAAAACTCCTGGGGCCCTATAATGCAAGACTATTCCCGTGTGTTTTTATTCCAATCTCCTGACGTCAAATTTGCGTAACCGCTGATGCAAGGATTGGGCGGTGACCTGCAGCGTTGGATCAACAGCCCAATCAAACGCCCTCTTAGATTATATAGGAGGTCATTTTGCTTTCAAAACGAATAACATTGACTAGATTGAGCAGTTTTTCGTTTGTAATTGGCTGCTAGGAGGCGAAGAGCAGGATCAAGTGGAGAGGGTTTAGATGGAGCCGTGCCAGCGCACTGAACATAGATAACCAAATGAAGAGGGTGGTGCCGGCGCCTACGATTGGTCCGCTTTCCCTTACTCAGCTTGCGGTGCTTGGTTTAAAATCGCGGCGCCGTGCAACGGAAGGTTAAGAATGCCGCTAAAACGGATCCTCAGCAAAGAGTTGGCAGAGCGAGGTCGTAAACGTGCCGAAAGTGCTCGAAAACGTTTTAGCAAAAGGTTTTATTATGCGCTAATAAACCCAAGTTTCTCACAGGTGCGAGTAGCCAGTGCCTGAGCGATCAGCGGCAGCCATCTTTTCTCGTTCGGAATTGGGCAGCCTGCGGCTATTCAGAAAAAAGAATTCTTTTGTTCGGCATATTATTGCATCTTTAACGCGTACACGTCATTTTGGCGCGGTGAGTTTTGGTGGTTTTGTGACGTCGCATGGCAGGCAGGTTAAGTGGGTACAGCCTGAAAACTTTTGAACAATAGCCGTGGGTTAATGGCGAAAAGGTGTCAAGCGAGGAATAACTATTTTTCTTTTGTTTGGTCCAGCCATGCATAATCAGTATGTAGACGTCATATCTGATGGAGAGCTATCGCGGTTTTCGTGATGTCGCGTGACAGACAGGCGAAGTGGCAGAAGCACAAAAATTTTGATTAATCGCGGAGGGCTGATTGCAGAATTGGAGTAGCAAAGTTTGGAATAGCTTTACGTTATAGCACCCTTGTTCTTTATTATCACGACGATCAGTGGAACGCGTTGCGTTAGGTAAATGCTGCGCCGTCTAACCAGGCCCACGATAAACCACTGCGCATGCGCTGTTAAAATACGGGGTTCGCTGCTTCGTGTCCTGCTCACGTGTTCTTGATCGTCACTTCCATGTCAGAATTTAGGAATCTAGTCAGTCAAACATTGCAAGCCTCTGGTTTCCTACAGTGCTCGTCGGCTATAGGTGCGATTTGTCAGGACATAAGTTTGCCACTCACACAAAAGAGCTCGGCAGCCACCGAGGCTTGTTCAATGATCTGGTTTGAAGCACCTTACAAAGGCAGCCCAGGTTTGAGGGCTGGTTAGAATTAGTCGATAGTTGTAAAATCACGCAGAAGGGCAAAAGAAAATGCTACTTCACAGTATTTTCGCGTGGAAAGGGTCCACTGATGAAAGGAATGCTGTAGTGGACGTCACATGACCGCGCAAGAAACACTGCGATTTTGGATTGGGAATCCTTTGAAATCTGTGTAGCCTGAAGGAAAAAAATGATCACGTTGTCTGTTGCATGCAGTGTTCAGTGTGGACATTGTACGGCGGGCAATGTTCAAGAAAACTCGTGTATCCTGAACATGCGGCTTTACTTTAGCAACAACCCCCAGGAGAATACTCTACTTATCCCTTAATGTATATGTATAGTGGATATCTATCACCTCGTTAGTGAAAGAGTTTCGAAAGCGCCAAATGAGTTTCGTGCTTTTTCTCATCCCTATCAAAGCATGTGCACCAAGACCGTCATAAAAGCCGGGCAGCACGGAAGCGATCAGCAAAGTCTCTGGAAGCCGGAGAGATGTGCCGTGGCAGGAGACGAGAACCAGCTTTTCAGGTAGGTGGCAGTGAGCTAGACGCTTCCATTTTTGGAAATGGCTGTCATAGTGCTTCCTTATGGAGAATGTTCGGTGGTTTTCCGGAGAAATAGTTGTTAGAACCTCTGGCAAACTGGCACAGCTCCATCGAGAAGAACAGCAGCTCCATCCGAACTTATAAGTGGCCCCGCACTAGAGTCCGGCTTCGGCGGGCACAAGAGTGGTGCGACAGCCAACATGGCTGACATTCGTTCATTTCACTTCATACAGGTCTGTAATGCCACTCGCCTCTACTCTGAATGTTCTAGCAATCGATGTCTTCTACTCCCGTGCCCCCAAGTGTTGTGCGATTTGAGTGACGAATGCTTTTTCGTAATGTGCCAATTGCTTTGCTGTGGTGACATTGAAGCCAATCCTGTCCTTGACAACTCTCAATCCTATAGGTTTTCAATGACTTCAAATGCCAGACGAGCAGTCTAACTCAAGGGGGATGGATCTGTTGACCGCCGTCAGCGAAGTCAAGGAGGCACATAAATCGCTAGTAGATAAGTGTTCCTTGATGGCTGAAAGGCTTCTAAAAGTTGAAGCCAGAACACGGTACCATTGACCGTATTGAACATGCTGTTCATGTCGCGCAGAAATCTATTTGCGATATAACGTGACAGAACAACAACTTTCGCCTAAGTGAGGTTGATGGGTCTCGCCGCAAGAACCTTTTCTTCAGTGTAACTCATAACAACGAATAATGGAGCAATAGTGACGAAAAGATTATCGGCCTTCTGACACAACACACTGATAGCGATTTAAGCTCAGAAGGAAGTGAACGAGCACAAGCCGCTTAGGTGGACCCCATCAGGAAAATAAGTGCAGACCGCTCATTGTCAGCCTTTACTTGAAAACTCGACGAAACATCCTCTTTCAGCGCTCGAAACTCGGGTCCTGTAAGTTATCTGTAACCGAAGATTTCTCGTTTGCCACTCGTCAGGCTCGCAAATTTTGATTGATTTTGCTAAAGCATAAAAAAAATATAGTCGAATCGTATTAGAAGCCTGCTATGCCCCCCTCCCCTCCCCCCCTTCCAATGCCATGTCAAGTTTCGTTGATGACTTGCATGATGTCGTAAATGCTATTGTGAGCCGATATCCTTCCTCACCAATCATTCTTCTTTGAGAATTAATTTTCCGAACATCAGGTGGTCGGATGGACTTCCACTACTTAACCCATTCTCGTCACACTGTCAGCATTTCTTAGACATGTGTGCATATCATGCAGGTAGTCACGAAGCCTACCAGAATTGCAACAGGAACATCAGTACATTATACCTTATTTTGCCTACACACCCACATCTCAACACTCTCGTACTTGCCTGGTTTCAGCGACCATTCGCTGCTTCGTTTCGATGTTAACAATTCTTTTTACCGACACACGAAACAAAAGACATTTATCCGAGACTACAAGAAAGCAAATTTCGATATTATTAATCAGGAACTGTGCGCACATTTTGATGCATACTTTCATTGATTTTGATACACGGAATGCCGAAGAAAACTGGGTTCTATTTCGGAATAAAGTCGCGCAGCTTATCAGTGCATACGTTCCAATGACACGCATTCAGTGCGATAAAACGTCAGCTTCGTTTAGCGAAGAGCTCAAGCGACTTTCCAGTAACAAAAAAAGCGTTTGTTTCGTTCACCAAAGTTACGAACAACAGGAAATCACTCGGAAGCATATCGCAACGTTGATATCGAGTACTGTGCAGCACTCTGTCCCGCCAAATATTATTACTGTACTAAAGCTGTCCCAGCCCTCTTATTAGGTAATCCTAAAGTATTTTGGAGAATCGTAAATGTGACGGAAATCAGTGTTATTTCTCTTAATTATTCTGAAGATGAACCTATACCTCCCGAACAATGCGCCTCAGTTTTTAAGTGTTCTTTCGGACAATTTTTTTACTCTATCCAGTTGATTGTGTTAAATATATGTCACATCATGATTACCTTTGATGTTCCCTATCATGTTGGAGCACTCAGGAATAGCACACTTAAGATTCGCTAAAGCTTTCTTCGTCTTGTGGAACTGACAGTACCAACTCCAATTTCTAAAACAGACCAAACATTACTCATCTTTGTTTTTTGCTAAAGTATTTCAACAGTCGCTTGATCATGGTACCTTCCCTTCTGATTGGAAGATTGGGAAGAGGGAATTCCAGAATCGATTGCGCCTTTCTAGACTTCCCGAACGCTTTTGATAAGGTTATTCATGTGCTGCTTATGCAGAAACTTTCCTCTTTGAACCTTAACCATAATAAGCTTACCTGGCTTGAATACTTCCTAATCAAACGCAGACAGCATGTTTCTGCCAACGGTCACGATTCAACCTTGACGTAGCATCAGGACCTCCGCAGGGCCCAGTTTCAGTTCATTACTTTGCCATATACATTGACTTGCCCGATTGTGCGTCATCTTCAGTTCACCTATGCGCCGATGACTGTGTACTGTATCGCGAGATTAGTGATAAAGACCAGGAAATTCTACAGACTGATGTAAATAATATCTCCGCTTTGTGTAAAAACTGGCTCATGGAACTAAACCACAAGAAATGCAGGCTGATGACTGTTAGAAGACGCGACGTGTGTGTGCCTGCATATATGCTTAACCACGTCCAGCCAGAACAAGTTTCATCCTACCGTTATTTAGGTGTAACTATGTCATCTGACTTATCCTGTTAATGTCATATCGACTCCATAATCAATAACGCAAATCGTATGCTAGTTCGATCTAAGTTGGAATACGCTGCTACTATTTGGCGCCCAATAAAATGCTACTCTTCTTAATTCGCTTGAAATGGTTCAGAATAATTCCACTCGTTTCATTCACTCAAACTGCAATCGTACTTTAGCATAACTTTTATGAAAAGCAACTTGTCTCTACCATCTTTATCACTGGGCAGAAAGGCTTTTCGCTTATGCTCATTTGTATTTATTCATCGTGTCCTTAGTAGTGAGTTCATTCTAGCACCTAATCTGTAATTTCGAGTTGATCACCGTCATAAAGTAAGCGGCACATTTTCTCAAACAAACAGGTTTTTATATCGATTTATTCCACACACAACGAACGACTGCAATCACCTTCCTGATGATATCGTGTCAATCGAAGACAGCGCTCTCTTCTGCCGAACCTTGTTTCTTCCGAAACGGAACATTAAGAGATTGTCCACTGCACATTTCGCTTGCGTTACTTCAGCTTGTAGTGATCGTTGTTACTGTTTTTGCATGTGCACTCTAAGAACTGCTTACACCCTTTGGAGTGCCCTTTCTGCCACACAACAATAATCGTCATCTGCCTTGATGCGTTTCCTTTCTTCAACGCTGCGAGCCCAGTACTTTCCAGTAACGAACGGCACGCGCGTTCAACACGTTCGCTTAAACAAGCAATGCGAGTCTGTCATAGCACAAGTTGTTCCACAATATGTCTTCGACAGTCTTTAAATATGGGAAAGGTAATTAAACGAAAAATGCACAATAACTTTTCCTACACTGCGATATGCCTGATTATGGGTGTAGGTAGCCATCAGGCAGGTAAATATAAGATTAGCTGGCCTTTGTAAACCTGCACTTCCATACTTTCTTTAGCCGTAAAGATGCGGAAATTCTACTCAGCATGAAGCACGCTGCAGTACATAATTTTTATTCGTAGGCATCGAAAAGATACGCAAAAGAAGAGCAATTTTGACTGCCTTCGTGAAGTGCCAAGTGAGTCGTAAACTGAAATTTGGCCTTGGCTAAGTTGATGTGAATGAAAAGTTTTGTTAAGCCAATTGGTTTAAAACGGAAAGAAGTTTATGGTGGGGGCCAGTGAGCGCGCTTCATGAAGTTGCTTGACAGCACTTTGCACATGGCGTGCTTCAGTGCCCCGAAATGAGCCCAGTCAGCTCGTGAATAATGTCAACACAGAAAGAGAGGCAACCAGTTTTTTCAGCAAGGTCTTTAGGTGTCCAAAATGTTTCACACGTTTCATTACCAGTTCATCGAACCTGTTAAGAAATGTAGACGTTTTCCTAGCAGTAATAATTCTGTCAGTTGTTGCGCGTGATGACAAGAAATGTACCCGAGACGTAAGTGAAGCTTTGGGTATATTGAACATTACATTTTATTATGACTACTTATTACAGTTCAATAAACTGAGTTTTGCTGCTAAAGATGACTGTGCGGATGTCAGCATGCATGGCTTACTGCGATGTTCGCTATGCCTCTTTGCGTTAGTATTAATATTTTTTTCTCGTAATGGCCGCAACCAATAAATTCATTGATTTTGGCGTTTAAGTTCATATTATCAAAAAACGGTCATTCCTGAACACAAATGATGTTATTAATAATTTGCACTGTTTATGAGGCCTTACTAAGAAACACACTAAGCCACCATGACTTTCTTGCAATGGAGTCTGCCGCGCGTTGGCATATTAGTTGCCCACATGCCCGCGTAGTTCGTCATTTCTTAATTATTACATCTGTTCTTTTTGCTCTGTTTTGCTCTTCAGGAACAGCCGTGGAAAGACCGGTAAAACCGAAGCGAGCAGCGGTACCGCGTCTTAAGTGACACTGGGTTACCGAAAACAAGTGACGCGACCGGGAGCAGAAGGAGGCGTCTGCTGGGAGCCGTAAGTTGTGCGTGGTCGCCTTTGGAATTAACGACACCTTGCTGCCGATGCTGGCTTCGCCTGACGTCACAGGTTGCAAAGACCTATTTGTAGCAGGTGGCCACGGTTGTCTTATTGGTCTGCCAGATTGGAATGAAAAGTAGCGCGTGCTATAGCGACATCGACGTTAATTCCTTGTCCCCGCGTCGCGCTACACGTAATTCTAGTTGAATACTTAATGTGAGGCTGCAAATCTGTATACGATTGGTACCTCGACAGCACCTGACGTGAAAACAGTGGACGTTTTCATGGAAAATTTTGGAGCCCGTCAGGGTTGACAGCGTGCCTAATGTACATACGTGACGTAGCAGGACTTGCACGCGCAACGTTGGAGGCGCAGCAGAATGAGTCGCTTTATGCGTTTCTTCCGAGCTCCCGTCGCGTTCTCTAACTTGTTTATGCAAGCAAAGCTATCAGGCCCGTGCAGTGCTTTCCTTCCAAAGGCCCCTGTGGTGGCCCCTGTGGCCATCACAATGCACAGGGGCTGGTCTTTGTCTTGAACGGTACCTTGGTCAGTATTCCGTATCCACACACTACTGGCCAATTTTCAGGCATCATCCGCGCACTCTACAGTTACGGCGTGGTCGGCAGGTCTTTCTCAACTACTATTTCAAACCTCTCCCCTTACCTTCTCTCTCATGCGTAAAATTGGTCTCCCTGGCTTGCAGCCGTATAGATGTTCATAAAGGCAATGTTGAATGTTGAACAGAAAATGTGGCGGTGCACTCCTTAACTATGGCTACAGCGGCCGCATTCTACTATAGGAAATTCATCGATTTGTATAGATGTCCATATAGGGAATGCTGAATGTTGAATCGTTCCTTATTCCAACAACTCTGGTCACTTTCTTCCTTCCAAGGCACACATTCGCCATATCTGCAGAATAACCGCAATGCCGAGTTATGCCGCCGTGACAGCATTTAATGCCGCTATAGCTGGCCGACAATCCTACTGCTGAACGGCTTCAAATGATGTAAGAGAATAGCCAGCAGATAAAAAGATAGGTAGGTGAACTCTATTGTACCAACCCCCAAATCTGGTATTCCTAATCTGGGATTTATTTCTGCGGCACTAACATACCACAGCCATTTTTGACTGGAGGTAGTACAGGAGCAAGGATGAGAAAATGTAGGTGACTCAAGGCCAGAAAAATGAGCTTTGGAGTGGATTGGGGCAATGTCTCTGTACTATCAAACCTGGCAGGAAATTGCACGCGAAAGGTGAGATTTCGAATCGAGTGAGCGCTGTCATAATTGTTCCACAGCAGCAAGTTTTAATGAGAACGAGCAGTGGAAGCTGCATCAACTTTAGTGAGCACGAAGAGTGCGTTTCGACGCTTGCGCTTTCGTGACAAGTTACTTGCTTGAGCATACAGGGAGTTACAACTTGTCGAAGCATTGCTGTAATGAGCATCGGAATCCGGGAACACCTTACAAAAATGTATTTAATCAGAATAATACGCATATCTACCCCTTTGCTTGTTTGTCGAGACCCTGCCAGAAAGAAGTGGCGAAACACTATCGCGAGAAGAAAGCCTCGTATTCGACTTGTTTATGCCAGATTCCTTCTAAAATACGATCCCAGACAGCATAAGAACATCTGAGGATGTCCTGAGTATGCCACTTTGAGGACATTGTAATGCCTTCTAACAGTCCAACAATTGCACTAGTGAAGTCTAGCTGCTTAAGTTCTTAAAATTGACAGGATGTCATGAAAAAAAAAAACTTTCCCCGGCTTTTTCAATAAATTTTGAGTATGGTATGCGAGCCCTTCGTCATTCGCATGACGAAGGGCTCGTTGGGTAGTAAATTTTATAATAGTGCTCAAAAACTTGCTTTCAAGCATTTTGCATTCAGTTATTAACATGTTCTAAAGAGGTTTTCTTCATGTAAGCACTCAGCTAGGGAACGCATAGGAGCAGCAAAGACACGATTATATAGGTGAGTGCAACAAAATTAGATGCAAGAGAATATTTTTATATGCGCACTATGGACATCAATGTGATTGGTAATGTTAAAGGCAGGAACTAGTCAGTGAAATTTCATTATACGAGAAACACAGATGCTTTTCCTGAACATTGATTGCTTGAGCTACTACTAGGAAAATTATATAGGAGGCCGGAGTCTTTGCGAAATCATGAGAGTATGTAATGGGCATTACGAGGGACTTTCCGAAAGTAAGCTCCGTCATTTTTTTTTTGGATATGGAAGATGGTGCACCCTGTGAAACAATCACCATGAGAGTCCACGCCTGTGGCTGGTCAGATGGAAGGAGCGTCAGTGGAGGAGGAATGACGCATGCACAGAGCGCCAAAGAAGAGAGTAGCAGCATACCGACATGTCCCAGGTTATTCGAGTACAAATGACCATGGCAGACTGTCATCTCCTGATAACTTGGCCACCAATGGAAGTGCGTCTGTTATCCGATATGAACGGGCACTTGGGACTAGTGTGTCCGTCATCCATGAGCGCCCTACGGATTGGCTATGGGGAAGAGCTTATGCGTCAGGCCTTCCATAGCAGGGCACCGAGAAACAATGATTTCTTCAAACTTAATGCACGCTACGACAAATGTCTGAATATCGGCGTCCACTATGTGCAAAAATAGTGGAAGGTGTATAGTTCATGATGCCATGGGGTATTTATTTTGCAATAAAGTTTCCATGTGAAAATAAATGGCGAAACTCTTATTTTCGGTATGTCCCTCCTACATCGCGTTCATATGCGCCGTTAGACGAAGTAGACTCTGGCCCCATGCCATGTCCATGCTATGCAAGGTAGCTTACCCAAAAGGTTGCCGAATTTCTGGTCCTTGCAATTTCAGGCTTGCACCACAACGATATTACTTTTGGCCGTACGCGCACAGCTTCCGCGCTGCCAGCCTTCAAGTGAAGATGGTGAATGTATACTTGCACCACCCGGCTACGCATGTTCACATTTCATGCCGCTATCGGGTTGCGCTGTTTGTACTGCAAGATGATAGCACAAGTGTTGACTCGCAACTGCAAGGTTTAATTTGCAAAATATAGTGCTAGTGAAACTGAGAACGAAGGAACGCACTTATGGGATCGAAGCCTTGCTGTCTTCCATAATTCCATTTGGTAGACCGACCAAGTGGAATGACGCAACACAGACGCACCATGGTCGGGAACATTAGCGCAAGACATTCAATGTCAGGTGTTGCTGCTGCGCGTGAAATTAATAGTAAAAAATGGCTGTGGCTTAGGTAAGGTTAAGCCCAGGATGCGAAGCATACTAGCCTTTATTTTAGTTGTTGAACCACTGTTTAGCCTGGTGAACTGCTGTTGCTTGGCTATATTTGGTTCGGCTAGACGAAGAAACAACTCATGCATTACTGCTTCGCCTTCAAGAGTGGAACGCGACAGCGTTCCCGTCGACCCGCCAACGGGTGTAAGACAATGGGCTACAGGGCAGCGACTACGCGCCCCGCATTGGACGCGGTGAGCGTCGAGCAAAGCAGCGTTCGGCGCGGCAACGAAATGTGCGCCTGAGCAAGAGACGCACGCCTTAGAAACAGCTCGTTTCTAAGGCAACACCGCATTCACTAGAGGCGCTTTTGTACCGCTTCGAGGCTTCATACTCGTGGCTCAGTGGTAGCGTCTCCGTCCCACACTCCGGAGACCCTGGTTCGATTCCCACCCAGCCCGTCTTGCAAGAGTTGAGCCAAAGCCACTTCTCCTCTGTCGTGACGTCACGGTGTCACGTGATTTCATGGCGACACCGCCGCGCCTGAGGAGCTGGGTTGAGCTCTCGTAATATGCTTCGCATAAAAGAGGCAGATACCAGAAAGCGATTACGTAAAGTGTGTGCTCTGGAAATAGAGAGGAGATTCTGCCGAGTAGAAAACAAGCTGTTCATTTGCTAGTCGGGGCATTTCTCGTGGAATCGCTGTATCGTGCCTTTTGCACCCAAACAGCCCAAGCTACTTGAACGCCAAAGTATTGTGAGCGTGTTTTGGTGCAATCAATGATACCTTGAAAAATTTAAGTACAACTTATACTAACTTGCCAGATTTAGGTTAGGAAAGTGTTTTCTAACAGTACCTTTCGTTTCTTTATTGTTTTAATGGGGTTTGTTAGGGATGTGATGGCAGCGTCACCATTATCATGCATTATGCCGCCACCATCTTGCCAAAGAGCACTATAAACAGGATAGTTCGTTCGGAAAAAGAATTCGTCACGCCCATGACCGCAACACTAAGCTCGAAAAGGTGCTCACGGGATTATCTGGCGCAGAGTGACTTTTCAGAACTAACACAATTACACTAATTAACCACAAATTTCCAAACTCACGTCGACAGGCCGCCAGCCCATTTACAGGTCTCATCCTCTATAAAGAAAGAAAATAAAATGGGAAGAAAAAGACACTTTGACCCACCCCAATGTCTTTTATATCACAAAGCCTGGCGGCAATCTGCAGAAGGCAGCAGGACGCGGTAGCTAACGGATTGTAGAGCAACTTCAGCACTTGACACGTGCGTTTGATTTTGCTTGCTGGGCAGGCTCTACAGACAGTGGTGTCGTCTTTACGTGGATTACGGAATATAAGAAACGTCAAAGTGTACAGGTCAACGGCAACGCCCTGTGCATGGCGAAGAAGGTGGTTCCTGAGAGGATGGCGGTGTCTGGAAGTGCCTGGAATCCCAAGAAAGCGGTTCAAAAAAGATTGCTTCAGGTTTCAACCAAAATTAATTTATGGGGTTTTACATGCGAAAACGACGATCAGATTACGAGACTCCCATCGAAAGGCGGCGGATATTTAAACCGCGACCCCGAGCTCGGCGCCGCAACGTTAGAACCATTAGGGCACCGTGGCAAGTGCTTCATGCTTGAATTGAACGTGGTGCAAACAATTTTCTTTTGTTCATCTTGGTTTCGGTGAATTGCGTGAAAAGGCATGATTTACTGTTTGCAGAAGTGCAAGCTTCCAGGGAACCTCGTCGTGGAAAGTGGGCGCCTAGCCTAAGCGAACAGCGACGCCTCCCAAAGCCTACAGTAGGATACCGAAAACTCCGCGGTCCAAGGGAGTGAAGACCCCGCTAAGAATGGTACGTTTGTCGTTATCACCTAGGAACTGACTGGCGTGTAGAGTTCCTCGATGTTGTGGTCCGTGAGTGAGCACTGCTATCACTGAGTATTGCCATACAAGGCTGCTATGCAAGAAGGCCCGAGTTTGTCAAAGTTCGGGATAACCGCGAGCTCTGGTGACGCCCTCATATGAATGAGCTGATGTATCAAGACAAGAAATCAAACAGTCGGCACGCCTACACTTTCATTCTAGCTTCACTATTGGGTTATCACAACTTGGACGTTACCACATGGGTGGCCGTGGTCACGTGGTCGAACCATGGGCGGAGAGTTTTCATTTTCCCGGCGCGGGGGGTGGGGGTGGGTGGGGTAGGCGTGCTGGGGCCCGCCAAACACCATAGAGAGAGAGAGAGAGAGAAATAGAGAGCAAATGAAGAATGAAAGGTAGGGAGGTTAGCCCGGTCTGAGCCCGGTTGGCTACTCTACACTGGTGAATGAGAAGAGGAGACCGACGGAATTAAAGAGAAAGCCAACTGGGGATATCATTCGGTCACTCAGTCTGGATCACAGACGCTGACTCAATCCGGTAGCTTTCAAATAACGCAGCAGCGCTTTTCTGGTCTTCTGTAACTTTGATAAGCGAGGCCATGGTCCCAAGATCTTGTTCAAGGTGAATGGCTTTCTTTCTAACTGATTGAGAGCTGTGCAGAGGTCATGTCTTTCATTTTCAAAAGATGGGCAGTAGCACAGTAGATGTCCTATAGTTTCATCGTCACCGCAGGCATTGCATTCGGTGCTATCAGCCATTCCAATAAAAAAAGTATATGCATTGGTGAATGCGACGCCCAAGTGCCAGCGGCAGAGCGAGCGTTGTTTCTTCATTACGCGGAAGCCTTTGTGACAGCCGCATTTGCATAGATGGATCCAGGGAATGCAATCGATGTTGAGTAATGCAGGTGTGTGCCACTTCTATAATGTCATATGGTGCGCTAGCTTGCTTAAGTGTTGAACTGCGTCAGTCCGCGATAAAAGTACAGAAACAAGGGTTGCTCCTTCGTGTGCTTTCGTAGGAGCTTCGTCAGAGAGGTCGTTGCCGGAGATACCGCAATGGCCAGGCAGCCACTGAAACACGACGTCGTGACCTTTCGCGATCATATGATGGTGCATTTCTCGTATCTCCGACACGAGTTGTTGACTGGACCCGCGACGAAGAGATAACAGAAGACATTGTAAGGCAGCCTTCGAATCGCAGAATATCGCCCACCGATTAACCAGTTGGTTGTTAATATAATCAAAGGCACTTCGGAGGGAAACAAATATATCTTGCACTTGAAGAAATTTTGTGTGACCTCGCATAGAAATGAGCGCTGAAGTACTGTGAACGTCTACAAGACCTCATAGTAGGAGACAGTCTGAGTCCTCTCGGTGGTGTAATCTTCCTTACTGTAATTGTCGCATACTTGGCTATCACTAATACTGCTTCGCTTTTCCGGCGAAACTGCAGCTTCTCTTTTTCTTCTTCAGTGAGTCCGAATATAAGAGCTGCTTCGCATGGGTGCTGTTGATTCTTATTTCGAGTGACTCCGGCTTTACCTCATTTAGCATTTAGAAAACCTAGTGCATACTTTTTCCAGTACAGTGGAGTAGCTGTCAGTAATTCTTTCGTTAATGAGATATAATTCGGTAAGTGCAATTATCTTACTCAATGAGTACTGCACTAATTTTCAAAGTGTCAATGAGGCATTTGTAGGCATCCCAAAATCACATCTACCTGCGGTGTTTTCAGCGACGTAATAATTGCGTACAATTCCCAGTGGCAAGGAAACCTCACGAAGTACGAAAAATACTACGTGAGTGCGCTCCCACCCGTATCATTACACAGCGCTGTCAAATAAGCTGATTGAAAGCAACTGCTTTGCCTGTCGCAAACGCGAAGAGAGAGCGCATCACCTTGATAATGGTACGGAAGGAGCACCAACAGCAAGTTTCACGGCTTTGCAGCTATTCTTTTTTCTCTACGTCACACTTATCCGTCTCTAAAGGCAGATTGATAACAAAAGCCCCTTGATTAAGCAGCCGAAGTGTCGCTCTGACCACGCACGATATGCGAAAAGCAATGTGATTGGCATAGAATGTTTCAATATCCCGGCTTTCTCGCAGCGCATCGAAAGAATGCGCGCGAAGCTATATTTCGTGCCAGAAACTTGCTTCGGACAAAAGCCCAATTAAAGTGACCGCTTTAGTTTTCATGAATGTGTATGCGTGCTGCAAAAGCAGGTTCGTGTCAAAGAATGAAAGCGAAATAAATAGATCGGGAAGTGAGCAGCGTGTCTCTTCCACTTCCTCCACTTCTAAATGAGCCGATTTGGCAATCTGGATGTCTGCACACACACACACACAAAAACTGAAAATCAATGCAGAAAAAAAAAGAAAAACATAGAATTTCAGTGTGCCCCTATCTATGAGCTCGTAAGCTCCTTTGAACACCAGCCAAGGTAGGGGACGTGTTCGAATAGGTCTCCTTTCGCAGCTACGCAGTATTAAGTCCACTTTGTCACGTTTTCAGAGGCTTTCTCGATGACCGACGCCGAAATACTACGGCTGACATCCGGTATTCTTGTCTTGAACTACGACGTCCGTCTCGATCGTGTAAGCACGATCTTTCACATAACCCCAAAGAAAGAAATCGAGTGGAGAAAGGTCAGGTAACCTAGCCGGCCAAATTACAGGCTCGTGCCTTCCGATTTATTTTGCATGAAAATTCGCGTACAGCCAGTTTCGTGCTCGGCTGCTGCTGTGCTGATAGCAAAGAAGTTTCGTGCACGTAGCGCTTCCGCGCTACGTGCACGAATCGGCTGTATTGCAGCTGAGATCAGCCGCAATACAGCCGGCGGCAAGCGGCCTGGCGCGAGAGATCCATCTCCAAGACCCATTCGCTTCTCATCGGGAAAAAGTTGCAGGTTGCCTCTTTCTTGCCGCACGCTTTCTGCTACCCGCGGCGTGCCACGTGCGTTTTTGCCGCTAGTGAGAATGTATCTGTATGCGCCTACAGAAAGGCGGGTTAGTTGGTATAAAATGATCTTAGAAAAAAAAAATAGCATTGCCACCCGAGAGGCCAAGCACCGATTGGTATAGTAAATTCGTAGATATCTGCACGAAGTACGAATAGTAGTTTTATCAGCCGTGTAAACTTCTAACATTCGCTAACTAATTTAACAATGATAGAATGCATAAGCGGGACTTGACGAGGACGCAGAAAAAACAGTCACATGGAGACCACCTGTCTTTTTTGCTTCTGCTTCTTTCTACGTCCTGTTTAAATCGCGCTTGCGCATTCTATCTGGGATTCAAAACAACTTGCCCGTCAACGTGTTTTAACTGAATTAACCAGCACAGTGTCACGCACGCACAGGTAAACATGAGCATATCTCGCTCGATGAGCGCGGAAAATCGCTGTCAAAAGTCTGGAGTAAGTACAGCGCATACGAAGCTACCGGCACTACGCACACTCTGCAAATATCGAAAATGGCTTTGAAGATGAGGCTCGCGTGGGCGCGCACCTTAGCCACGTCGCAGATCGCTTTCAATAGGGTGCCTCGATGCCAGGCATCGAGGCACCTTAGCTTTCAAGACACGAGCGCCGCCAACGCGTGCCCACCGTGTCCGCCAAAGCGTCTACTGCGGCGTCCGCGATTCGCGTGGTCAACGCGGTAGTAGACGCCGCGGTTGCCTTCACTCTGTACAGAGTGGCGGGCGAGGAGGACATCGAGGCATCGTAGCAGCCGCCGGGGCAGAACGCCCCACCTCGCTCGCCTCACCGCCCTGCCTCGGGCGCTACAGGAGAAGGCACGCCTCCGGGCCGCGTTCCTCGCTCGCGCACGCGAGATTGAACCGCGTTCGCCGGCTCACCTTCACACCCTCACACTCATACGGAAACTCACGGTGACGCCGACGGCGATGGCTGAAATGTGCAGGGAGGGTCCATGCAATTGCTATGGAATAAAAAAGAAAAGCACGTGCATTGCACTGCTGCGAAGGCGGCCTACC
The DNA here is from genome assembly GCF_038994185.2 of Dermacentor albipictus. Classification (NCBI taxonomy): domain Eukaryota; kingdom Metazoa; phylum Arthropoda; class Arachnida; order Ixodida; family Ixodidae; genus Dermacentor; species Dermacentor albipictus. Next base: position 63,604,676 of record NC_091825.1, on the reverse strand, counting down.
AAGGAAGCTGTTTGGTGGTAGTCGGCGGTCTATGGCGTTTACCGCCAGCCACCGCCGATCACGTTCTCGTGTTTGTTGTCGTCGCTCTACGTAAGCGCGCGGCTCCTCGGGAGTGCGCCCGATGTGCGGGCTCGTCATGACAACAAGGGAAGAAACATTCAAAATGGAGAACGGCAGCTTGTAGTCGTGTTTTTTTTTTATATGTATACACGCGCGGTGCCGCAGCCCCGGGTGATTGGAAGGAAACGAGGTCAGTGCGAGCAAAGACCGACGGCAAACATAGGGCGTTGTGAGTGTAGGCATGGCCGACGCCCGTTTCATAGCGGTAAATGTTTGAGGACGATTTATTAGCTACCTGAGAGTCCAATAATTTTGAAAATTGTGCATACTGATAACTAATTTAATGAAGATGCATATGCAGGTAGAATGAAGTGATTTGCATAGGATTAAGCGATTTCGCTGCAATTTTGAAAACCGATATTTGCTCGCGCACATAAAAATTTCACGGTAGATTAACCATAAACAGCTTAACTGCAAAAATTTATGCCTGAAAGCTTCGATTTAGAAGTTTGGCGTGCAGACCAGCGCAAGATGCAGGAGATGGACCGCATAGAGTCCTGTGTTGTTCGCCTCCCGTTTCTTGTGTCCGTGTCGGGACGCCTAAGTTTTCACGAACAAACTATTGCGTCGGGAGCCTGTAGTCGTGCCTATTGGCGTAGTAGTCATATTCATTTCTTTCTATTTCCCATTGTTGCGTTCAGTGAACTCTCGCAGCGCTGGTTGTAAATATTGTGACCTTGACGGCTTCTTGTTTTCATGTTTCTCTCTTCAGGTCAAAGGCCGTTGAGACGATCGGACAATACTGGAGCGAGCAGCGACTACCTGTTCTACTCATAACGGCGCCCAAGACTTACGCCATTGCCAGGTGAAAAATTGCTAGCAATGAGTTAGCCCTTGTCATCGTTGGTGTCTTTCCTCTAGAACTTTGCATTGTCGGACTCGACATATAGAGAGCGTTCCACGCAGTTTAGGGACATCTTGCTCACAAGGCGTCTGTACGGGCATATTTTTTTTAAAGCGAAAGCTTTACTGGACGCGAACTTGCGATTTCGCCGTTGCCATGACGTCACACCACATGACGTCACGGCCACGGCGAGGCACATGACGTAACGGCCATGGTGTGTGAGGCACATGACGTCACACCGTGTTCTCCGCCACATTATGTTCCTCGTCGTTGCGTTCGCCTCCGCTCGCTTCGCCAGCTGCGTCGCATGTCTGATAACATGTCGGAAGATTGCAAAGGAGAGCTCGCGTGCGCCGCAACCACAGTTGAGGTGGCAGTATGGACGGCTATAATTCTGATAAGCAGGAGGAGGCCTAGAATCGACATCGGAACGAGATGAAGAGGAAAGGAATCGTCCAAAAACAGACTAACAGCGCGCCGAACGACTGGGCAAACGCCGCAACGTAGCTAGAAAACCAGACTAACCTCGACTTGCAATCAAGATTAACCAAGGGTAACCATGCCTTAGCTTTCGCTACGTATGGTATATCCTGACATAGCCGAGCTAAGCTACTGCCAATTTTGGTCCGCGATTATTTAGGCATCTGTGTCGTCGAGAGGTGAGAAGGAGGAAATTCGATACAAAAAGCCGTCACGCCTCCTCCTGCATGCAGCACTCCTGTTCGTTTTTTTATCACGACGATGAATGGAAAGCGCCGCTTTAAGTAGATGCACCGCATGCCCGTGATAAAGCACTGCGCATGCCCAGTTAAGTAAAGGGCTTTGCAGCTTCGTGTGTTGCGCACGTGTTTTTGACCGTCACTCAGCATATCGGAATTTACAAGTCAAGCCAGTGAAACGCGCAAGCCTTTGATTTCCTACAACGCTAGTCGGTACCTCGGCAGACGCGTGTTAGCGAGCGATTTGTTTGCCTCTCACGCGACAGTGAGACAGCCACCGATGAGCGTTTGATGACTTCGTTTGAAGTACCCTGCGAAAGCAGCACAGTTTTGAGCGCTGGATAGTGGGAGAATCGATGAGAAGGAAAAAAAAGATATTGTGACGTAGCAGTCGTCACTACGTTTATTCCGACTCGAAGATACGGCGAAGCGATCACGCCCACAGCACGGATCACACTCGAGAGCCAGCCCCACAAGCGATGATGAAGAAGAACCCCATATGAGCCCCACATGATGATGATCATGTACAGCTAGATGACAAAGAATAGCTTATATCTCGCTACACTAATGTCCCCTCGCGCGAGAGCGGCCATGCTGGCCGCAATTCAAAGGGGCGGCGAACGCCTCGTGAAAGGCTTCATACGGGACACGTGGACAACCTCAGCAGCGCGGCAGCGGCGGTCACTTGGAACAATAACTGGTACCACGCGATAGTTAACCGGGGAAGTCTGCTCCAAGACTTTGTAGGGGCCGAGGAACCGAAGTTGAAACTTGTCACACAAGCCAGCAGTACGAACTGGTGTCCGGAGTAGCCCTTCGTCGCCAGGGCGGAAGCACACGACGCGATGAGAGGCGTCGTAATGCTGCTTGCTTGCGGTCCTGTTGCTGTGCTTCGGTGTTGATGCGGGCGAGCTGGCGACAACGCAGAATGCGGGGCACATATTCTTCACAGGAGGATGGACATTGATTGACAGTTGGCGCGAAGAAAGAGGCATCAAGACAGGAACTGGGCGAACGACCATAGACAAGGTAGAATGGCGAGTAACCGGTCGTGCGTTGAACGGCGGTATTATACGCAAAAGTCACGAATGGCAAAATTGCGTCCCAGTTTCTGTGGTCGGGTTCGATGTACATGGCTAGCATGTCTGACAGCGTGCGATGAAATCGCTCTGTGAGGCCGTTAGTTTGCGGATGGTAACTGGAGGTAGTCTTGTGGGTGGTTCCGGAGGCTCTGAGTACTTCGTCTACTAGTTGCGAGAGGAATGTTTTTCCACGGTCGCTCAGGAGGACGCGAGGAGCACCGTGGCGCAGTATTAAGGATTGAAGTATGAATGCAGCAACTTCAGAGGCTTGAGGCAGAGCTCACACAAGTTGTTTCAGCGTAGCGTGTCAAGTGATCAACGGCTGTCACAATCCATCGTTTACCGGTGGGAGTCACAGGAAGAGGACCATACAGGTCAATGCCAACGATTTCAAATGGTTGCGAGGGACAAGGAACCGGTTGCAGTTGTCCGCTTGGAGCTGATGTAGGGAGCTTTCGACGCTGACATAGGGCGCAGGAAGCGACATACCTCGCTACACTGGCGGACAAGCCAGGCCAGTAGAAGCAACCTTTGATGCGGTCATTGGTTTTCTGGAAACCAAGGTGACCAGCAGTCATGTCGTCGTGAGAAACCTGCAGGACATGAGCACGTAGAGAGCGTGGCAGGACAGGAACCCAGCGCTGACCGTCAGGGTGATAGACATGACGGTACAGGACGCGTTTGTCAATCTTAAATTGCGTCAGCTGTCGACGAAGGCGGGCGTTAGGTGGGCGCGAAGCTCCTTGAAGGTGGTCTATGATGCGCCGACAGTAAGAGTCCGCCACTTGATGAGATTGGAAGAATCCGTTGTCGTGTTTAGGCATCTCGTCTACAGTGGCCAACAAGAAAGCATGTGAAGAGGGGTCATGCGAAAGCTTGTCACGGATGGTAGTTGGAGGTCCATTGCATGGTGTCGTAGGAAGCGGACAGCGAGAAAGCGCGTCTGCATCCTGGTGTTTTTTTCCGCACTTGTAGGTAATAGTAAAGTCGTATTCTTGTAGACGAAGGATCCACCGACGAAGCCGTCCAGACAAGTTTTTCAGCGTCGAAGCCAGCACAATGCATGATGGTCTGTAACGATGGTGAAATGGCGGCCGTGAAGATAAGGTCGAAACTTCTGTACAGACCAAACGATAGCTAGGCATTCCTGCTCCGTGATGGTGTAATTCCTTTCCGCGTTTGTCAGAACGCGACTTGCGTATGCGACGACCCTCTCCCCTAAAGTGTCGTCTCGCTGTAGGAGAATGCCACCAATGCCATGACCACTAGCATCCGTATGCAGGAGGGTAGGAGCAGCTTCATCAAAATGGCGTAGTACTGGTTCCGATGTGAGAGCGTGCTTCAGATGGGCGAACGCAGATTCACATTCGGGAGACCACACAAAGGGAACATTATAACCCAGTAATTTGTGCAGAGGTGACGCTATTGAGGCGAAGCCTCGTATGAATCGGCGAAAATAGGAGGCGAGGCCTAGGAAACTGCGCAAATCTTTGGTCTTTTCGGGACGAGGGAAGTGCCGAACTGCCGAAACCTTGTCAGGATCAGGACGAATGCCATCTTTGCTCACAATGTGACCGAGTACCTTAATCGTCTTGCTCGCAAAATGGCATTTCTTGGTGTTTAGCTGAAGTCCAGCGTTGGCAAGGCATGTGAGAACTTCATCCAGACGTTGCAGGTGCTGAGAGAAAGTTGACGAGAAAACAACAATATCATCCAGATAGCACAGGCAAGTCTTCCACTGCAGGCCACGAAGAACGGTGTCAATCATGCGCTCGAACGTTGCGGGTGCATTGCAGAGGCCGAATGGCATCACATTAAACTCGTAGAGCCCATCTGGTGTTGAAAACGCTGTTTTCTCTTTATCGTCCTCATGCATAGGTATCTGCCAGTAGCCGGAACGTAGATCGATGCTGGAGAAGTACTCGGCACCTTGCAGGGAATCCAAGGCATCGTCTATTCGCGGCATAGGGTATACATCCTTGCGTGTGATCTTGTTAAGTGCTCGGTAGTCGACACAAAATCGGACAGAGCCGTCTTTCTTCCGAACCAAAACAACGGGGGAAGACCAAGGGCTAGCAGAAGGGCGTATTATATTCCGTTGGAGCATGTCGGCGACGTTCTCGTCAATGACTTTCCTCTCGGCTAGCGATACGCGATATGGTCTACGGCGCACGATGGATGTACCATCTGTCTCTATCCGATGCGTCGTAATCGAAGCCTTTCCCAACGAAGCTGCATGCACGTCAAACGAAGCTTCATGTTTCTGGAGCAAAGCAAGCAATTGTTGTGACTGCGAAGGTGTCAGGTCGGAACTGATGGCAGCTGCAAGAGCTGAAGGAGATGCGGTCCGTCCGGTACAAGGAACTTCAGAGGAAGCTGGTTTAAATGAAACAACAGATATAGACTCCGATTGGGTGGCGGAAGCCAATGTAGTGCCTTTAGGGATGAGAATTTTTTCGGATGTCGGGTTTGTAGCGTAGAGAAGTGCAGAGCCATGATCAAACCTAACCAGCCCTGATGCAAAGGTAATCTCTCTTGCGAGGCAGCGTGCAGATGGTAATACGAGCACGTCGCCGCACTCAATCACATCAGACGTGATAGTCACAATGCTTTGATGGCGAGGAGGTAGCGCGGTATCTTCTGCAGCAAGAAAGTGAAGTCGTGCGTCATATGCATGAAGTGAATATGTCGTGTCGGTCATGTGGAGAACGCGTTGCCCACAGCAGATGGACGCGGAGGCCGTAGAAAGAAAATCCCATCCCAATATGAGCTGCTGGGCACACGAACTTAGCACTGCAAATTGTACGTAATGCAGAAGTCCATCGATAGAAATACGAGCTGTGCACATGGCGATAGGTCGAATGGCAGCCCCTTGAGCAGCGAGTAGCGTAGGTCCATCATAGGGGGTCGTAACTTTCCGAAGTCGCGAACACAATTCACAGTGAATGACTGAAACACTAGCACCAGTGTCTATTAAAGCTTCTACTTGTACACCTTCTATTACAACCAATATGACATTGCACGGACGCGATGGAGGAATTTCTGTCCTGTCGTTCGATGCAGCTTTTCCTCCAAAAGCTGCATACTTTAGTTTTCCGGACGACGATCGGCGAATTGAGAAGCACGTCTCAGTGGGGACGTAGAGCGGCGAAGGGGGGACGGCGAGCGGCGTCTCGCAGGACGGTATGGCTGAGCCGTCTCGGATGCTACAGTAGGCGATAGAGAGCGTCCGCGCGGTGGACCATAAGGACGGCGTTGGTCATGGAAGCTCCCTAGACGGTGAAAAGTAGCGCCGGGCGAAAAGTCATCCCGTTCGTATACGTCATATCCGCGACGCTCGTCTTGCTGGCGCTTGCGGCAAAAACGTGCTATGTGGCCACGATAGCCGCAGTAGTAGCAGATGGGACGAGGAGGACGCCACTGCGGATAGCTGGTTTGGGTAGGTGCGCTGGTAGTCATGGATGCGATGGGGGCCGGTGTTGATTTTGGAGGCATCGGTGGAACGATGACTGGAGTAGCTGCGGCTACTTGTGCGTACGTGGATGGGGCCCTAGGGGTTAGAGGGTCCGTGTACGCAGCACCAGCCATGGACGCCAATTCCTCCTTGATAACGTCTCGCAGATTGGTATCGGAGGCATGACAAGGCATAGGCCCTGCGGCTAAGCCAAGATACCGGAGCTCTTCTCGAATTATTGCGCGTATCATTGCTCGTAAAGCAGGGTCGTCGGCAGTAGTGTTCGCAGTGGTGTCTGGCTGCAACCGTACTGATTCGAGTTCGTCAATGCGCTGGCAAGTAGCGACGATATCAGCAACGGTAGCGAGGTTCTGGATGGCTAAAGCATTGAAAGCAATAGCTCCGATGCCTTTGAGGGTGTGGCGAACTCTGTCGGATTCGGTCATAGCCGGGTTCACACGTCGACAAAGAGCAAGCACATCCTCGATGTACTACGTATAAGATTCACCGGTTTGTTGCTTGCGAGTGTCGAGCGTCTTTTTTGCGAGGGCGGAACGAACAGCCGGTGTGCCGAAGATTTGGCGGAGCTGCTGTTTAAAAGCGCCCCAGTTCGTGAAATCAACCTCATGGTTGAAAAACCAAGTCTTCGCTACTCCGGTCAGATAAAAGGCGACGTGACGTAGCTTGGACGCATCGTCCCAACGGTTAGCCGAACTCACTCGGTCGTAGTCGTCCAGCCAATCCTCGACGTCTTCCCCGCAAAGTCCAGCAAACAGATGGGGATCACGCTGGTGTCCACTGACAACCCAATACGGGGAGGCTGGGGTAGCCGAGGCCGAGATGGTGGAAGTAGAAGTGCCTGTTGGCTCGTCCTGCGACATGGTGGCGGACAGCTGGCACAATCGGCGACCCGATCGAAGCTCCAGGGGGTTGAGCGGGGAGTCAGCGGACGGAGGACTGAAAAGCACACTCCACCACTTGTGACGTAGCAGTCGTCACTACGTTTATTCCGACTCGAAGATACGGCGAAGCGATCACGCCCACAGCACGGATCACACTCGAGAGCCAGCCCCACAAGTGATGATGAAGAAGAACCCCATATGAGCCCCACATGATGATGATCATGTACAGCTAGATGACAAAGAATAGCTTATATCTCGCTACAATATTTACTTCACACTATTTATTTCTCGTGAAAACCGCCGATGGGTTATCGGAATGCTGCATTTGACGTCACATGACCCTGTGAGCACTGAGACGTTGGACCGAGGATCCACTGAAATCTGTAAATGCCGAAGGAGAACAACACAACAGAAGAACGTCATCGCCTGCATAAAATGTTCAATTTGGACGTTCTACGAAGGCCAATGTTTAAGCAAACTAATGTATCGTGAGTATGCAGCTTTACCGAACGAACATCTCCAAAAATAAGGTTGCTCTATTTGCTCCTCATTGTTTAGTGGATATCAGTTTGCTACGTAATAAATATAGCAAATTGTCAAGGAGTTTCGAAAGCGTCAAGCACGTTTCATGGTCTTTCTCTTCCCTCTCCAAGCATGTGCACCGAGGCCATCAATATGGTCAGGAAACATGGGAGCGATCAGCAATGACTGTAGAAACGACAGGGATTTGACGGTCGATAAGAAGCATTCTAGGTAGGTGACATGCAGTGAGCTCGACAGTGCCACTTTTGGAAATGGCTGTCATGCAGTGCTTTAATAGAGTAGTTTCGCTAGGTGGAACTTGCATTAGTTTCGCTAGGTACAACATGTACAAGTTCGGTGGTTCTCCGGTTAACATGTTAGAGCTTCAACTCAAGATCTTAACACATCGGCTTAACCAATCCGTGCAAGTCGATCCTTCTACAAGTTGTTTCACATATGTTCGACAGTCTTCAAGAATTTGAAAGTTTTAAATATTGTGACCTTGACGGTTTCTTGTTTTCAGGTTTCACTCTTTAGTTCAAAGGCTGTTGAGATGATCTTGCAGTGCTGGAGCGAACAGCGAGTACCTGTTCTACTCACAACGGCGCCCAAGACTCACACCATTGTCAGGTAAAAAATTGCTAGCAATGAGTTAGCCCTTGCATAGTTGGTGTCTTTCCTCTAGAACTTTGCATTGTGGGACTCGACATGTAGAGAGCGTTCCACGCAGTTTAGGGACATCTTGCTCACAAGGCATCTGTACGGGCCAATTCGGAAAATGTAGTCAGGTTGCCTCAGTGCGCGTCAATTTCTCAGCCGAATGCCATGCCATTTCGGTGGCTGTATCAAAAATAGTCGAGATGAACATTCAAAACAGCATTATCTACACGGACTCGCTAAGTGCAATCACAGCACTGAAAGCCAGGAACCTAAGGGAACCTTTAATAGGAAATATAATCCATAACATAACTGCTCAAACGCGAGGACACGAAATTAAGCTGTGTTGGGTACCAAGCCATCAAGGAATTAGAGGCAACGAGAGAGCTGACGCGTGCGCCGCTCAAGCCTGCCATAAGGATGTCAGTACTGTAAATATACCCTATGCAGATTGCATGAAGTTAGTAAAAAACAAGCTTAAAGAAAAATGGCAGCGTACATGGAATAGCGAAGAAAATAACAAACTACATTTAATAAAACCTATTCTAGGAGAATGGAGATCATGCAGGCATAAGGAACGTTTTATTGAAGTAATTTTAGGCCGCCTGCGCATCGGACACACCCACTTAACACACAACTTTCTACTGAAAAAACAAGACAAACCGTTATGTGAGAAATGTGGCAATGAACTCACTGTAAATCACATTTTATTCTCGTGCACACAACTCGAACGGCTAAGGAAAAAACATTTTACTGTATTTTACAATGAACACATTCCCTTCCATCCCAGTCTGCTTTTAGGAGATAACCCACTAGTAGAAAGTTCATCTGTTTTTAGTTTTTTGAAAGACGCAGCGATCCTAAACGCAATATATCACAGAACTACTAATTCTAAAATTTATTACCCGTTTTTTACACGCATCTTATGATGCACCTCACCCATTTTCTCAGTCCTGAGAAGAAGGCTGAGGTCTTCAATTGGTTTGTTGGGCTCCTCAGAGTCCTTGTCTGGACAAGGACCTCGATAAGGATACCCAATTTTTGAAATAAGTTATGCCATGTGTTTGGCGCATGATAGCCTAAGTTGCTTATGCGCCATAAAACCCAATACAATACAATACAATGTTTTAAAGCGAAAGGTTTACTGGCCGCGAACTTGCGATTTCGCCGTGGCTATGCTCCGAGGAGGCACATGACGTCACACCGTGTTCCTCGTCACATTGCTCGCGTGCGCCGCAACCACAGTTGAGGCGGCATTATGGACGGTTACAGTTCTGATAAGCAGCTGGAGGCCTAGAATCGACATCGGAACGAGATGAAGAGGAAACGAATCGCCCAGGAAACAGACGAACAGCACGCCGAACGCCTGGCTAAAACTCCGCAACGTAGCTAGAGAACCAGACTAAACTAAACGAATGTCGCGGAATAACTTTTGCTACAATGTGACATACCTGAATGACTCGGATTAGTAATAAAGTAAGGAAATGTCAAAGTAGTTTGCTGTTTTAAACCTCCGCAAACAACGAGCAATTGCGTCCGACAGTGAAAGTCTTCACTTCAGTAAATTGTTATAAAATGGGAGCATGTTTAAGCTAATCGAATTCATTCTATAGGGAAATTTCATCTTTACGGTCAGTGTCAGCCAGCGTGGTTCATGCATTTTGGGAAGTTACCGCAAGCAAAGCACGAGACTTGAAGAAAGGGGCAACACGAAGCCTTTCCCTTCCCAAAATCATGAATCGCCAACTGGCCGGCACCGACACTCTGCTAGAGTTCATGAAGTTGTCTGACAGGATTTTGCACATTGCGCGCTGCAATGCCTCGTAATAGCCAATCAGCAAGTGAATAATGTCTTCAAGATAATACGAAAAATTACATAACCAGTTTCGTTTCAGCGCGATCCTGTAGTTCCACGAAAGGTTCTCGAACATTCCCAGTATTAACATGTAACAAAGCAGCTCATAAACGCTTTGAGATGTCGTTTAGATATTCTGCTAGTACTTTGTTTCCCGCGTATTTCAGTATCACTGATTTCCTGCGGACTGGTTATACACTAGAGATTTGACTACTTAAGACGTGAGAGTGGGTTTGCGTAAACTGAACATTCCATTCTTTTATTACTACATTTCAGTTCAATAAACTGAGTTTTGCTACTTACGACTACATTGCTGAAGTCGGCATATTATGAAAACGAGAAAAAAAACGGTGATTTCTTAACTTAGATGACATTATTAATAAATTGCACTGTAATTACGAGGCATTACTGATACACGCAATAAGCCATCCTGACTTTCTTGGAATGGTGTCTGCCGCGCATTGGAAGAAAACTATGTTTCTTTGTTACAATTACCCACATGCCCGCGTATTTCGTCACTTTCATTTTTGCTCTGTTTTGCTCTTCAGACAGAGTCGGGGAAAGACTGGCAAGACAGAAGCGAGCAGCGGTCTCCGAAACCGAGCGACGCGACCGGGAGCAGAAGGAGGCGCCCGCTGGGAGCCGTAAGTTGTGCGGGGTTGCCTTTAAAATTAACGACACTGTGCTGCAGATGTTGGCTTCGTCTGACGTCAGAGGTAGCAAAAACATATTTGTCCATGCGGCTGTGGCGGGTGATTGGGATTACTAGGGGGGCCATTGGTGGTGGTGGTAAACATTTATTGCTTGAGCCTTTTTACTGCATTACTTGTGAAGGGGCTCAGGTGCGCGTAGGGTGTCCGGGAGTTTGTGGCCCTCGGCGACCCTCAGAGCCCAGTCCACCAGCCGTATTTCGTCGGCTGGGTTGGAGCTAGACACCGCGGTCTCCCATCCCTCGACGTCGGTGAGTTGCCACTCAGAGGGTGGCTGGAGCTCAGGGCATAAGAACATAATGTGATGGAAGTTAGCTCTAGGTGCGCCGCAGAGCGTACATTCCTGTTGATATAGGCCTGGATGAACCAGGGCGAGAAAAGCTGGAGAAAGAAAAGTTTGTGCCTGAAGCTGGCGCCAGGTACTTTGTTGGAATTTTGTTAAGGATTTATCTGGGGGAGTGGAGGGTGATCTCGTGATATTCGACCAATCGGTCTCTGGCGTTATCCAGGTCATCGGACGGCGTGGCTCGGTTGACAGCTACTCGAGCTATAGAATGGGCCGTCTCATTGCCTGGGTGGCCTGCGTGCGCGGGCACCCAGATGAGCTTAATTGGTCTGAGGGTGGTCTGATGATTGAGAATTTTCAGTGCCGGTTCTTGAACTCGGCCTTTCGAGTAGTTGCGGATTGCAGTTTTGGAATCACTAAGGATAACCTCGGCAGTGGTGGTTGAGATGGCCAGTGCTATGGCAGCCTTCTCCGCATCTATGGACGTGCGCGCGTGTATTGTGGCAGCTGTGATGTAACCAAGTTGATGGGACACTGCAATTACGGCATAGGCTGGGTTCTGTGGGTAACTAGCGGCGTCGACACACACAGTGAGGAGGTCGTGTTGGTGTTGTTTGTAGAGGGCTTTTGCCGTGGTCTGCCTGCGTACCTCGTGATGCACGGGGTGCATGTTTTTAGGCAGGGGGAGAATAGTGATGCAGTTTTGTATGTCCGATGGTAGAGGACATGTCTGATGGGCCTGGGAAGTCGGGATTGGGTTGCTCTTGGAGTGCGGACACACTTCCACTCTGTGCCCTGGCCTCCAGCAGTTGTGGCATGCCTCCACTTTTGCCTTGAAATGGTGGCAGGCATACAGAGTCACATAGAAGTTCAGCTGCTTCGGGAACGCTTGCACATTGATTAAGGTGATTAAGATAGACTTGGTTTTGCCCAGAGGTCTTGCGTCAGTGATCGTGTACTGGGAGCTCTTATTCATAGCTACCAAATCTTGAATGATTTCTTCTTGATTTTGATTGTATAGCGCATTGTAAATGATGCCACGTACCGCATCGTCAGGGGCGGCCACGTAAGCGCGGAGTGGATATTGCACGGTGTCTAGTATCAAAGAGTCCACAGCCACATACCTCTTCGCTCGGTCCTCCGCAGGGGTACTGATCGTGAACGAGTTGTTGAATGGGTTCAGGCGCAGTTTGCCCTCCTGCCGGGCGGTGTTATAGTCAATGCGGGCGTTCGCGCATACGAGTGGGAGAAGCACTCCGCCGTTGCACTGTCGCACGCACAGTCCGCCGCCGGGTCGGAATACGACCTTGAGGTCCGTTTTGGGTAGCTTGGGTAGAGAACACAGCGTGCCTTTTTGGCTTGCCGGTAGTCAGCGGAGCCATCGGCGGGGTGGTTGAACTAGAAGAACTGCCGGTAGAACCGGCCGATGGCGCCGGGAGTGGACTCGGCGCCAGGTGTTGGAGCTTGGGGTAGGCAGCCTTCCGGGCTTCAAAGGCCCTCTGCCACCTTGGGTCACTTGCGAACTCCTCTAGGGTGATATTTTCTCCCTCGGCACAGTAAGCCATCTCCAAGGACGGCTCCATGTCGCTGTGCGGCGTCCGAACAGACGCCGGTAGGCCAAGACCTAACCGGCTGTCGTGGCGAGACGCTCGTTGCGTTCGGCGTAAAGTAGGCCTATAGCGCGGCGGCCGCCGCGTCAGATAGAAAAGCGCTTCTCGCGCACAAGTTCCGGTCGGAAAGTTCCGAAGAAAGGTGAAGACGGGTGCCGGGCACCTGCACTGACCTTTGGGGACCGGTTTCAGGCCATTTACGGTGAAATATCCGCCATCTCGGTGAAAAAACGGGCTGTGGCTTTGCTAAGGTTAAGCCCAGGATCCGAAGCATACTAGCCTTTACTTTAACGCGACAGCGTTAAGGAGCTCGTGTCGCAGAAAAGCCGGTGTCGTCGGCGTCGGCTCAGGCGTGCGGCGCTTGCTCAGGCGCACATTTCGTTGTCGCGCCGAGCGCTGCGTTGCTCGACGCTCACCGCGTCCGATGCGGGGCGCGTAGTCGCTGCGCCGTAGCAAAGCCAAACAGTCTCTGTAGCACGCCGCAACCTTCGGTTCTCATTCCAACGAGAGCTCTCTCTCCAGGAGGCATCTCACCTCGTGAGTGTCTAGCAGAGGCAAGCGCAGATGCTTATATACCGCCGCGACGCCGCGAGCGACGGCGCGAGTTGGAGCCCCGTTTCTCCTCTGTCGTGACGTCACGGTGTCACGTGGTATTGAAGGCGACACCGCCGCGCCTGAGGAGCTGGATTGAGCTCTAGTAATATGCTTCGCATAAAATTCTCGGAGCCGATGTAAGGTGCGTCCGCTCTGCTCCGCCGCTGGTGGCGTTCCGTGGCCAAAGTGGTACGATTGGCCAGTCATATTGAATTGAAATGAAGGGTAGCAGGCAATAGAGACGCGGACGCACGAAGGATCGATCGACACTCAGTGCTCTTCGAACTTTGAAGAGAAAAAAAAAAGCGCTGTGGGGCATTCCTTAGGTCACTCGTCAATGTCCCCCGCGTCGCGCTACACTTAATTCAAATTGATTATGTGAGGTTGCAAAGCTGGCTTTCGTAGGTCGACAGCTTCTATATAGCACAAAAACAGTGGGCATGCAGATAAGGCACATTGTAGTCTGGCGAACTGATTGGTCAGGATTAACGGCGTACTTAGCATACGTGAGGTAGCAGGGTTTGCTCCCGCAACATTGCAGGCGCAGCGAAATTCGTCGCTTTATGCGTTGGTACTGATCTCGAAGAGCGTTCGCAAAGCAGCTTATGCAAGCACAGGTATCAGCTCCGTGGACTGTTTTTTCTTGCTATCTGTTGAAAAAAGAAGAGAACGAAGTGCGCTATCACAATGCTCAGGGGCCGCAAGGCAATCTCTGTCTTCAACACTATACCTTTGTCATCATTCCGTATCTTCTTCGCCTTGCCCAAACTGCTGGCCGATTTTCAGACATCAACCATGCACTACACAGTTAAGCTGCGGTCATCAGGCCTGTCACTGCTATGTGAAACAATCTCCCCTCCTCTCTCTGGCATGCAGCACGTACATATATTTGCCTAAAGTTGGTTCCCCTGACTTTCAGCCGTGTTGTGGCCTTCTATACATATGTACTTTTAAGTTAATTTTAATCACGAACAGAAAAATATTGTGGTGCACTTCAGCGGAGGCATTCTATAGTGTGTGGGAATTGTAACATCTTTGGTTTTCATCTACTTGTATAGGTCTAAGAAATAATAAAAGAAACACGGAATGTACGTAGTGTTTTCCAGGGAAAATTGAATGCGGATGTTATAGCTTACTTCAGCGTTGAAACAGTTTGCTTGTTAGGAAATGGCCGTTTAGCTGAACCATTTTCTTAAAATAATTACTAGAGGGAACTATGTCGCTGCGACCCTTCAACCACCATGGGATGCGTAGTAGATGGATTTGAACGGATCTTCGTACTTGTGGATTCAGATGTTCTTGAGGCTTCGTTCTTTGCGCATGAAGTCACGTTATTGTTCTCAATTTCGAAGAAATATGTGACTTTCTAAATAGAGAAGACTGTGCCTACGAACACGCATATTACGCTGGTACTTGTGGCGGTTCAGCCCGTCGACGTGGTCACTTGTTTGGAAGCGCTGGCTTGCCCGCGTGAAATTCAGAAGTGTTCTACGTCGTTTATCGAGGCATGTGTGCGTGGCATGAGGGTTTCAATATCCCGCATATGTGCTAGAGGTTCTGTGTTCAAATACTGCAGTCCCGCACTTTTAATACAACTAGTTCGTTATTTTTAATGCAATGCCTTGTTGAAAATGTCACGAGGCCGTTTGAATCCAGAAGGACGACGTTTACGCAAATCCATGTATCAGTCCCGTACCGTACCATCAGTCCTAGACAGGCTGAACCTACCAGCTTGAAGCTGCCGTAGACACTGGAGCCACAGTTGCTTCTGGTAATTATTCCATGGAAATGGTTGAACCGAACCTGCAGGCGCAATAAAGGCTAGCTGTCACATTGACGTTATAAAGATGTTTATTACGAATGACTCTGCAAGACCCGTCAAGTACATTTCACTGTTTTTTTCTCTCTCTACTCTCGCATCCTCTCGCATCGTTGTGACGAAGGTGGTCGGAAACCTCGGGCAACACGCGAGCGAGCAGCCGTTGCGTTGTGGAAGCCGCCGAACAGTGGTGAGAGTAGCGCCCATGCCGTAGAACCGAGGGGACGGTCACGTGGTAGGTAGCCGTGGCTTTGACATTGTCAGATTTGGTAGCGTAGTGTTTGCACTGCCTGACTCACTGGGTGCGACGGGATTCTTTAAACGTCATTTAAATATTTGCGAAAGTATATATCCTTTAATGGACTGCGTTTGGAAATGTTCGAAAGGAAATAGGCAAGGTGATATGGCTAATTAAAATGTACCTTTCGAGTTGCTTTCCTTAAAGCAGCACTTATTTAAAAGTGGTTCGATGTAGTAATGGGACAATTAAATTTAAGATTCGTTGGCCGAAGACGGTACGGCCGTTTTCGGTATTGCAAAAAGCTCGATCACCTCTTTGAAAGTTCATTATGATCTCAAATAGTCTATAGAGTTTTGTTCGCTTTTCGGCACTTAGCTGGAGCATAGAGACAGGAATGTTAAAGGAATGTTTGCTACAATTTAATATTATTTCGGAACCGATGCTGTGTATTTGTACGAGATGAGTTAGCGCACTTCCGCTGTCTGATCGTTGCAATCGCGAAAAATGCCACGGGGACAGCGATCGGGTAGCTCTGCGGCCTTTATTATCTATCGAGAGGCTTGTTGACTAGGCAGCACTGATATCTACAGACGATGATTTGTGAATGAGCTGAAACTGTGAGAAAGTGTGAGAAACTAACTTCTTTGCATAACGCAAAGGAAGTGTACTTATGCTTTACAATAGTAATCTGTTACGCTAGTCGGTTTGACATGATTTTTGCAAATAGGAGCGCAGAATTAAGCTGTGCGGAAAAGGGAGACGTGGGTAGGAAGGATGCAGGAAAGAGCGTCGTTCCTGTCCACGTATCCCTTTACCGCAGCGCATCTGTGCTCCCCTTTATAAAAATTACACTTATGCAGATCGCGCTCAGCAACTTATCATTCAATATGGCTCTACTGACCCATAGATAACGATCAAGATATAGCTCCAAGCTTTCTGTACTAAAGGCACTCCCTTTATTATTCTCATTTGCACTTCTCCTTGCATAGAGGCTCACCAGGAACAGCCATTCTAAAAGCCAACATATACATGCCCACTAATATACGTAAAGGTAGCTCAACCGCCTTTACAAATTTGCACGTATATATTTTGGCCCTCAGTCCTCTAATGTTACAGCTGGTTGCCTTAACTGGCCCTCCTTCTTTGGGCTTAACCTTAAGATCTTAATCCTAAATCTTAATCCTTAAGATATATTAAAATAATTATTTGATGAAGAACTGAGCATGATTTATCTACTAAGGCATGATCAGGGAAGGCGTGCGTCGTACTCTTGTTCATCTTGATCGATTATATAGAGGTCACGTGATGCTCTGCACAGATTTGCTCGAGTCAATTTAGTCGCAAACCTATGGCTCGATGCCAGTGCCTTCGCGCCCTCAATCTATCTTGTATGTGCAATGCACCAAAGAGCGCAACTTTAGGCTGTGTTCCGTGGTGAATTGCAGCTAATCACCGTCTTCATTTGTATATGGAAGACTGTGGCACGGGGAATGGGAACAAATAGGCTCACCTTAAATGATAACGTAAATTGGTTTGTTTTACGAACACATTTTTGTTTGTCAGCGAAATGTGAAAAATTCTCGGGAAGACGAATAATCAGTCGACCTGTGGTCGAATAAGTAAAGTCGCTGGTAGCAACGTTTCGGCAAGAAAACTTTTCTTAACTTCTTTTGACTTGCTCTGGCGAATACAAATCTACTAGTCGAAGCACTCGCTCCAGTGTCATTCCTTATACCAACAACTCTGATCACTTCTTTCGTTACAACGCTCACAGTTGCCATGACTGCGGAACAGCGGCAATGACGACAACGTGATGAGAGAACTAACATCACATAAAAAAGATAGGTAGGTAGACTACGCCGTACCAGCCCCCAAATCGTGTATTCCTAATCGGAAATTTCCTCGGCACTAACTCGTCACAACCATTTTTGCAGATATTGTAGTTTATGCATATGTGCAATGAATTGGGGAACCAATAATTGTAGTGCACCTAAGAGCTCGGATATTGACTTTCGCTTTCCTCTTTTGTATATTTTGTGAAGCAATATGCAGATTACGAGTTCTAATATTTCTGAATATGATATTCGTTTTTCACGCTTTACGGCGCAGATCAGCCCGGCCGGGCCAAGACGGATGCGAACAGCTCCCGTTCTTGAGTTGCACCAAGGAGCCGCCAAAGTGTAAATACGGAACGGGACAGGACACAAGTCCTCCAGGAGACGTAAGTTTCACTTGTCCGTTTTTGAAATCTGATGATGCTATGCTTGGCTCTACGTGACGTGAAGGGCCCACAAAGTCCTAACACTCAACATCCCAACCGGTAGAAGTTTCGCTGTGGTGGTCCTCGCATTTGTGGGCATCTCTCACGCAGGCAGCTCCTATTCTCATTGAAGGGCAGAAGGTCACTGAAAAATATTTGTTGGAATTAAGCTTGCTCGAAAGTAACCGCGTAGCGTCTTTCTAAACACAAATCGCATTGAATCGGGCCTGTACGGGCTCAATGAAGCTCTGCTGGTGTTATTAAGGAAGGCCCTAGTTTGGCAAAATTCGGGCTCCTCGAGTTCTGGTGACGTCGTCGAATGAATTAGCTAATGGTATCAAGACATAAAATTGAACGCTTCAGTTTCCTTGCCTTAGCTAGATTAGCTCTTGGGTTATCACCGGGGCGTGACCTCATGGGCGGCCGAGAAAGGAGTCATGTAGCCAAACCGTCGGTGGAGTGGGCGCGGCAGTAAGTCATATAAGAATTGTATTTTTTATGCGCATTCAAAAAACGAAATGAATGGCGCCAGAATGCGCGACGCCTGCACTGTTCGCATTCGACGCTGGATAGACGTACACCTAACCTAACTTAACATAACCTAACCTAACCTAAACATATAGTCCTAAAGAGGGGAGACGCCCATGACGCGCCACAGAAATACATGGCAAGGGGCTTGCCCTGAGTGTGTGGATAGGCAGAGGCACAGTCACGACATTACGATACTCTGTTAATATTGCGATACTATGTTAATATACCCATTTGACCGAGGTCTACCCAGTGACCCATGTAGTCGGGGAAAATGGTTATACGTGCGTGCGTGCGTGCGTGCGTGCGTACGTACGTACATACATACATACATACATACATACATACATACATACATACATACATACATACATACATACATACTTACATACATACATACATGCATGCATGCATACATACATACATACGTACGCACATACATACATACATACATACATACATACATACATACATACATACATACATACATACATACATACATACATACATACATACATACATACATACATACATACATACAGACGTGCATACGTTCATGCATACGTGCATATGTGCATACATACGTACTTGCAGGCATGCATACATGCATGCGTGCCTACGTGCATGCATACATGCGTGCACACATGCATGCATACATTCAGGTATACATACATGCAGGCATACATGCGCGCACGCATACGTGCATACATGCAGGTATACATGCGTGCACCCATACGTGTATACATGCAGGTATACATACATGCATGTATACAAACATGCATACATACATACCTACATACGTAATTACGTAAGTATGTACGTATGACGTAGCCTCCGTAAAGTGCGTGAGGTACCCTGAGAATACTAACGCGTTACAATGCGATAGAAATTGATCGCCTGGTCATCTGTATATGGCATCGACCGAATGAGAACACCGCTGTGAAAGGCCCCCCTCACCTGCTCTAAGTAATATTTTCTATTTCGATCAACATTTTCTTTAGCACTTCGTAATAATGACTGCCCTGAAGCAATATATCTTAAGGATGAGGTTATTATAGTGAACAGTGTTTCGTTTCCGTGATGTATGCACCGGGGTTGGACAGTGGAGCTAATTTCAGTATTGGCAATAATGCGCCGCCATGATACTAAATTTGACAAGGCGCTCGCGGTGTTATGTGGTGCAGAGTGGCTTTTCAGAACTACCAAATAAACTAATGGAGGAAAAATTTCCAAATTCTAGTGTCATGTCAAACACGCTTGTGTGTTGTGTTAGTTTAAATGTAAGAAAAAAAGAAAGGATGTGGCGGAAGCCATCGAAAATTATCGATAATATCAGCGATAGCTTTATTGTGTGCCCTGCAGCATGGCCTCATACTATCCCTGAATCGGGAGGTATTATGGTCACGTCATCAGACGTACGAAGGGCCAATTTCTCTGCCGAAAGCAACGCAAAATGACACCACGACACACTATGTCTTGTTTCAATCACATCACTACAGTTGAATCACCGTAGCCGCCGCCACCATCCATAATTCAGAGTATTCTGGCTGTAATTTCGTTGCAGTGGCTATCTATCTGGCTAAGCGTCTGCACTCGACCCGGAAGTGTCTGTTGCGGTTTTGGCACTATCACCTTGCGCGAACGAAGGATTGAGACTGCAGACTATTTACAAGGTATATTTACAAGGGGTAACTGCAGCACTGGCCAGTTCAGCCGACGGCTTGAGAGCCAGAGAGCGTTCGTCTTCGTCGGGCCGTCCGCGTGCATCGGCCACAACAAACACGCAATATGCATGCATAATTACCCACAGCGGCACAAGCACCATCCTGGTGCGTCTAAATTTTGGTGATAACAGGAGAGTAATATGGCTTGAGGCGTGCGACATGCACAACGTCAGTGGAATTTGGGGCAGATGAGGCACTGGTACTGACTGGGGCGATTGCGTAGGTAACTGGAGTCATGGGCCGCAGCACTCGATATGGGCCTGTGTACCGAGGCAGGAGTCTTTCTGATAGGCCAATGTGACGAATGCGGTCTTCTCTTGGTCTTTTTCATCCACAGAATTCTGCCAATAACAAGATCGCAGGTCTAGTGATGAAAGGTAGTTAGCACCGTGGAGACAATCGAGGGCGTCGTCCATGCGAGGGAAGGGGTTGAGGTCTTTCTTGGTAATGCGGCTTAGATGACGATAGTCTACGCAGAAACGCCATGTGCCATCTTTCTTTTGAACAAGCACCACGTGCGAGGCCCAAGGGCTTGACGAAGGTATATCAATGCTTTTGTCAAGCATTTTGTTCATTTCATCTCGAATAACCTTACGCTCTGAAGCAGAAACTTGATATGGCCGGTGATGGATAGGACTGGAATCACCAATAATCACATATTGGCCCAATTGGCGATTGCTTAGGTCGAAGATGTCGTGGTAGGAAACCAAGAGGTGACACCGTCGACGTGAACATCTAGAAAGTTGTAGTTCGTTGAGAGCGTCAGTGGAGGGTTTCGCGACGACGAAGATAATGCAGCAATATTTAAGGCTACATAGCTAATATGTGACCTAGGCACATCCATTGCGGGAGTATGGCCGGGGTACCTGGTCTATCAGTCACATACATAGTGGCCCATGTTGTCTGTTTGGGAAGACAGCACGCAGCCCAATACCTACTAGCCCAAGTTGACTCCTCCTCCACAAAGAGCTAGCTAGCTAGCTGGCTAGCTAGCTCCACATTGAAATGACTGACAACGACAACAGCAGTAGTGTGATCGCAACTTACCGACGCAGAGTAGCCATGAACCTTACGGGGCTATGAGCCAGTGGATTTCCCTTTGCTTCCGGCAGTATGGAGCATTGATGATGACAGTTTCTCAACAAGAACAGAACGCGGGCTTGCTCAGTTTTGGGTCCTTGTAAATAATGTGTCGAGAAGCTGCTGTCTTACTGAACGTATTGCCCTAAATTCATACCCACCTGTTATTTGTCATTGCTTTGCTTAGTGAACAGCGTTCACATTGTTAATAATGTTTTTTATCTCGACCCTTTCTTACACGTAGCGTTTTTTTTATTGCATGAAGGCCGTTCAAGTGATAGGGCAAGATGTGAGTGAACAGCTAGAGTACACCAACTCCTCAGGAGGCGCTACCCACGGCGTCTATTGCCAGCGAAAAAGGATGTCAAGTAACAGTGAGTGACATTGACATTCTTACTGACCTGCTTCCGTTGCTTGGATTCGCCGGGTGTAGCAGGTCGCGGGTGTGGTGTTCGTGACGGCCAATGATTCTCGTTAGGCAAATTTGTTATGCTTCACAATTTGCTGAATGACTGCGCCGTTAAGCAATTAACATATGTGCAGGTATGCGCTGTAGAAAGCCGTCGCGTCTTGTCCTTGTCTCTATTCGCACAGCCCGTGTTCATTTGCCCCGGTCAGTAGCACAATTACCAGATAACCGGATAATGTGAGCTACTGACACTTTGTGTGCAGATATCTGGCACAATGATGCCAATCTTTTTCTGTGCATTATGGGAGAGTGGCGTAACCAACCTGTGCGGTTCTAAAATTGTTGAGGGGGGGGGGCACCACGAATTGATGTTCCAGGATTCTCGAAGAACCTAAGCAAGGCTGAAGAATCTTATGCAAGTCGGAGAAATAATGCTATGAGAGCTGTTTATATTGCAACCTTTTTACGTTTTTCAGCCGCTTTTCTCAGTTGCATACAATAGGAATGAGTGGTTCCGTAAAAAAAAGTTCTTGCTTACACCGGAAATTCACGGTTTGCCGTGAATTCAACGCACTGAAAGTAGCAGTGCTGATTTCATGGTAGCCGCCCTGCTTCCTTCAACACGTTATATAATCAATATCTGCCCCGTCTATTCGTGCTTCAAATCACGTCGCCTTCTCCGGTTCCTAGTGCCCTTAACATTGTGCTGCTGACGTCGATGTCATGAATTCGGTGCCGGCCGCGGTGCCCACACTTTGGGGGTGGAGGGCGAAATGTAAAACCGTCAACCGCTTCGATTTATGTGCGGGTCCAGTAGCCACAGTTGGCCAAAATTTGTCTTGCGTCGTAATCAGATGCGGTCTTGACCAACCAAGCTCATACAAAGTCACTTTTGTTTGAAATACTCAGCGACCGTCAACAGGACAGAACACTCCCACGACCTAACTCAAATTATTAAGGAATAACGCCAATTAAGATGATCACGAGCGTTGGCACTGTTGCTTCCTTATTCAAGCATGTACCATCTAGGAAATATGAATGCTGTTCTGGGCCTAACCCGCTATAGATATTCAGATACTTGTGTCGGACCACAAATGTCGCCGCATCATGAGGCTGTTCGGCGCAAATGTACGAGTGACCATGATGTTTGTGAAGGTACACTGCACAATTTCGGCTAGTTGAATGTTATGCCATGTTCGATTCCAAGTTGTGCACCGTACATTGACAAATTTCTTGGTCACTCGTATGTCTGCACCGAACCGCATCTCGATGTGGTGACCTTTGTTTTGCGACATTGGCTTACTGATACTGTTGTTCGCATCAGTGTAACAGATCGCGACTAATATACCTGTATGTGCATGGTAGTGCACTCTGGGGTACCCTTAAGCGAGAAAATTGTGGAAGGGCAGGAGATATTTAACTTTTTCTATAAGTAGGCCCATGATGTAAGGTATTTCAACGCATTAGTATTGACAAGTAAAATTCACCTAGTAAGATAAGTGCACCTTAGGTGCTACGGACTCGGATAAAAGTACAGTGTTTTTTAAATAAGCACCAAGGCAAGTATTCCAAGGCAAGTAAATCCCCACGGCAATCTGCAGATGGCAGGTGGACGCCGTAGCGAAAGCGCTGGAGCGCAGATTCGGTACTTGGTATGTGCGCTTGATTTTGCTTGCTACCCAGGCTCTGGAAACTTGCCTCAGGTTTAAAGCTCAGGTAAATTCTGGGCTTTTCTATGCCAAAACCACGATCAGCATATGAGGCAGGCCGTAATGGAGAGGGGGTGGGAGGTGGTGCTGAGGATTATGTTGAACACCTGGAATTTTTTAGCGTGCATCGAACGTACGACAAACGAGCGTTTTTTTTTTGCGTTTTGTTCTCATCGAAATGCGGTCGCTGCGGCCGAGACTTCACCCGCCAGTCAGAGCCCAGAAGCGACACGCCATAGCAAATGGGCTACCGGGGCGGGACTGCATGCTTGAATTGAACGGGGTGCAAACATTTTTTTTCATGTTGGTTCCCGTGAATATTGTGAAAGTGCACCATTTACTGTTGACCTGCAGGCCTCGAGCGAGCCTCATTGGGGAAAATGGGCGCCTACCCCTAACGAACGGCGACGCCGTCCAAGGCCTACAGTAGGCTACCGAAGACTTCACGACCCAAGCGTGAGAGGAGCCAGCCAAGAAGGGTACGTTTGTGGTGAGCATCTATATAGGAACTGACTGGTGCGTGGAATTACGCGATGCTGCAGGACATCAGTGAGCACTGCTGTCACTGAGGATTGCAAAACAAGGGTGCTGTGCAGCAAGGCGCGAGTTTGTCAAGGTTCGGGATTAGCGTGAACTGTTGCGACGCCCTGATATGAGTGAGATGATATATCGAGACGCGAAGTTAAACCCTTGGCACGCCACTAATTTAATTGGCTCGTCTTGACTCACTCTTGGGTGGTCGTTACTGGCACGTTACCTCGTGGGTGGTGAAAAGGTCGTGCGGTCAAAACGTCGGTGTCTTCTGCCATTTGTGTATCGTTCCACCCAGTGCATTACCTGTGGAAGCAAGTCATCAAAATAGCTTTATTACGTGTTTTTGTTGCGCACTCAATGGTAGTGCATAAACGTTTAAAAAGGTGCAGCATAATTTGCTATCTTTGACATTGTGCGTTGTACCGCGAGCGAATGGTAAACGTGAAGAGATAATGACCGAACTAGCAGACCCGCCCGTGCCGCGTCCAGAAAGGCGGGGTGGCTGGCTTGCACCGAATGCGGAGATAGATACTGGCACAAGCACGTCATTGAGATATGGTGATATGGCGCTGATAAGTATAAGTGGAACTGCCGCGTGGGTTTGAAACGAGGAAGTGGCGTGCATAGGGAGCGCTTCCTCTTATCTTGAATTTATCTCGACACTTTGTTTGTTGCTACTTTCTTGCTTTCCGCGCTATCTTTGGCGAATACCAGGAAGTTGGCGACAAGGAAGAATGAATCTCCTGGGTGGCGCTAATCAAAAAAAGAAAAAAGAATAATCCATAGCGCAACCTAAGTGGCAAAAACAAGATCGGCGAAGAAACAATTCATGATAGACCTTTACTTTTCGAAGCGAGATTATGATGCCTTATAACGCGTAGTGATAAAGCGAGGTACGAGCACGAAGAATGCGCGCGGTAAAACAGGTCAAATGCATGATGCAACATGTTTTGCTGGAATGTGAAGATATGTTTCCAGCGGTGGATTTAGGCTCCTCTGCACTCTTGCAAGACTTTGGTTTCAGCGATAGCGGGTGGAAAGTGAAAATCTCCGTTATAGAAATTATTAAGAGGGGGCGCAACCCACCGCCCCGTTTCAAAGGGAACTCTCGTAGGATCAATCCGTCCATCCGAGTGCGAGCTATTCGGGGATAACGCGCGAGCAGCAGCTCCAGCAGCACGCGGCATCCACGGTCAGCAATGTCCGTGGATGGTTCGCGAAAGAAAGCTTTGCTTTAAATGTTTGGTGCGCAGACCCGGATACAAGACGAAGGACAAGGATAACACAAAAGCCCGCATTGCACGTTCCCCTCCTCTTGGTTCCACTTAAGTCCTAACAAACTAATGGGTCGCGAGCGTGTAATCGCACGTAATGGCATAGTGGGCATATCTGTGTGTTCGTTCCTATGGTAATGTTCAATGAACAGTTATCAGCTTGGTAGTAAATACTCTAATCTTCAACAGTCCCTCGTGTTTCACTATATAGCGCAAAGGCCGTATGGAGGATCGGGCACCACGGGAGCGAGCAGCGAGTTCTTCGACGCTGCAGGACACCACAGACTGACGCCATTGCCAGGTCAAATGAGCAGCGAGTGTATCATAATTATGCTTGGGGCCGTGCCTCCAGTAGTTGGCCGTGAAGGAATCGACATACCTAGAGTGTTCCACGCAGTTTCGTGACATGTTGCTGACAAAAGGACTATTTCATCTAATTTGTTCCGCAATTCTCAAGACATTGACGTGTAAAGAGGAGGTGATTCAATACAAAAACTCCCAGTTTTGCTAAAGAGGCGAAGCACCGATTTCTATAGCAAACTTGTACATATGTATACGAAGTAAGGGTAGTAGTTTTGTTGGCCGTATAAACTTGTAAACATACGCTTACTAAATAAATTAGCAATGACGAGCAAACACAGCAAGCACATGGTTCTCTTTCATTGTTGTGTTTCGCTTTATAAATGGGTTTTCTAAGGCGTCTTGTTCTCGCTTCGAAAGTAATCAACCTCCTTTTGAGTTAACACAAATTGTTTCTTTCCTGCAGATCTCGTTTTTTACCGCCTATTTATAGTTACTCCTAGTGTGTTTCTTTTCCATTGCCACCGCTAATGAGATTATCTCAGCCTGTGTAACTCTCCGCTTGACGTTCTTTTTTGCCGTGTTGCTCACCGTGCTGGTCGCATACTTCCTGGAAAGCTTCCTAGCTATATTCCTCCACTGTGCTGCCGGTAGGCGGCGCCTCTCGCGGCGATGTCATTTTAGCTTTTTTTAGCTTTTTTTAAGTCCTTTTGCCAAAAAGGCGAAGCCTTTTTAGCAACGCTGGCACTTTCTGTATTGAATCATCTCCTCTTTACATGCCAATGTCTCGAGAATTGCGGAACAATCAAATTAGATCAAATAGTAGTTTTGTGAGCAACATTTCACGAGACTGCGTCGAACGCTCAAGGTATGTCGATTCCTACACGGCCAACTACTGGAGGCGCGGCCCCAAGCATAATTATGGTATACTCGCTGCTCATTTGACCTGACAATGGCGTCAGTCTGTGGTGTCGTCCTGCAGCGTCGAAGAACTCGCTGCTCGCTCCCGTGGTGCCCGATCCTCCATACGGCCTTTGTGCTATATAGTGAAACACGAGGGACTGTTCGAGGTTAGAGTATTTACGTTGCAAGCCGCCCTGAGACAGCGCTTGCAATCTCACAGGCCATGCCTGCGGCTGGTCACGTGAATCTGGGGAGGGGTTGTGGCGAGTGCTATACGGCAGCGCCTCCTCGAAACGCGCGGCACTGCAGGACCGCTTCTATGGTAAAGCAAGCGACGTTCGCGGTGGAGACGCTGGCCGGACGTCACAGGTTTCTCATAGGTGGTGGCTGACAAGTTATTGGGCACGCGATGGTGGTCTCATTGGTCAGCCATATTGAATTCGGCCGATGACGAATAGTGCATGTAAACGCTTTGCGAACTTTGAATAGCAAATGTGTGTGACGTTTCACTTATTGAACGTGGGTTACGCGCCAGCGTATGCATGCCGCGAAGACGGATAGCCAGCACTGTGGCGTCGAAGCAAAGAGGGAAAGGGCGCGAAGGCGACGGCGTTCGCCATATTGAAATCGATGATGGAACGCCTGGTGTGCGACAGGAAAGCGCATATTAACGCGATAGGCTTATGGGCCCTGTGTCGCAGAAATCCTCGCGTCGGCGTCTGACGACGACCGTCTTGGGAGCAAAGAATCATTCCGAACCCCGAATACCTTGCACTACACTCCGTGTAGCGGCACGAGTTACTGGAGCAATTGAATTTCTCGAAAAGTGTAAGAGAAAGCGTAGACTAAGACTTAACACACAACCGTGCAGACAAGAGAGCGTCGGATTGTAATTTTATATAGGTCGAAACATAATTCGGTTACGCGGAAACAAACTCCTTTTCCAGCGTTTCTTCCGTTCATAGAGCGACATGCCAGTTCCTTGGCACACCATCCAGATGGGGCTCACCTCCGCGTATTCACGCCCCGCGCAAGAGGCTGCGTTTGTACGAGAAAGTCACATGGCGTTCGTGCATAGCGTTCGTCGCCATCGTTTCCTGATATGCTTTGCAGTCACATGAGCTGCACTGCCGGGGAGCGTAGAAGCAGTCAGGGGCTTTAAATGCCATGGGGTTCCACTCTTAAAGGCGAAGCTTAAGCGTCCTCCAATTTTTTTTTTGCCACACATGCAAAGAAGAGACCCCGCGAACATGGACAGCGAGGACAGCGCTGTCGAAACACAAACGGAAAGAGCGGTATAGGGTGTCGCACTGTATTTAGGAATGAATACGCTCATATAAATAAATACAAATTTGTTTATTTTATAAGCATATTTTTAGTTTTTTATGGAAATAAGAAGTTCACAAGAAGATGAATGTTCTCAGCCCAAGTGTCGTCAAATAATTAATATCCATGCTAGCAATGTTTGGACAAGACTTGGCTTCTTTTGAGTTATCATGGCAAAAACAAATTCGCTAGTCGAAACGCTTACTCCCGCATCATTCCTTGTTCCAACACTACTAATCACTTTGTTCTTAACGACGTTCACAATTGCCATGACTGCAGAATAACTACTTAGAGTTATGCATTTAACTGTAAGTAGTCGTAACTAGTAACTAGTAGTTTAGCTGTAACTGCATTAAAGCTCCGTCGTTAAGAGCGGAACGCGAGAGCATTCAACGATCCCTGACTTGCTTCTCACGCTTCCCGGCAACTTTATCATATGAAACCGTAATGCTTACCGGCAAGCGCTGTCGGCGAATGCACGAAGGTGAGCTCTCGTGTAGAAACGCGGCCACTTGAGAGGGCCGAGGATGCGCGGAGACGAGCGCCATTTGGATGGTGTTGCAAGGAATCGGGTGCGCCGCTGTATGAATGGTAGAAACACTAGGAAGTGAGTGAGTTTCCGCGTAACACAATTATGTTTTCTCGTGTATTAAAATTAAACAGTGCGACGCTATCATGTCTGTAGGTTGTGTATAAGTCGTACTTAACGACTAACGGAGGCACGGAGTGCCTGCGTGGTTGGCTATGCGTGGTTTGAAATGATTTTTGGCTCGCAGTACGGTCGTCGACGAAAGGCCGGACGCCAACGCTGCATTTTCTGCGACACGGATCCCTTAATGCTATCGCGTCAGAATGAAGGTATGTACACTGCGTAGTACCGTTCACGGAGCCTGGTATTTCTAATCTGGAATTTCTGCGGCACTAACTTATCACAACCATTTTTGAAAACGTTGTAGTTTGGAGATATGCGCAGTGCACTGGGAAATCATAATTGTAGTGCATCTAACGACTCAGATCTTGACTGGTGTTTTCCTCGTGCATATTTGATGAAGCGATATGCATGTTATGAGTTCGAGTGTTTCTGAATATGACATTCCATTTTGATGCTTTCAGAAGCGGATCAGCCCGACCTGGGCAAGATGGATGCGAACAGCAGCAGTCTGTACCATGAAATCGGGCCGGTGCAGCGCCCCGTTAGAGATACAGAATGGGACGGAACACAAGCCCTCGAGGCGCCGTGAGTTTGACTTGTCCGTTTTAGGAATATGACTGTTACGCTTGGTTCTGCGTCACGTGATTGGTCGATAACGTGCTACACTGTGTTACAGCTTGGTTTTGGCGGCCCTCGCACTTGCGAGCGTTTCTTACACATGCAGCTCCGATTCCCATTGAAGCCGTTTAGTAGTGAACTTTCCGAGCACGAAACGTCACTGAGCAATACATGTTGGGATCAAGCTTACATGACAGTAACCGTGTAGCGTGTTTCTATGCTCAATTCGAATGTGTACTTCTTCCAGGACACTGAGAAGACATGTGTGTAACACTTGAATTCCACTTTCGAGCTGTGAAATAATTTACTGGCAATGCCGTAAACAATTACGGAGTTTTGCGCGCAAAAACCATGATCTGATTATGATGAGGCACGCCATAGTGTGGGACTCCGGAAATTTCGACCACCTGGGGTTCCTTAACGTGCACCTAAATCTAAGTACACCGATGTTTTCGCATTTCGCCGCGATCGACATGCAGCTCGTGGCTGGGATTTGATCTGGCGACCTCGCGTTAGCGACCCGGCACCAGAGCTACTAAGCAACTACGGCAGGTATGCAATAATTCAAACAACCCCCCCCCCCCCCC